>NW_022589724.1:24981721-25371934 GCF_004348235.1 Phoca vitulina | reverse complement strand
AAAGAAAGAAAGAAAGAAAGAAAGAAAGAAAGAAAGAAAGAAAGAAAGAAAGAAAGAAAGGAAGGAAGGAAGGAAGGAAGGAAGAAAGGAAGGAAGGAAGAAAGAAAGAAAGAAAGAAAGAAAGAAAGAAAGAAAGAAAGAAAGAAAGAAAGAAAGGAAGGAAGAAAGAAAGAAAGGAAGAAAGAAAGGAAACACAGATGTATAATGTTAGGGATGAGAAAGAGAATATGATTCCAAATATGGAGGACATGTTAAAATAGGAGTATGTGTCATTTTTATGGCAACATATCTGAAAATCTAGATGAAATGGGTGCTTACTAGGAAAATCTACCTTCCCAAAATTGTTTCAAGAAGAGGCAAACACCTTTAATTATCAATAAAGAAAAAATATTAATAATATTGAGAAATTACTCTAATTAAATATTTATAACTAAATATCCAAATGGCTTTTTTTTTTTAAGATTTTATTTATTTGACAGAGAGAGCACAAGCAGAGGGAGAGAGAGAGGGAGAAGCAGGCTCCCTGCTGAGCAAGGAGCCCGATGTGGGACTCGATCCCAGGACCCTGGGATCGTGATCTGGGCCGAAGGCAGCCGCTTAACCGACTGAGCTACCCAGGCGTCCCCAATCCAAATGGCTTTTTGGAGCCCATCTATAAAACCTTAAAAGAACAACTGATGTTATTTAAACTGTTCCAGAGCATAGAGAAAATCAGAAATATCTGTAGTTCTTTTTATGACTCTAGCATAACCATTATACCCAAACCTGACAGAAATGGCATTAAAAAGAGACCAGGGGCACCTGGGTGACTCAGTCAGTTAAACATCTGACTCTTGGTTTCAGCTCAGGTCATGAGCTCAGGGTCATGAAATCAAGCCCCAAGTTGGGCTCTGCACCGGGCACGGAGTCTGCTTGAGATTCTCTCTCCCTCTCCTTCTGCCCCTCCCCCCTGCCCGCTCTCTCTAAAATAAATAAATAAATCTTTAAAAAGATATTTTAAAAAAGACCAATCTCATTAATTAATAAAGATCCACAGATTCCCAACAAAACACTAGCAAATAGAGTTCACCAGTATTTTAAAATAATATTAGCAATTAGTAGTATATTAAAGAATAATACAAGAAATAGGTTTATTACAAGAGTGCAATGATATTTAACAGATGATCTGGAGAGATGCTAAAAAGCCATTGATAACTTTAATATCCATCCCTGGTAAAGCACTGAACTGGGAACAGACTTCCTTAATGTGATAAAGAATGCATGTTAGAAAAATTAAAACGATTTTCTTATGTGAAAATATTAAATATTAGATAATGTTCTTAATATGAAATGCTCTTAAGGGGCGCCTGGGTGGCTCAGTCGTTAAGCATCTGCTTTCGGCTCAGGTCATGATCCTGGGGTCCTGGGATCGAGCCCCGCATCGGGCTCCCTGCTCGGTGGGAAGCCTGCTTCTCCCTCTCCCACTCCCCCTGCTTGTGTTCCCTCTCTCGCTGTGTCTCTCTGTCAAATTAAAAAAAAAAAAAATCTTAAAAAAAAAAAAAGAAATGCTGTTAATAAGAATGAGTCATTCTGCTATCATTTACCACTATTCTGGACATATGAGCCAATGAGATAAGACAAGACAAAGAAATGTGTTCTAAATATATTTTTTAAAGATTTTATTTATTCACTTGAGAGAGAAAAGAGAGAGAGAGCACACATGAGCGGGGGAAGGAGCAGAGGGAGAGGGACAAGCAGAAACGTGCCAAGCATGGAGCCTGGCGTGGGCCCAATCCCAGGACCCCGATACCACAACCTGAGCCAAAATCAAGAGTTGGACGCTCAACCAAGCCACCCAGGTGCCCCAGAAATGTGTTATAAATATTAAAGACACCTATAATATTGCCATTATTTTCAGGTGATATAGTTATCATATTAGTCATATAATTAGATAATCTAGGATACTCAACTGAAAAATTGTTAGTAATAACAGAATAAAGTTCAAAGAAATTATACATAAGTGAATAGCATTCTTATATACTAGAAATCATCAGCTAGGGGCATCTGGGTGGCTCAGTTGATTAAGCATCTGCCTTCAGCTCAGGTCATGATCTCAGGGTCCTGGGATTGAGCCCTGCACTGGGGCTCCCTGCTCAGCGGGGAGTCTGCTTCTTCCTCTCCTTCCACCCCTCCCTGCCCTGCTTGTGTGCATGTGCACGCTCTCTCTCTCAAATAAATAAAGTCTTTAAAAAAAATAAAGAAATCACCAGCTAGAAAAAATAAAAATAAAAATAAAAATAAAATAAAAGAGATCCTGTACAGTAAAAACAGAACTATAAAACCCCTGGGAGTAAACTTAAAAAGAAATGTGTAAGATCTATACAAATAAAACTTATTTGATAAAAAAATTACGTAACACGTATTAAAATAAATATGCACATTTCTTGGGCTTATTAATCCTTTGAAGAATCTACTTCACTGAAACAGAAGCACAATTCATACAAATATGAACTTTGTTTCTGTAACTCTCTGTATTTTACTTGTCACAAAGAGAATGTAACACTTTGGTAACTAAGATAAAAACTAATGAAATAAAAATATCCTAAGGACATGAAAGAAGATGCAAATAATGAGGACATATATAATATTCTTAGATGGGAAGACTCAACATTGTGAGAATGTCGATTATTGCCTAATTAATATATAAACTTCATGTGATCCCAAAATTGATTCCAAAGTTCACCTGGAGGAGTAAATACATGAAAATAGAACACTTTTGAAAAGAAGAATGAGAAAAGAGGCTTGTTATAAAATGTGCTATGAACCTACAGTCATCATGCAGTGTAGCACTGCTCCAAAATCAGACAAACCAACGTTGGAGAGTAGGGAGTCAGCCCAGCAACAGATGCACACATAGAAATCTAGTGAAGGATAAAGGTACATTTTAAGTCAATAGCGCCCGTCAATAAATGGCATTGGGACAAATGATTATCCATTTAAGAAAATATAAAGCTGGATGTGTACTTCACTCCTTAAAACAGAATAAATTCCAGACGATTTAGGGATTGAGATCTAAATAGGAAGAAGAGTACTAGAATAAAATACAGGAGAATCTTTTTATAACCTTGGGGTATACAAAGGCTTAAGTGTGACACAAAACTCAAGCCAGGACAGGAAAGGCTGATATTCTGGACTCCATCTGAACAAAAACACTTATGCATGATCAGAGAAAGTGCCATGTTGAAAGGTGAAGGACAAATGTGCAATGGGAAAGATATTTGCAATTTATAAGACAATCACTAGTTCTGATATATAAAGACCTCCTACAATAAAGGCAAATAATGTTATAAAAGATAGTTAATAAAGGTGCCAAAAAGATGCCGAGTTTCACTACTAATCAAGGAAGTAACAAATTAAAACAAGATTTTCTTTTTCTGGCTATTTATATCGGCAAAGATCAAAAAGGTTGGTAATACTTTGTGTTGACAAGAGTGTATGGAAATAGTCACTTGTACAAGGCTGACTGTGGTACAGACTGATAGAAACTTTTAGAAGGAGAATTTGGCAATACCTATCAAAAATTTCAAAGATGTGTTTTTCAGGATCCAGCAATTCCACTTCTAGTAATGTATTCTATAGCAATATTCCTACAAATTAGCAAAATAAACAGGGATATTCATTACACCATTGCTTGTCATTTATAATTGTGGAAAACTGCATGGTTTCGAGAAATGATTTTTTAGCCAAGCAGTGGAATATGACACAGCTAATTAAAAGGATAAAAGGTATCTCTAAGAACGGACATGGAAAGATATCCATAATGTGTTTTTAAGTGAAAAAAATCAGGTATGATTTTGTAGACCTATATTGATTCACACATGCAGGCACATGCACATGAATGGGGAGGGAGGGAGAGAGGATTATTACCGCAGCTGTTAATGGTAGCCATCTTTAGGGATGGAATTTTAGGGCTATTTCCTGCTTTATATAATTTTATATTTTTAAGACTTTAGCTATGAATATGTACTACTTTTAGAAATATAAAGAGCAAAGTCTATCTTCTTTCCACTCTTCCTTTCAACTGTTAGAGAAGCAAAAACTTTGGGGGCAGGGGGGAGGGAGGTAATATTTTATGCAACAATGCAACAATGATGTTGCAAGCATTCTTAGCTTGCATATGCAACAATGATGTTGCAAGCATTCTTAGCTCCTGGGGAAGACTTGGTCTTTAGGTTTTGATTTAAAGGCCACCGACCTTTCTAGACTGCCTCTGATCTTGTCTCCAGGCTATTGTTAACACTTCGTTATCTCCTGACTCCTCTCACTGCTTTTGGTCTCCACCTCCCATCTATCCTGCATCTGATGATCTTTCTAAAACCTAATCAGACCATGCCCTTCCCCAACTTAAAACTACCCAGAGACTTTCCATCCCCAGGGGGCAAGTGTTCGTGGCCTTGTGGGTTCCGCCCTGATCTGCACCTCTGGTCTCTTCTCCTGTTCCCTCCTCATGTGATGCTCCAGCTGTGTGGGCCTCTTGCGGTTCCCTGGACCAGCCCTCTGCTCAAGCCTCTGAGCTTGGCAGAGCCAAGTCGTCCCCTTGCCCACTCGGCCTTCTCCTCTGGCTGTTAGCGGACTCCTCCTGGATCATACTGCCCTTCCCTCCATTACAGCATTTATCACACACTCCTTGTCTTACCCAGCTCTGCAAGCTCAAGGGGCCAGCACCGAGCCTAGCACAGAGTAGGGGCTCAGAAGATGTCTGGAGGATGACTGGCCCGGATATTGGGTCTTTATGCGCACATACTTGACTCTCTGGTCCAGCACTGACACGGCTCAGTAGAAGAGCGTGGCCTTGGCCACCGGGCAACCCACTCCACAGTCACCCCATGAGGGTCAGCCCTGTGTTCCAGTATCTCCAGGCTAAATACCCACATTTCTCTGAGTGCTACAATGGGCTTCCAGAGTAGCTGACGTCACCAAAAGGAAATGCAAGATGATTCCCCCAGTGAAAGCCTCGGAAACCTGCCTCATATTGGGTAGAATCGAGGCTGCCCACATGCCAAGGAAAACACTCCCGAGCTTGTCTTTCCAACCCTGGCTCAGAGATTCGCTACTGTGCACAGAAAGGCTTCCTGGACGTCCGAGGCCACCAGGATCCCAGCCAGAGAGTGAGCTCACGAATGGCTGCTTCATCCACCGAAGTATTTTCCACTTCCTCTAATGTGCTCACGTATCTGTGACCACACTTCACCTAGTCTTTAAGTGTAACAAAAAATAACCGAGGCAAAGGTAAAACTGTCAGATTTAGTCATTACTCAATGGAAACTGTGTAACAAAACACAACATTCTAAACCTCAATCAACAATCTCTGCATTCTCTGGAAAACAAGCAACAGAATTTCAGAGGGTCAGCTAGATCCAAACTCATTTTCACTTTCCTAAAGCAAATTCTTTTCTGATTTTGCTGAAATGAGATACTGAAAGACTCCTTGGGCCCCTTTGGAAAGAGGAAGGTATCTGACTACTAATTTATTTGTGGTTTTCAAGCTCAGGTGTTTGGATCGCTCTCTTTCTTGATGGAGATGAGAGGCTGAGTCCCCATAGGACTGTCCTAGAAAACCCACTTTCAGGGAGCAGGGGCTTCTCCTGCTCCACAGTGGGGGCCATCTCTGTGGGTTCTGCCTTTCTTCGGGTCACACTGTGTACCCGAGGCCCCCAGCCCAGTCCCGCTGGCCCAGGGAAAGCCTGGACTTTCCAGCCCTACACGGGGGTCTGAGTCCGCATCCGCAGTCTGGGCTACTCCCACCAAATCTGAGCCACCGATGTCACCAGGGCACGAGGAGATTGGCCCCACCAGCAGGGGGCACTGAAGCACTCACACCGGTGCTGGGCTGAGATGGTGTGTTTCTGGTGGGATGGGAGGATAGAGGCTGGGGTCCTGCAGCAGCCTGGAAGGCCCACCCACACTCACTCCTTGTGCTGCCTCTCTCCTGCCCACCAGATGCCATTCTCTCAGGAAATGATTCAAGAAACCCGATACCCTTGACTCTGGGCTGCCGGTCACCTCCTTGAGATCCTGACTTCTACTCTGGTTGGTTCTACCCACCTCACTCAGTCCTGGCCCCTCCTCTTCTCCACAGCTCACTGCCATTCTTACAGGCTTTGGGCCAATGTCCCATTAGAACACTCCTGGCTAACCCATCAGAGGATGCTTGGCAGGGAAGAGAAAGGCCAAGCAGCAGGGAGGCATGTCTGCTGACCAGTCAAAAGCAGGAGGGGGCAGGAGGGAAGATGGTGGGTCGCTGTGGGGACCGGAAGCTCCACGGGCACAGGGTGGTATGCTTAGGGACCAGCCTACGCAGTGATGTCCACCTCTTTGTGAAAGGGCATTAGTGTTCCAAATATTCGCTGAGTGCCTCCCCCATCCTAGACACAGGTGTAAGGGGAGAACCAGACAGGTGTAAGGGGAGAACCAGACAGGTGTGGTCCCGGGCCCCATGAAGTATACAGGCCAGAAGAGGCATTCAACAGAGGCATTAATTACACAAATAATTAAGGGTGTGGAACTGCTAAAAAATAATACTCTAGTATAGACTTACTTCGGGGAATTATCCTCAGATGCCAATGAGAGGCCCGGGAGGAACCAGTGGCATAAGAGACAGAAATGGGTTGATTATGTCTTTAATACTCAAGGAGTTCATTCTACTTTCCCCTGCCTTAGCCGTTCTCAACTCCAGAGATATTAAGTGACCTGTCTGAGGTCACTCAGCACATACATGGCAGAAGTGGGATCTGAGCCCAGGCCTGTGGGCTCTAGCACCCGTACTCTTACCTGTATGTTATATACCATAATTATAGCTCAATGCATACACTAGACAAATGATATTAAAAACTCAAGACATCTGCGGTGCATGGGTGACACAGTTGGTTAAGTGTCTGACTCTTAGTTTCAGCTCAGGTCGTGATCTCAGGGTCGTGAGTTCTAGCCCCACGTCAGGTTCCATGCTCAGTGTGGAGTCTGCTTGAGACTCTCTCTCCCTCTCCCTCTGCCCCTCCCCCCCAACCCCACGCACGTGCACACTCCCTCTCTCAAATAAATAAATCTTAAAAAGAAACAACTCAGACATCTGTGTTCACATCCTGACACTGCCACTTATTTGTTCATTGTGGTCCTGGGTGGGTTCTTCAATTGCTTTCTTCATCTGGGAAATGGAGACAGTACCTGTAACCTTCTCACAGGGCTGTGGTGAAGTCTAAAGGAGTTCATACACATGAAAGGGGCTAGCACAGTAACTGAAGTTACTTGCAAAAGACCCCAACCACTTTAAGAGTGGATGGGGAAACATACCTGCTCCTCACAAGCCTCCCCTGACTTAACACTAAAATTTTTATGAATAAAAAAAAAGATGATGGCACCTGGCTGGCTCAGTTGGTGGAGTGTGTGACTCTTGATCTCAGGGTCATGAGTTCAAGCCCCATGCTGGGTGTAGAGATTACTTAAAAATGAAATCTTAAAAAAAGAGAAAGAGAAAAGGGGCACCTGGGTGGCTCAGTCGGTTAAGCTTCTGCCTTTGGCTCAGGTCATGATCTCGGGGGGCCTGGGATTGAGCCCCGCATTGGGCTTCCTGCTCAGTGGGGAGTTTGCTTCTCCCTCTCCCTCTGCCCCTCCCCCTGCTCATGCTCTCTCTCAAATTAATAAAATAAAATAGAGAAAGAAGAAAAAAAAAGATGAAAACCAACTCACGAAGCCTGGCAGACAGCCTTAGAAACTAAACATATTATGGGCAGATGAAGAGGACAGAAATTGAGCAAATGTAGACCTTGTCAATTTGTACCTCTTAGGACCCACCCCCAGACTCACAGACCCAGGGATCTAAAAACTAGAAAACTCAGGTCGATGACCAGTATGCTGCCCAGCAGAAGCTGATCTGGGGGCTCTGGAATACACCGGCTGGCTCTTTGCCCTCCATCTACTCACCTCCACTTACAGATCATGACCCCCAGAAAAGAGCTGGAGTGTGTCCAGAGGGAACCCCAAATGCCTGTTGATAAACCCTGAAGATGAGTAGATTTCAGCTTATTCAAGGTACGGTCAGAGGAAAGAAAATCCAACAAGAGAGCACATGGAAAAATACTGACGAACTATGGAGTCTGAAATTCATGAAGGGGCTGAGCCATGAGAACACATGTCCTCAGACGGTCTATTCCAGGATCCAAAAGAAGGTTCAAGACACTTTCTTTTCAACACAGTACAAGACAAGGCTTTAGGACAGGAGAGAACTGTCAGAGGTGAAACTACATGAGAATGAGCTAGACAGCGCCTGAGATAAAAAAAGAAGAAAAGGAAACTAAGAAACACAAAAGAAGAATAAAAAAAGAAATTAACATCAGAGGCAGCGAGGAGCAAAATGGACACTTGGGAAGCTTGCATCACTGATGTGGAGAGCCAATTTGGCAAGGTCAAATGCCAGGGGAAAGGACAAGGGAAGAAAGAATATAAGGGCATGTGGGGGCCTGAGAACAGACAGCTGACCCAGGGCAGGGGTCTTCCCAAGGAGTGTGTGCCAGGGCCCAGGAAGGAGACCCAACCCTAGACATATCCAGGATGAATGTCTGAATTAAAAACCAAAAGAAAAGAAAAAAGAAAAAAAAAAAAAAAACACCTTGCAAATATCCAGGCAAACAGCAAAAGCAGCAACAACAAACCCAGAAAAGTGACCCTGACCCTCCCCGTGAGTTGTAGGGACCCCTTTCGCTCTGCTCCAATGCAACTTGACGCTCCCCCAAATGACTCCGATGGTGTATGGTATCTGCTTGCCTGCCCAGCTGCTTCCCTGTGGGAGGGGGAGCTTCTCAAAGGCAGAAGGACTGTTTATTCATGAAATGTTAGTGGACATCTGGTGATTTGTCAATTGCTTTGATTTTTTTTTTTTTTTAAGAAGAAAAATATTTTCCCCTGGTAATTATGGTACTTAAGTATAAAGACCCAAAGAGAGGACGTGTGATTTCGGATGCCGTAAAACTTGGTCAATGCACATTTTTTCCACAAATTTATGAGCACATTTCACCATCCCAGACTGAGGGCAGCAACGGACATCAACTTCTGGATGCTCTGTGAGCAGAATACACGTGCTGTAGTCACACTTCCTCGTCAACAGCGTGCAAAGCCCAGAAACGTCTCTTGCAGATGCCGCCCCAATGGACAGGTCAGCTCTGGATGCCACAGGTGAGCTCTGAGGATGAATGCCTCTCTGTGGGCCCAGTGGAGAAGCCCCAGGTAATCAGCCATACAGACAGGGGCATATCTGTCAAGTCCAATGTGGGGTGCGGGGAAGGGTGCTTCCTGCCAACTCCCTGAGCACTGAGCACCGAGCACCCAGAAAGTAGGAGCTTGAACTTGGCCATGGACGGCGGGCTGCCCTGAGTGGAGCTGACAACGGTATTGGGTGGGTTGGGAAGGTGAGGTACCCCCAGGGACACAGTAAGAAGGTCTATTTGGAGACTGAAAAACCTGTCTCTGCTAAAGAGGAAGAGCGTCACCTCAGGGCAATGATAAAGGAAAATAACTTGCAAATGTCCTATTTTCTGGGCTGCAGTGGGCACGGCTCTGGGCGAAGGCTGCTCTTTCCCTCTGACCAGAGTTTCCTGACAGTGATCTGGCCTGGATCTTGCTCTCAGCAAAACTGGGTGACCAGTCTGGTGACCCAGAGTCCATATACTGGGACCCCAGGGGAGGAGGGGCTCAAATTGACTCCTGGGACAAGACAGCTGCCTCAGGCAAGCCAGTGATGGGCACGACGACCACGGTCACTGAGTTCCTACTGTGTGCCAGGCTCTGGGCTGAGAGCTGCATCTGCACAATCTCTTAGGGTCCTCATTTTACAGAAGAGGAAGTGAGGCTCAGAGAAGCTAAGCCATTTGTCCGAAAACAAACAGGGAGTGTGTGGCAGAGCTGAGATTGCACCTCAGGTCCCCCTGGAGTCTGGGCTCTGACCCTCAATGTGGCCTTGCCTTGCCCTTCCTCATCTTGGCCCCACAGGACATCGTGGGAATACTCGAAGCCTGCAGAGCTGGGGTGGGGGCGCTGCCACTTGTGGGCTGATCCCCAGCCAGGCCTTGTGCTCTGGGCCTTAGACCCTCTCCTCAGCTCACCTACCCACAGGGCTCCAAGGAAAGCTTCGCTACCCACCCCCGTCATCCAGATGGGGAGACTGAGACTCGGAAAGGTAGGGTGACTTTCCAGAGGTCTCTTGGCCAGTAGTTGGAGAATCCAAGATTTGAATCCAGGTCTGGATGGCCCCAATCTGTGCTCTGTTCAACACGAGGACCATGGGGACTGCCTTTCAGTCTCTCAGTTTTGTTTCACGCCAAGAGCTGAGTCCTGTGGTCCCTGCCTGGAAGTCTGAGTCATAGACCCTGACCTCAGAGGGGACAGATGTCCTTCTGGGGAGTGGAAACATCTCTGGGCCAGAACAGGACATAGTTCCAAGTGGATTACCAAGAGCTCAGACAGAAAATCTGATTTATGGCCCACCACACCTCACTCCAACTGGCTCATGGGCCCTGGCTCAGCCATGGCATTGGGCTGAGACCCCCAAAGCCAACTTCTTCAGTAAGACGTATCCACTCCGGTGTCGGCACCTCCCCTGCCAGGGGCCTCAGGACACAGCCCCCGAGATTTCTCAGCTTTGACACTTGAAGACGACAATAAGACACCAGCGTCAACCAGCGGCTGGGCTGGCCCTGGGAGTAGAGCCGCAGCTGCTCCAGGGATTAAGCAGTCCTCTGGAGGCCAGCCTGGGAAGCTGGTCCCATTGGTGCCATTTAGGGTGGGACCTCTGGAGCCGGGCAGTCTCTGGGGAGGGCCAACTCTGCCACCGACTTGCTCCCAGTGGCCCCAGAATGTTCCTCAGCCATCTGATTCTCAGTTTCAGCCTCTGCAGTAGGGGGCAGGTCCTGGCCTGCCTCCCTCATGCGGAAGGAAGATGGAAGGAGTGGAGGTGTGCACAGCCCTCTGCATCAGGTCACTGCTCAGTGAAGGTCAGGGCGATGCTAATGACATTAGTAGAGAAAACTGTCTCTTGGCAGGCCCAGGCCTCTGAGAAACGAGGACCCAGGTGGCACCTTCCACAGCCCCCACTGTCGCCTCCCTCTTCCAGCCCCCCCACATCCTCTCACACTCAGAGCAAGGGCTGAGCATGGATAGGAATGCCTCACGAGCAACTCCTGCCCTGCTCCTGCCTGCTCCTGGGCCTCCACCACAGACAGAGCTAAGGGGGAAGGGGATTCCAGCGGCCAGCGGAATTCCTCCATAAAAAGGAATGACCTGCTAAGCAGCACATAGCGTTGGGGGGCCTAGTGTGAACACCCACTCCACCAGATGACCCTGGAGAAGCAGCCTCACCCCTTGGGCCTCATCTCATTTGTTCCCACCTCATACGTCCATTCTGAGCACTAAATGAGGTATTATAAGCAAGCCAACACAATGCCTGGAGGACAGCAGGTTCGTTCATTTGGTCATTCATTCATTCAGTCCTGCCTGTGGTTGTTCATTTAGCGAAGAGTCGGTGGGCACTGCCTCTGCCCAGCTCTGTGAGTGCCCCGCCTGCCCTCGTGGGCCTGACGACCAAGCCCTGAACAGATGCCGGCCCCCCTCCCACATCCCCCCTCTCTCTACTCCTTTACTACTTGGGTGGGCACGGAGAGCCCCAGGTTGGCGGCTCACAGCTGGGGAGTCACAGCTGCGCTGGGGTAACAGCCTCAGGAGGCTGCTTATCTTTGGGGGCAACCGTAACTTCTCGTACACCCAGCCTGTGAGTACCGCCTCCCACAAAATGTGCTTTATTTCTACGACGTGGGTGCTCAAGAAGGTATAGTTTTTTATACCACGTACACTGTCCCCAGTTTTATGAAGGGACTCGGGGTTTTATAGCTACTGATCAGGAGTTTAGGGCAGTGGCAGGTTATGAGCTTTGCTGTCAGCAATTCTATGGGACTGGGGCAAATTATTTCATTGATCTGAGCCTCAATTTCCATTTTTGCAAGATGAGTGTAATTCCAACTTTGTGAGGCTGTTCTGAGAATCAGAGCTATTGTGTGAAAGCCTTTAACACATTATCAGGAACAATAACAATGATAATTGTCACACTAATGACAACAGCTAACATCTATTAGCATTTACCATGGGCCAAGCGTTGTGCTAAGGGCTTTTGAGGCACTAATTTATTCTTTTATTCAGCAAGTATTTATCGAGATACTAGATGCTAGGGATACTGCAAGGACCACGACCAATACAGCCTCTGCTTTTGTGCAGCTTATTGCCTAGGGGAGAGGTCAGTGAGCAAGTAGCTGCACAAATAATTACAGAATTAAAACTGTAATGAAACCAACACAGGAGAAGTACACTCCTCCATTTCAGTAAATGCCATTACATATGTGTTCTAAAGGAGGAAATTAAGGGTCAGAGGGGTGAGGCGACTTGCCTGAGGTTGCGAACATGGTAAGAGGCAGAGCCAGACCCCAGATCTCATTAAATGGGGCTTATTGTGCCTATAACAGCATTGACAGTTCCAAATCACGTACAGAGGGCCCCATGTCCTCACGGCTCCTCCTCTAGTCCAAGAGCAGCTGCTCAGGGCAAAGTCAGATGGGAAGTCGGCCTCACAGCAAACCGACTTACTGCTCCTCCATGAACCACCGTGACCTGCAGCCCAGCCAGCCTGGCCCTGTCACTGACCAGTTCTGTGGCCCTGGGTACCCCCGCTGTAAAATGGACACAATAAGAGTACTTCCTGCAAGGCTGCCTTGAGATCCAGCAGGCAAAGCGGCTGTCCTTATGTAGACCCTGAAGGTCACGCTGGTCCGCCCTCCAGCAAAGCAGATTTCAGGAATCAAACAGGACCTCCCTGGAGTGTGAAGGCCCACAGCTCGCTTGCTCTTTCTTGCTCACTCTCTCTCCCTTCCTTCCTTTTCAAATTGAGATATAATTGACATATCCAAAGCTCTATTTCTTAGCTTGCTTTACTAATTATAATGTTATTTTAACTTCACGCGTTTATATATCACCTTCATGATTTTTCACCAACGTAGCACCTATATATTTTTTACATAACATAAAATTTACCTTTAGTGACATTTAGTACATTCACAATCGTGTGCAACCATCACTGCTATCTTCTCTGCAACCCAAAAGGCAATCCTGTGTCCATTCACTCCCTGTTTCCCCCTCCCTCCAGCCTAGGCAGCCACTAATCTAGTTTCTGTCTTTATGGATTGACTGACTTGGGACATTTCGTACAATCTGTGGCCTTTCGTGGCTGGCTTCTTACAGGTAGCACAGTGTTTCCACGGGTCATCCGTGCTGTGGCACGTGTCAGGAGGTCATTCCTTTTTATGGAGGAATAATAGCCTATCGTATGCATGTACCACTTTTTGCTTTATCTGGTCATCAGCTGGTGGATTTGGGTTGTTTCCACCCTTCGGCTATGGTGATAGTGCTGCTATGAACATTCACGTACAAGCTCTTGTTTGTACACCCGTTTTCAATTCTTTGGGGGTATATCCCCAGGAGTAGAATTGCTGGCTCACCATATTATTTTTTACTTAATTTTTTAATGAAATCATGGATTTAATGTGCTAATAACATTAAGAGAAATACTTAGGTATTAAAGCGAGAGAGGTTCTCTACGTGCCATCTAAAATCACGAGGACCACGAGTACAGCATGTCCACATTCTAGGAAACTCAGAGTTCATGTACTCCTGCATTGGCCGTCTGTGAGGCTGCCAGCACCCGGGCCGCCGTGGGGTAGGGTCCTAGGAGCTGAGGCCGGGTTAGATGCTAGGGTTCCCTGATGGGTCGAAAGCAGTGTTGGAGGGGGCCCGCAAAGGCTCAGAGTCAGAGAGGCAGTCAGTCGTCAGGCTAAGCTCTCCGCCCACAATGTCGTGGGAACGTGGGCCACAGAGGACAGCCAGAGCTGCCATGGAAAGAATGAGGTAGCGGGCCCAGGGCTTTGGCCGCCAACAAGGACAACTTCAGAGCAGAGGCCCCCAGAGGGGCCTGGGACTAGTCCCAGGCTGTCCCACCCTCTTCGCTCTTGAGGCCGACTCTCCAGGTACCAGAAGGGAGGGCAAGGCAAGAACAAAGGGGCTGGCCTTCAGGCTTCCCTCAGACATTCTCCAACTGGGAGTCCTGCCCCTACTTGGAGACCTCTCTGCCTTGGTAATTATGGGACGCCTAGAAAGAAGGGGTTGTTTTTGATGGAGACTCTTTCATCTCTGACTTAAATTATACATCATGCACTAACGTTTTAACTCTGATGTCTTCTAGAATTCAAATGAGACATAAACATACTCCCAGAAGCACAGAGTCTGCATTCATTACTGGGACCACCTTGACCAAATAAGAGGTGTCACCACATCTATTTATAGTTTAAACATCTTTCCACTGTCTTTCCCTGAAAATCTATTGAGGCAGTACCCACACAAACAAGGAAGAACCCAGCCCCAACAATCATTCATTCATTTGGGTTCATGCCTGGGGGTAGACAGCTGTCAAGTCACGGCCGGCATGGGGACATGGAGAGAAAGTGTGGGGGCTCTGAGCACAGAAACAGAGTGGACAGAGACACATAAACTCATTTAAAAAGCCACCATTAGAATGAAATACATCAATAAGCTTAAAATGAGACCAATGCCTACAGCCAGCAAGGCCCCTCTGAGATGGGAAGGCTCACACGTGGCTGGCAGCAGGGAGAATTGGTACAACTTTTTTGGAAAGCATTAGACATTTCAAAGCCAGAAAAATACTGGTGTCCTTTGACTCAGTAATCCCACTCTTAGGAACTTACTCTAAACAAAATTTTTTTTTAATATATATATATATATATTTTTTTAAGATTTTATTTATTTATCAGAGAGAGAGAGACAGAGGCAGGCAGAGGGAGAAGCAGGCTCCTTGCTGAGCAAGGAGCCCGATGTGGGACTCAATCCCAGGACCCTGGGATCATGACCTGAGCCGAAGGCAGACGCTTAACCGACTGAGCCACTCAGGCGTCCCAGGAACTTATTCTGAGAAAATAATTGTAAAAGGAGAGAAAAACTTTGTACACACAAAGGTTATCATGGGAAATCTAGTGGTTAAACACAAAGAAAACGACAAAAACTAGAAACATTCTAATGTCAAACAATAGACACATAGCCAAGAAAATGAAAATGAATGGCTCGACAAAACTATGGAGACGTTAAGTGCTGGAGTGGTGGGATTTTAAATGCTTAAAAAAAACCGTTACAGCGCTGTTATCCAGTTTGTGCATTGTGCAAAAGAACGTATTAGTCCTTAGGTGAGATAAAACTTTCTTCTAATCATTGATATTTACTGTCAGATTTAAGTTTGATTCTCACCAAAGTAGCAGCAAATATATTTCAATCACATACATAAATATAAAGATTCAGCAAGCTCTCAAAGAAGAGTGGTTTCCTCCCCAAATACCAGGAAACCTCATGATCTTCCCCCTTATTTAATCCGCTAACCATCGTGTGCAGCGCATGAAATGCCAGTGGCCCTCCCCTTGGAGAGGGTCCCGCGCGGCTGGTGACCTCGCCTGACCCACCAGGATGGTTCCCCAGTACTGCTGGTACTGCCCAGCTCCTGCTTCCCTCTGGACACGCCCGCCCCTCCCATGGCCTCCGGAGCTGCCGCCCCATCAACTTTACCCCGCACAGTTAGGTACGACTACTTTGCCTGGCATTCCAAGCCCTCCGTGGTGTGGCGCGTCTCACATACCACTCCAGTGTGGGGTGACACTGGCCGGTGAATGGGCCACTGATAGGACACTCGATTTCTTCTCTTGGAGTGTGAGACCAGGGCTTCCCTTAATCTGCACATGGGCTGAGTGTGAGGACAGCGGACTCACTGGCCCCCAGGAACCTCAGACGCATCCCCTGCTCCCCGTGAGGTGACCAGGCAGTCCTCCAGCGCTCAGCCCTGGGTATGTGTGGACGCCAGGCAGGAAAGCCCACAGCCTTTGCTGGCCGGAAACCTGGCCTGCTCCCTTGACTTACTTCCCAGCACCCGGGCAGAAGGCAGTTTGAGAAAAGGCATGAGGCCTGTATTCTCCCAGAATGTTCCAAACAGAGCAACTAGCATTTACAGTGTTGCTCCCATTTTCATCAACAGACCTATGTGAGGCTGGATTTTCACAAGCAACTGTGGAAGACACTAAGTGTTGGAATGGGCTGTTGAATCCATACTCCAAAATGACAAATTCATACCAAAGATGCATTTACATATAAGGTAAAAACACACAATAAAATTTTATGTTGTAATTTTCTATATTCAAAACACTTAAAATACAGAATACTTTTAAAACTAAAAAAAAAAAAAAAGAAAAAAACTGTTAGCAAAAGCCTGGCAATTGTCCCTACTTAGGAAAAAAATATCCTTCATTCTGAGATTATACCCTGCTTACATTGTTGGTGTTAAAATGTCCCTTCCCCTAGGAAACAAAGATGATAGTTTATATCTTCTTTACTTGCCATTAAAAAAAAAAAAAAAAGGCAGCAGCCTCCTGAGAGTCTCCAAGCTTTCTCTCTGAAGTTTCCCTTGCTCTTGACATCCGAGGTCCAGGACCCACAAGCCTGAGGTCACATTTGGCTCTCTGGCAGCAGTCAGACTGCAGGCTGGAAACCCCAAGGGTGGCTTCCGAGCAAGGCAAGTGACATGGCTAGCAGGAAGGCAGCTTTGTGTTGCTGCAGGCTTGAAAGATCTTATCTAAAACTAAAAAAATAGCTGAAGGTTGAGTAAGTAGGAATTTCAGTTTGGCACAAAAATCAAGCTTGAGTTTACCTCTTTCCTCTTTTTGTCTGTCAGAGTTTAGTGTAGGGTCGCTCACCTGAACTCCTATCTTGCTCACACCCGAGCCCCCAGGCACCTCTGCTTGGCCAGGTGCGGGCCGGTGAAGCCCCAACTCAGGAGGCATCTGCCAAGGGCCGCTGGAGAAATCACCCAGCGCTGCAGAATGGCCATCTCTCCGAGTGCGCAATTTCCAGCCTCAGCAGGGCCCTCGGCCCACTCCACGGTCTTGCCCCTCCTTGGTCCTTCTCCCATTCTCTTCAGTGGCTGGTTTTCCCCAACAGCTGCCTAGCACTCCCACCCCCGCTGTCCGTCCCTGCAGGCACCCTGCCTCCTAAATGAATGACCTCAGCTTCCTGCTCTGCCCCCTCATCTCTCTGCACCCATTTTCCACGCTGTTTTCCCTCCAGGGCACTGCCCTTGCCCCCATCTCCTCCAGCATGGACCCCCTGGCTCACCCCATGCTCAGCTGGCCATCTTTAAGGTCTCCCTATCTGTACTACCTTATTTTTTTTAAGGTCTAAAAGGACATTTCTTTTCTGATTAAAAAGGGTATTTGTGTTCATCTTAGAAAACACAGGAAAGTGTGAGGAAAGTAACTGCCTGTGGGATTCCGAATTTAGGTGTGTCCTTCACATAAACATACTCATCTATATAAGTTGACCACATGTTGCTGCGTGGTTCTGGGGGACTGTTCTGCTGGTGGAAGACCCCAGAGGGCTCATCCGTTAGTGGAAGTGGAAAGGTCCCAACCTGGGTCGGCACTAAAGCATCATCACAAGTCCCGGACACCCCAGATGCCTTTTGTGAAAGCCAAGGGGTAGGCAAAGGCCACCACAGACCCTGCTGCCTGCCTGGGGTACAGAGGTCCTGTCCAGGTCCTTCTTGATGGCACATAATCAGAGTTATCACTTTACGCAGGTGCCGGATGGCTCTAGGGTCTGGGACCAGAGAGCAGCCTGCATGCCTGACCCTGTCAATCAGGCACCCCCCTGCCTTTCCACCTTCCGGGGTCCCCCAAAGCCAACTCTCAAGGTGGAAGGAAAAGCAGGAAAAAGAAAAGGATGGACCTCGTGGAGTGGAGAAGAGGGGCTGGTGGTGATGAGAGAGCCCAAGCTCCCAGCTCCTCTCCTCCTACAGGCTCTCTGCTATGACAATGGCAATCATAACCATAATCATAATCATAATCATAACAGCATAAGAGCTCACCATGTGCCAAGCATTGAGACAAATGATCAACAAGTGTCATCTCTGTTCCCCAAAGTGGGGACACCACTGAGAGGATCATGGTGGTCTGGGATGGACACTTGTACCTCTTTTACCATGTATTAGAAAAACCATTGCACAGGGGCATCTGGGTGGCTCAGTCAGTTAAGTGTCCGACTCGGTTTCAGCTCAAGTCACGATCTCATGGTTGTGAGACTGAGCCTTGCGTTGGGCTCTGTACTCAGGAGGGAGTCTGCTTGAAGACTCTCTCTCCCACTGCCCCTCCCCCCACTCGCACATATGCACTCTCTCAAATAAATAAATCTTAAAAAAAAAAAGAAAAGAAAACCTTTTGCACAGACCCTTGATAGCACAGATACAAATAAAATAGACTTAAAGAGAAAAACTGAGTACAAAGGTTAAGGAATGGTGGCGATGCTCACAAATCCCGAAGTCTGGGGAAGCACCAGCTTACTGGACCCTCACGGCAGCTGTTATACACCTGCCAAGGCACGGGGAGCTTACGTGGCACCCCGGGGGGCGAGGACTGGGGTTAGGACCTGCGCCTGTCTGAACCCACAGCCTGGGCCTTCCCTGCCCTGGGCCCTGCTGAGGCAGGCTCTACTTCTCCCACCCTTTGCCTTCACTCTGCTGACCCACAGTGCGCAGGGTGGATTCCCTGTGCTCTGGCCCCCAGATGGATCAGGCCCCTGGCTATTTGGCATCCCTCTCCCTCCAGGTCTCTACTACTGGTCCTGTCCACGTGGGCACCTGTGGCCAGCACAGCTGGGCAAACAGCAGGTTGGGTTCGGGAGCATTTGTGCAGCTGCTGAGCAGGCTGGCTCCTTCCTGAGAAGAAGAGTGGGTGGTGTGGACGGGGGTAGGCGGCTGCGGCCTTGGCAGTCAGTTTCCTGGGGCCTCCCTAGTCAGAGTGACCCAGGAATGGCAGGGTCTGGAAATTTCTCCTTGCCACAGCCCATGGCAACCTCCTGGGAACAGGGGCATGGGATGGCCTGTTGACTCTTGCCTCGCCAGGCCTGTCACATGTCAGCACAGGACAGCGTGACCCACCTTCTGGACAAACCTTCGTTTGAGGCAGGAAAAGCCCAGACAACATGCTGTTGGCCCAAGGTCTGGACACGTCTCTCAAGAAGGATCATCTTCCATCCCTTGTAAGGACAGGCAGCTGAGGTTCCAGGGCCAAGCCATGGGAGCAGATTCAAGGGAGAGGCAGAGATCCTGTGGGGTCCTAGAGGACCCAAACTAGGAATACTCATTTCTTAGGACCAGAACAACAATGTGAAGAATCCAGAGTAGAACTGGGCTGAAACTTTCAGCCAATGAAAGTGCCGCCTTCCTACCAGTGCCCGTGACCCCAGTGTGTTAATAATAAATACTAGTAAGTGCCATCGGCTGAGCACCTAGTAGATGTCAGGCGCCGGGCTTTACCTGCGTCAGTGAGCTCCATGCTGTCCTCATGCAACCTCTGAGACAGCGGATGTTATCAATGCCCACCTTACAGACAGGGACACTGAGGCGCTGAGGTGCCTGCGTCATACGGTTCGGGAGGGGTGAGTGATGCTGTGGACCTCCGTGGGACACGCAGCTCTGCAGACTGATAGCTGGCATGAAGGGCTCTGTCTTTCTGGGGGCTTCTTTGACAACAGACTACATGCAGCAATCTGTGAGTCTGTCGGACACCCACTCCCTGCGCCCAGGACAGCTCTGGTTTCTGCCCCTCACACTGGCATCGTGATTACTGGCGCCTGTTCATCCTCTCTTTTCGGGACTCCTGGCTCCCTGGGCAGGAGCACTTCCCGAGTTGCGTGGGATTCGGGGCTCTGGGCTCTTGTTTCAGCTCTGCCCCTTACTAGCAATGTGATCATCGACAAAGCATCGACAAATCGCTGCTCTTCTCTGTGGCTCTGTTTCCTCGTCGGTAAAGGGTTGGGGGGGGCGGGGCTGGAACTTACGGCTCTAACAATTCAAGAACGTGTTGACTCTAGAGATTAGTATCTAATAAAGTGAACATCTGTGGGTGCAAGCACACATGCAGTGTGCGTGAGTACTGTCTCCACTGCCTGGGCGAGGCCTGCTCATCCTGCAGGTCAGGGCTCACACAGCACTCCCTCAGAGCCCTCCCTGCCTGCCCTGGGCTCCTGCTCTGTGATCCTCAGTCGCTTTGGGGTTAAAGGAGTCTAGGCTTAAGGGTAGTAGTGGCTGCCATTCTCTGAGGGCTGCCTATCTCCCTGAACACGTAGGGGGCCCCATTTACAGATCAGAGGAATCAAACAACCTGTGCAAGGTCATCTGGCCAGCACGCCAGGCGGGGGAGCTCCAGGCCATGTCTGCCCAGCCCCTTAACCTCTACTTGTTGATTAGGCAAAACCTGTCCCAACAAGGTCACGAGCCCCTCGGCGTCAGGGGCCACTTCTGCCCTGCTCACAGCTGTCTCTCCAGTGGTAGGCACAGTATCTGCTATAACACAAGCTCTCCTGTCAAATCTCTTAAATAAAAGAAAGGGAAAAAATGCTTAAGTCAGAATCCTTTTGGCTCCCAGTGACAGAAACCAGCTTCAAATAGGGAAAAGACTACAAGAATCCTAGAATGGCTCCCAAGACCAGAGACTGCACCACGAGATCCGGGGAGTGTCAGGACAGCCCCAGGGACAGAGGGGTTGGGGTGGGGCCTGGAGCTGGTGGCTTGCTGCCTGCACGGCTCACTCTCTCCACCCTTACTGTTGCCCTCTCGGGGCTCGCCACCATGCCGCACTCCTTCAGACTCTCCGTGTGGCAGAGGCCAGGGCCACTGGCAGCTGTGGGTCAGGATACGACAGCTTTGTGACCAAGGAAGAGAGATGCCCTGGCTTCAGAAAAACAAAACAAAACAAAATAGGCAAAGGCTCCAACTGGCCTTGTGTGGGCCACCGGTCTGGCTGGAGACGAGGTGCTGTGAATGGACCAGTGGGTCAGGTAACGCTCTGTGGTCGGGTGGCGGGTGGGAGTCAGCGCTGGGTAGATAGGGGGAACAGCCTTATCAGACAGGAAGTTACCTCGGTTATCCAGCTTGTGCTTTAAGCTTTTTGTCAAACTCAACTACTACCAATTATAGGACAGTTAAAAACACAACCCTGCTGTGAACTGAGTGTTCGTGTCCCCGTAAAATTCATGTGTTGAAATCTAACCCCCCAGGCAATGGTATTGGGGGGGTGACTCTGAGGGTGATGAGGTCATGAGGATGGAGTCCTCATGAATGGGATTTGTGCCCCTGTGAAGGAGATCCTAGAGAGATCTCTCACCCCCTTCCCCATGTTTTGACACAGCGAGGAGACCATCATCTGTGAACCAGGAAGCGGGCCCTCACCACACAGGGAATCTGCCAGTGCCTTGATCTTGGACTTCCCAGCCTCCAAAGCTTTGAGAAATAAATGTTTGTTGTTTAGAAGCCAGCCACTTGGGGCATGTGGGTGGCTCAGATGGTTAAGCGTCTGCCTTCAGCTCGGGTCATGATCCCAGGGTCCTGGGGGTCCTGGGATCGAGCCCCACGTCGGGCTCCTGGTTCAGCGGGGGAGCCTGCTTCTCCCTCTCCCACTCCCCCTGCTTGTGTTCCCTCTCGTGCTGTGTCTCTCTCTGTCAAATAAATAAAATCTTTAAAAAAAAAAAAGAAGCCAGCCACTTTATGGTATTTTATTATAGCAGGCAGTTCTAAGACAAACCGCCTCCCAAGGCTGAGATAAAAACCCCCAGGCCATGGGTCATTCCTGTGACCATCTGTTTCCTCCACACTGTGGAGTCTACAGATTTCAATTTCTGAGGCTCCTGCTTCTTACCTTCCAGGAGGTTGGCAAGGGGGACAGAAGCTCCATAGGGTGAAAGGCCAGTGGCAGTATTGACATCCACTGACTCTATCTGGCAAGCTATAGAGAAGAGCATGGGTGTGGAGTAAGGCAACCTGACCCTGACCCTTTGACCACAAGGATGAAGGCACCTCACCTGTGACACTGGGGAGAAGCACACCTTCCCACAGAGATTACGAAGGTGGTAATGGTGACAGCTCAAGGTGTGCACGCTTCTGGGGGCCACGACTGAGCTCAGCATTCCATCTGCTTCCTCCCCACCATGTCTCGACGACCACCCTACCATGGGAGCCTTGTTTGGTCACTGTTCCACGGGGAGAACAGTGAGGCTCAGAGAGGCACATACTTTGCATGCAGCGAGCTGGGACATGGACTCCAAATCCTTCTGGACGCCTAGGTCAGGCTTTAGCCCTAGTGGCGCTTGCTGCACAGTGGTGAGGAGGCTTGGGAAGGGGCGGTGCTCAGTGATGCTCCAGAGACGTTCCTCATCCTGCCCTCTTCTTTTTCCTCCTGCTTCACCAAATCCCCTCACCCGCCACCAGGGCTTCCCAGCAGGCCCTGTTCATTTGGACGCCACACTCTGGACCATGGCCAGTGTGGCCAAGGGTGTGCCTCTGCCCCACCCGCCCCACCCGGTGAGTGGGGCCTTCGGGCATCTACGGGAAGTGCAGGCGGCCAGAACAGGGACCCCCAAGCTAGGGCCTCTAGACGACTAAGGTCACTACTAGTGACTGAGCAGTTTGAGCCCATTGGGGGTACAGACGTGAAATGCCATATTCTCTCTGCCACACACTCCCTAACGTGCTGCGCTGACTCCCCTTTTCCATCATGGGCAGCAGGTCCCCTAATGAAATCCGGGCCAGATTCTGTAACTTTGCAGTCACTTTCCATTTTTAGCATGGCTGCATTAGAAGATTTCAGACTTGGTTCTGTTTATGTGAAGACTCCATCCAAACGGAATTCAAAACTCATGGCTGTTCTCTTCTCTCCCCCACCTCTCCCTGGGGGACTGGGGGAGGTGGGAGGGAGAATTCTGCTCTTTTCCAAGCCCCTTTCTTTATCTGAACTTCCTCCACTAACCCTTCCAGACTCTGGCAGTTCTCACAGTCCACTCTCTCCAGAAAAGCGAGATATGCTCATGCTGGGGTCACCTGTCGGGGGTGGCGAATCTGGTCTGGTCTGATTCCCTCTGACGCAGGTGGCCCTGGCCAGCTGGTGGTCTCCATGCAGGTGGAGATCTGGGTCCCCTAGGGACGCGTTCAGCTTTTTCCCGGCCCCTCCATCGCTGAAGAGCAGGCCGGCCTCCCGTCCCTGCCACCAGGGGCACATGTCCCGACCCCTTCTCTAGAAGGGTGTGTCCCACCGCGTGGTGCGGCGCCGCCTGTGTAGCCCAGCTCCTGCCTGGCTGCCAGTCTCTGTCCCCTGCACGCGCAGACCCAGGAACATCTGGGGGGAGTTTTTGGCATCTTGTGAGGGTCACAGAGAACTAGAACGAAGGGCAAGACCCAGCTCTTCTCTGTACCAAGTCCTTTAGGGCCTGACGACTCTTCAGATTACCCCCTTTACACATCTCTGCACAGAAACAGGCACCAGTTTCTACATTCAATGTGACCCAAACTTTGGGGGTTACATGTCAGTCGCCCTCCTCCTCTTCTTCTCCAGAGAGGGAGAGGGGACTGGAAAGAGGTGGCTCCTTGCTCTCAGCTCTGGGGCTCTCTCCCACGCTCCCAGTGGGCCTGAAGGTCCTGCAGTTCATTGCATGTCCAGCCCTTTTCCCCCAGAGGCAGAGGCACCCCAGTCTTTGCAAAGGACTCTCCCAGAGCCTCCTTACTTGGCTTTGGGGAGGAGAAGCACCTGTCTCACCTCAAAACAACACCTGCTGTGTGTAGGACGTCTCTCTTGCTCAGAGCACCCGTCCAGGATTCACAGCAGTGGGTGTGGGGAAGAAGCCTGGGTACTGGAACTGAGGGGCAGGAAGCCATCGCCTGGGTTTTGTTCCAGCAATCATTATATAGTTACTCTCAGCTGTTCAGAAGCTCTGGGCAACTAGACGTTTGTTAACAATAAAGGAGGTGAGGCATTTATTTTTACTTAATGCAAGCAGCATGTTTCACAGAGATAGTTTATATTGCAACGTATAGAAACAAAGATCAGAGTCACTTCTGGGGGCAAGATTTCGCTCTGAGTGACCCTGGGCAAGACTCTTGACTCTTGACCCAGTTTCCTCATCTACACAAAGGAGACGGGCATCATCTAATCTCGCACCCCCGAAAGGGATAGAATATCCTGAGATAACAAAGAATTTCGATTGCACCTGGCACATAGTAGCCATTAACTTCATGGTAGACATGGTAGCTATTATTATTGATAGGCGTTTTCAGAACCAGAGTTCACAAGAGACACAAAAGGGGTCTTAGGCATGGAAAGCATCACAGTCCACCAACCCAGCATCCCCAGGCTGCTCTGCCGGAGCTGGAGCCCCACACAGCACCAGGCACACACAGACCTCTAACACACTTTGTGGAATTCCAGGAGACTATTAATCTGCTACTTATTAATGAGGTATGCTCAACACAGATTTAAACTGCATCTGGTCCAGCAACCAAAAGAGACTGTGGGCCTTCTTAAAAAAAAAAAAAAAAAAAAAAAAGGAGAGACCCCTCTGTGTGTGTAGGGGGCACGGCCCTCCCAGCCGGGCAGGAACTGGCAGCTGTCGCCCGGCGCCTGCCCGAGCTGGATGGCGGCCTTGAATACTTTCTTTCTTAAGTGAAGCTCCCCTCTGTGTGTGCTGAATCACAGCATTCACGGGGGGAGTGGGGACAAGAGCATTTACTAAGTGGATACCAGGCATCAGTGAGCGTAGCCCAGGGGCAGGGGGCGGGTGATCTGGCAGGGCCTACGCTGCAGCAGGACAGGAATGAGAACGAGAAACCAGCTCCCCTGGCCCTTCAACCCCCATGGGGGGTGCTGGGGGGTTGCAGATGAACACTCTGACCACAGACCTCGGCAGGGGAGAGACCAGGCCCAAAATAGGCTGAACGTCTGGGGCGTCAGCTGGGATTCGCCCCTTCCAGCAAGTCAGGGCTCAAGCATTCTGTTTACCAAACTCTCTGCACACATAGAAACCAGGACCGTCTGGGTTCCACGTTAAAGGGGACGGGGAGGGTCCTCCCTCCCCTGGGTGGATTTCGAGGTGTTGGAAGCGTCTTTGACAATGCCCGGGAGGAGGGCCAAGGCCCAGGGCTGCCCAGAGTGAGCCTGGCAGAGGAAGAAAGGCGATGGCAGGCCTGCGGGCGGGTGGGTGGGGGCTCCCCCACCCCACGCAGCCCCAGCCTGGCAGGTAGCAGAGAGGGGGTGACGTCTGCAGGCAAAGGCAGTTCTGCGGAGGGGGATGCCACCGCAGCACGCTCTTGAGCTCGTGAGAGTAATCAAAACCAGCTGAAGACCGAGCCGCCTTTCCAAGGGCTGCCAGAGAGAGGGACTTTCCGGCGCAGAAGCTGGGATGGCTCTTCTCAGGAGCGCTCCCCTGCCATGCTGCTCTCCTCTCTCCCGCGGCGGTGGGGCAGGGGGTCATCGTGAGAAGGGCAGCGCCCCCGCCCAGCCTCCTGGGCCACCACCTCCCACGTCCCCCTCCTGTGGCCAGGCTCCTGCTCTTCTCTGCACGTGTGGAAGGGGGTCAAGTCCATGCAGACTGCAGACCGGCCCCACAGCTGAGTCTTACGCGCACACGTCCTTACTGGTCACAAACGGTCCAGCTGGTGCCTTTTATCCCTGCTTCACAGATGAGGACGTTGAAGCAGACAGGGGACATGAGCTGCTGCTCAAGGCCACACAGGGAGCGAGTGGTGGAGCTGGGATTTGAACTTGAAACTGTGGCTCCAGAGCCCACACTCTATACCAGGACACTGGCCTGCCTGGCAGGATGAGGACCAGGGGGAAATAAAGCACCATGTGGCAGACACTGTGGGTACCTTATGCTGTTTAATTCTCATGACAGCCCTGAAATATAGGTATTATTTCTACCATCTCCTATTTAGAAAGGGGGAAACAAAGGCCCCCATAAGTTACTTGTCCAAGGCCATTCAACTAGGAAGGGCAGGCCTCAGGCTCAAACCAGGTCCCTCTGACTCTAGCACCTGCCACCGTGCCACGAGGCTCGCCAACAACCTCAACGGAGTACCCCCTGCTGTGTGCCAGGCGCTGTGCTGGGCGCTAGGGCACCCCACCCTTACAGCCTGCTGGGGAGCGGGGAGCACCAACCATACCATCATGTAGATAAATCTAAATTCCAATTATGAAGGAAAGTATGCCTGGCCTCATCAATGCTTCAGAAGGTTTTTTTGGGGGTCGGGAGGGGGGAGACAAATAATTTATAGAAGCAATTTCTGCAAGATAATTTATTATGTTTTTCATGTGCCTTTTACCTCCTATTCTGTACCAGGAAAGCAAGTGGGAATCATGTTAATGAGACTGGTCGAATGAAGCTTGTTTCAGAGTCTAGACATCACCATGCTGCTGAAACACTCCATATCCCAGGTCAGTGACACGCGGGCATCTGGTGTAAGGGAAGGAAAGGGTGAGGCCAACATCAAGCCAGCTCCCAGGAAACGGCTGCGAAAAGCCAGTCCACACTCTCCCTGCTCCACACATACCCAACATCTGCTCACATGAAACAGCCATCAGAAGTAGGTGATGGGCACTGCTGGGCCACCCCAGACTCACCTTCCGGAAAACTCATCTATCTTGAGCAACAGCTCCCAAATCTCGATCCTCATGGTCACTTGTTAGAAATGCAAATTCTCAGGCCCCACCCCAGACCTACAGAATTTGAAAGTGTAAGAGGGGGCCTGGCAAACTGATTCTGAGGCCCCTAAAGCTTGAGGACCACTGATGTAAGGTGTGCTAAAGTCACAAATACAAGGAACACAACCCTGGGTGCCTACTATGAGACAAGCATACAACATTTGTCTCAATTAACCTTCCTAATAATTCTGGGAATAAGCAGCATCATGCCCAGATGAAGATGTTGAGCGTCAGGTGCCTCCCTGACCTGCCCAACCTTATACCGCTGGGAAGTTAAGGGCTCAAAGTCTATGATGCTTGTGAACTTTGGATTCAGACAGGCCCAGATATGGATCCTGGCTTTGCTGCTCACTGGCTGTGTGGCTGTGGGTAGACTCCCTAGCCTCTCTGAGCCTAAGCTACCTCATCACTTAAAATGGAAGACAGAATCAAACCTCTCCTGGAAGGTTCTGTTTTTGAGGATTCAATGAAATAATCCACGTAAAAGGCCTCCCACCATGCCGGGCACGCACTGAGTATGTAATAGATGGCAGCTATTTTGTAAGAGCATAGCTCTCATAAGCCCCAAAGACCTTTGAGCTCCCAAAATTGATGTGATCAAGTTCAGGCATTGAGTCTTTTGTACATTACTCATAGGAGAGCCCTTTAGACAACTGTAGTGCCCGGTTCCCCTTGTTTAGAAATATTTCTATCGGATTTCTGGGACTTCAGCCGGTGAGAAGCAACAAACCGGGAGAGGGATGGGGAGGCCAGGAAGGGAGGGTGATTGCTGCCATGGAAGGAAGAGCTAGGAAAGGGACAACAAACACAGCTGCCTGGGGCTCACGGGGCTTACAGGGCACCGTCAACAGTGCCCTCCACCCTGCAGCCTGCAGTAATGTTCGTCTATTCGAGACGACTGAGTCACCAAGGAGAGGTCAGCATTGTGATTCGCCAGGATTTACAGAAGTTAGCGGGCATGTGTGTCTGTGCTAGTCGGCGTGAAATTAATGAGACTGGATAAGAAACTTTAAACATTGGATGACTAAGGAAACAAAGAACCTTGTAGCTTTCTGGGCAACTGGATTATCTACAATGACTCGGGCCCTGGGGCCTGAAGAGCTGCAGTTTCCTTGTGACCAAGGCAGGTAGGTAATCCCAGGGCTGAGAGGGCAGGTCCCTAGTGCTAGGCTTACTCAGGTGGGGCTGGGGGCAAGTCAGGCAACTTCCCAGGCCTCAGTTTCTGCATCTGAAAATGGTGAAATAATAAAAGAACCTGCCTCCCAGGGTTGTGGTGAAGATCAGGACGTGCTCAATAAACATTCCGAATTATTGCTGGATGTATACACATGCGCCTTCCACAAGCCTGCTTGCCACCTTGTCGAAGGCATTATTTTCTTTGGTCGAGCTGACTTCAAGTGCAGGCTACACACAAAGGCAGGGGCAGGGAAGCATTTCTTTGGCTAAAGGACAGTTAGTGAGGCTCTGCGGGGGTGGTTTCGGGGACAATGACAGATATGCAAACCAAAGAGGGAAACTAAAGGACACTCTCTGGAGAGATACAAAATAACTAGTGATCTTCAGAAGACCCAAACATGCTGGAAATCCAAGATAACGGGGCTCCAACTTACTAACAGAAGAGAGCCAGCATCTATCGACCACCTACTGTGTACCAAGTATTGCGCTAGGGTATTTGCCCTCACGCTGATTCACGTATTCCTCCCAGCTGTCCTGGGAAGGTGGTATTGCTGTCCCAATTTTTAGATGAGGAAACAGACAGAGAGGATAGGTAAATTTCAGAAGTTACGTGGTTAATGAGAAGTAAAGGCGGAACTCAAACCCAGGCCTCGCTGACTCCCACTGCACCGAGACAACCATGGTCCTGCAGGGCGGGGAGCAGGCTGTACACCTGTCCTTGCTTTCTTCCCACCCCTGCCTCTCCTGCTAGCACCTGCCACTGGCCAAACCCAACCCAAAGCCAGAAGGCAAGGAGAGCCCATTGGGGGAATCCATACAGGTCAGCCTCCTGGCACAAGGCAGGGTGCCAAAGAGCAGATGTGGGGCAGAAACCAGAAAACACCCAGTGGAGGGGAAACCTGCCCCCTGCGCCCCAGGGTTTCAGCCTTAGAGCTGGAATCTATCTGGCCCAGCCCAGGGAGGATGAGAGGGAGGCCAGGGCATGGTCTGGAGCCTGGAGGGGCTGAAGGAAGCCTCCTGGACCAGCTGCCTTTACTCCCTGCAGGGCCTGTGTGGGTGTCCCTGAGATGGCCCACCCTAGACCTACCAGTTGGAGAATCAGGGCAGGTCTGGGCATCTGAAACTGGGGAAGATGCAGGAACAATCCCTTCCAATTTTCCAGGGTCACAGTTACAGAGTTCTTGCGTCCTCCTGACAGCGCCTCCTGCAAAGTTCCCCCTTCCAGGTTTGGGACAACAGACCTATGGATCTCTGCTGAAAACAATTTCGTGCAAGCCCAAGGAGACCCTGAGCTCTCTGCATCTCTCTGGATACTGACATCCAGCTCAGGAGCTACTTCAAGGATGAGAACAAATTAGCTCAAGAAGTGGGATAAGGAACTGGACTTTTCCAGTCCACTCCAGCCTGTGGGAATATTAACAGCAATTCAAGCATGTTCTATAGACCCTTCCAGCACAACTGCCTCACCTCAACCTCATTCCTAACTTCCCCAGTCATTTCTGGGAGTGTCTTGGGTGATGGTTCCTTGCTCCAACTTCCTGCTGCCAAACGTTTCCCCCACACTTCTGGAGGACAGTGCCCAAATGTCTGTGCTGGTTGTGGTCAGGGTTGTCATGTACAGCTGTGTAGGGTGTGCACTGCCCAACACTACATGGAAATCCCAATTGTGGGTCACTACTTTGCTCGCAGAATTCTATTTCTAGGGCTCTCAAGTGGCAAATCTTTAAGGTGCTAAACAATGCAGCTTGATCCTCACCATATTAGAGTCATGCTGGGTTCCTGTCAACTCTTCTTCAAAATCCTGAATCCAGCCACCGGTCACTGTCTCCTTGACACTGCCCTAGTGCCCATCCCCTGGCCTCTCACCTGGATAGCCCCTCAAGTTTCCTAATGGTCTTCCCAGTTCCATTCTTTACCCCTTGGACCATTCTCCACCCAGCACCAAAAGGGACACTGAGAAAATGCAAAACAAAGCATAACATTTTCCTGACTGCAATCCTCCAGGGGCCTGCGTTGCACTCGGAATAAAACCCCAAGGCTTCACCTGCCCAGCCTGCCTCTCTCACTGGTCCCCACTCCCCCCCTCTCCCACTTGTCTCTGCTGCTTGGTCACAGTGGCCTTTCCATTCCTCAGCTAGGCCAAGCTGGTTCCCATCCCAAGGATTTTGCATGTGCTGTTCCCTTTGCATGCCTGCCTCCTTCCCATCACCAGGGTCTTGGCTCACATGACCCTCCCTCTCAGAAACTTCGCTGAGCACCCTGTTGAAAGCAGCCTCCTTCCCGCTCCTACCCACCCCATCTTTACTTATTCCATGAACCAGTTTCATCAGTCTCTCAAATGATCTCATCTCTGGCACCACATAGATACTCCATAAACATCTACGGGATAACTCGATGGGTGTCCCACACAGTACTGGGGGGCAGGCCTTTTGCTGTGCTCTGTGGTACCTTCTCACCTGGCCCCGAGTCTCCCAGCTCAGCACTGCATGAGACTCACATGTTCCCCGAGTACCCTGAAAACTGCCCCTCCGACCTCTGCAGAGAGCCCTCGCTGGCCTGGAGCTGCTCTCTGGGAGCCGGGCTGCATTCAGGCACCACCCTGGGGGCACCAGGCATGACCATGGCCTGAGGTCTGTGTGCCCGAGGCTACGCCTGTGCGCCATCTCTCCCCCGCTGCATGTCCTCGGGCAGGCTACTTAGGCCTCTAACCTTGTCTTTCTCAGCCCGAAAAGGAGGACAGTGATGGTTCTTACCACATGGAGTTGTTGCGGGAATAAATAACGGACGTTAACAGTTAGCACAGAGCCTGCGACCCATGAGTGGCCGACCAGCATTGTCTGTATTATTCCTTCCCCTGAACTTGTCTCCCACCTGTTCCTCCAGGGACCCATGTGCACGTCCCCCTCATCTTTGCTTATGGGGAGCAGCTCCAGAGACTCTCCAGGGACTGGCTCATCGTAATCATACGCTCACGCTGGGTTTGGACCCCAGCTATAAATTTGTGAACGGCGGCTCCCTGTGGGTTCTTTAAGAAAAGGGAAATGATGGATTTATGGAGAAATGATTAATATCTGTACTCACGAGATGAACACGACATGGTCCTGTCCTTGAGGAACTCAGGATCCAGGAGAGGAGAACAGGGAGCGGGCAGAGGGGTCCGCTGGGTGGGGGACAAAGGGGGCAAACAATGTCGGCATGGGATGTGGTGCCCAGGCCGCCTGTCCTCCAACCCCATCGTGGAGTCAGAGCAGCTCCCTAAATAGGTGGGTGGGGACCTTAAGCGGTTCAAAGACTACACAGAACCTCATGTCAATTCAAGTCAGATTTTGCCACCAAATGAATTTGAGCCAAACTTTTGAAAAAAGGCTTGCTGTTTTTCTAGAGCTTTCGGATTCTGGATTTGTGGGTAAGGGCTTGTGGACTTACAGTCAGGGCCAAGTTATCCATTAGGCACAGCAGGCACGGCGCTTAGGGCTCACAGTACTTTGGGGGGCTCACAAAAATGTTCTAACTTCTTTTAAAATGAGAATAAAAAGTGAACTTTTAGGTCAGAAAGTGCCTTAATATTCAATATTAACATATTTGTCTTTATACCATGCAGTCACAGAAGATGATTTTTAACATTTTTTAGTGGAGGAAGGAGCTCATGAAAGCAAAGTGCCTTGGGTGGGCAGAAATCCTGGAGCCATGCTTGGAGCCCCGCCCTCTGCAGATGCTGGGAAGATTCGGCAAGATAAGGCAATGCCCAGCACGGTGCCTGGTGCACAGTGAACATTTAATACGTGATGACAGTAATAGTGACCATAACATCGTCACGGTCTCATTTTCCTTATCTACAAAAGGGAATATCGCTGCCCTCCCCGCTCCCAGGCCTGCCGGGAGACTGAGGGAGATAACACATGCCAAAGCGCTCTGGGGCCTGGCCCTGCCGTGTGGAGGAGAGGGGCTAATACTGCGACCACCACCAGCACCCACCCAAATGTGGGATATGAGCAGATGTCCCCCTGCTGCCCCACCCACACCTGGCAGGATGGCCCCGAATGCCCAGTGCAGGTGCTGCCTTCCTTCCTGCACCTGCCTGGCAGATGGACCAATGGGAAGGGGAGAGGGCAAGGCTGAGGCAGGGGCACCTGGGAGCCAGGTCAGTGGAGTAGGAGTTACAGGGGACCCCCAGAATCAGCTTGGGGTGGGTCTGGGGTAGCCCTCGGAGGTCTGGGCGCAGCCTCACGACGTCAGGGAGGCTTTCTTATCTTGGGTCTCCTCTCCCTTCTCCTTCTAGCCCGACTCCTACATTGCACTCTTGCTGCCCTCAGCCCCAAGACGCTGAGTCAGGAGCCCTGGATGTGACACAGAGGGAGCGTGTTTTGAAGGCCAGCTTTCCCACATGGCTGTTCAACAGACGTTTATCATGTGCTTCTTTGTGCTAGTCCTCTAGTGAGATGCTCCAGACAGAGTCCAGGACAAGACAGTCCCAGACTTGCCCTCAGGCCTCTCTGATGAGTGCATCACCCACTACGGCACCAGCACCCCTGCCTTGTGCCCCGACCCTGGCCTCAGGCCTGTGAAGCTCATCCCGTCAGTCTCTTGCCAGAAGCCCTCAGTTATCTACTCAGCTGCCTTCTTGGGCTCCAGGAAAGATAAGCAAGGTCAGCAACAGCTCGGCTGCTCCTTGGGAGGAGAATTCCAGCAGGTGTCTATAAGGGCGTTGTGGTCTTCCCCCACTGACCATAAAACTGTCCTCAGTCCCTCATCTCTTGTTTGGGATAAAGATTCTGTCTGACCCAGACAATGTTCCAAAAAGCAATTTTTAAGTTTTTTATATAGGTGGGGCGCCTGGATGGCTCAGTCAGTTAAGCATCTGCCTTCAGCTCAGGTCATGATCTCAGGGTCCTGAGATGGAGCCCCACATCCAGCTCTCTACTCAGCAGAGAGCCTGCTTCTCCCACTCCCTCTGCTCCTCCCCCTGCTCGGGTGCTCTCTCTCAAATAAATAAATAAAATCTTTAAAAAAATGTTTATATAGGATGGGATGATTTCAAACAGCTTTGGAAAATTTCTGTGAAGTTTTTGTTATGACAATACAAAGAAAACTAGCAAACCAAAATTAAATCTCTCTTCCCTCTGCTTCTCAGTCTCCCCTCTTGGGGACAGGCCTTTGCATCAGCTGCAGTAAGAAGAGGGCAGATGAGGCCAATCGAACATTCCTTAAAATACTGTTATAAAGACAAAATGAAAACCAGTCAACTAAACATCTTAGCAAATTGGCTTTGGGCAAATTGACCTGGAGCCCAAACTCTGGTGCTCAGATGGAGTGTAATAAATATTTGTTGACTGAACAGCAAATGTTTTTGACTGTTAGGTGATGTCCACACTTGAGGAGAAGGGCTACCCTGACTCTGTTCCTGGCAGGTGGGCTGAGAAGTGAGAATGAAATGGGTCATACATGAGCTAGTAACAGGCTCTCGAAGCGACTTTGTGACTGAACATGCATCCTGTGCTGACATTTGCATAAATTTGTTGGGCCAGCATTTAACAGACACAGTGTCCTCAAAGGGCTTTCCATGTGCTGGGACATCCTGTGGGACACTGGGCAGTACGGGATAACCAGTAGCACTGCCTTAGAATCTCCCCATAAACATGAGTCTCTGAACTTCTTACCGGGGCAAGTCATAGGACCTGACGACAGCACCCCCAGGAGAGGAGGAGGCCAGCTGGCTGAGTCTTAGCTTAGAGGTAGTTGTTGCATTAAATCTGGAGGGAAGGAGGCTTCTGGCAGTTCTACAGGCTTCCTGAGGATGGACACACCCCTGGACCTTTCCAAGACCGGTTGACTAGGAGAGGAGGGGATGTGCTTCTTTGTCCCTTAGCCACGGGTCAACCTCACTGGATGGAGCCCCATCACTAACACTGCCATAACTCCTTGACCTTGAATCTGAGAAGTCATCAACTATTAAATGTGTCATGTTCTAGTAAAAAAAAAAAAAGAAAAAGTGAGGCCAATTAGCCCCTGACAGGCTGTTGACTTTAAGATGCCTCCTGATTTCAGAGATCTTAAAACAAGAAAAAATGTCTTAGAATTAAAGAGATGTTATTTGTTTTCAGGACACCTGTGTTTCTGCTCGCTTTGATATGGGTCTGAATCTCAGTCCCACTGCTTTCTAGCTGTGTGGTCTGGTGTGCAAGGAACTTTACTTCGCTAAGCCTCAGTCTTCTTGTTAGTAGAAAAGAATGGTAATACTTCCTTCCCCAGTTACGAGAGGAAAAAACAATGATGCCTACAGAATGTTGAGCTTGATGCCTAGCATATCATAATTAGCTGTATAAGGTGCTCTAACAAGGCTTGTGGGGACAACACATTTCTTCTAGTGCCCAGGTGGGTATACTGAGCTGAATCAATCTGTGAATTCTTGGGGCTGATATTTCCCAACAGACTATGACCGAGACCAGGAAGGGCAGAGAACTGAATTAAGAACCACCAACGAGCTGGCTAGGTTTATCAAGGGCACTGAGAGCAGCAGGAGTACAGGAGGTTTGGGGGAGAAGACACATTCAGTTGGGATGTGGGGAGTTCCAGTTACCAAAATGGAAGAGTAGATTGTACTGAACTAACTTTCTGGTCAGTAACAATGATAAACTCTGGACAATACACAAAATAACTGCTTGAAAGCACTTGAGAACAATCCAAAGCAACAGAAACTGGAGGAGACATAGTTTTTGAAAGATGGGAAGCACACTAGGGCCCTTCCCAGTTCATGGTGATAAACGGAAGACAGAACTGAAAGAGAATGCAGCAGTATTACTGGCTGGGAAGAAGACAAAGAAGTTGGGCACTGAGGATGGAAACTGAAGGGGAAAATGCCAGAAGGGAGATAGCCATGGAAGTGGGAGCTCCAAAATTACTGTACAAATTCCCCTCAAATCCTTAGTTAATCCCTAAATAGTATACATGTAGAGAGAGACTCCACAGAGCCCAAAAGAAAGCAGTAGCTGGGAAGCAGGGTGTTTGGAAGATGGAGCTTGGAGTTCAAGTCCTGCTAAGCTAAAGAGACTTAGCAAACATTTAAGGCTTCTGATTTCATCCCGGAAAAGCCATGCCTTACCAGTAAGCCCAGGACTAAGAGTTATATCCTAGGACTATGGACAAAACCAAAATAAACCTACCTGAACAAAACCTAAAAACCAAACCTCCAAAAGAGGGGGTATGCCAGTAATTTAACCACCTGCCAGAACAAAACACAACATTCTTTAGAGGAAGGCAATAAAATACAAAGTCTTTTCAATGTATCATACAAAATGTCCAGTATACAATTTAAAAATAATAGACATGTGAAGAAGCAGGGTAGATGCAGTGACTATCTACTGAACATTCTGAACATTCATATATGAGCAAACTAGGAAATGCCTCCAACTGGTTACATTCTAATTACATGGCTTATCAATGCTGGGAGGGAAGAAAGGATTCTTTCGGGGTATGTTCCCAAGTGTCTGAGGCTTGACAGAGTAATAATTAGGCCTGCCTTCCCTCCTAAGGAACATATGAAACACATGCCCAGACCTGTGTTGACATTTCTCAGGTTATGCCTTTTTTTTTTAGTATTATTAAAGATTTATTTATTTGAGAGAGAAAGAGAGAGAGTGCATGCGCATGTGGTGCATGGGGCAGAGGGACAGGGAGAGAAAGAGAGAGAGAGAAAGTTCTAAGCAGATAACCACACTGAGCGCAGAGTGTGACATGGGGCTCTGATCTCACAACCCTGAGATCACGACCCGAGCTGAAATCAAGAGTCGGCTGCTTCACTGACTGAGCCCCCCAGGCGCCCCAAGTTATGACCTTTTTTATGTGAATGCCTGGGTTGAATAGGGATAGTTCGGAGAACTGGCACAAGTTGCTGGGTAGAAGGACACAATATTTATATCCTGCCTACATCAAAAACAGGAAATTAAAAATGAGTAATATCATTTTTTAAAAATTTTTTTTTAATGAGAAAACAAAGTTGGCGAGAGAATAAGAACGTTGCCCAGGTTAGTGACAGAGCTGGGATGTGAGCCCAGGTCTGTTAGACTCTGAGCCACAGCTCCTCATCCTCCCCAGCCAGTCACTCAATTATTCACTCCTCTGGACTGGGCTGCAAGGAGAGCTCTGTGTGGCCCACACCCACACCTGCTCCAGTGCTCCGGGAACTCACAGCCCAAGGAAGGAGGCCAACACTGAGTCTGTACTGTGTACTAGCCAGTGCGCGTTATGCTTAATGTGTCACATCTTATTTATTTTTCTCAACAGCCTTATGAGGTAAGTCCTTGTAACATTTCCATTTTACAGATGAGGACAGTGAGGCTTGGAGCTACTGAGTGGTAGAACCAGAATTTGAATGCACAGCTCAAGCTCTCCAGCAGCATCCTTGACTGCCCAAGGCCACCTCAGGGGCGGGGGATGCGCAAACATGGACAGGGCAAGGCCATCCTGGTGCTCCTCTCCCACTTGATGGGATTCTAGGAACTTTGCATTGTGGAAGCAAATTTGCTCTAGTAATCAGGGACTTGGGCCTCACCTGTTCCCAGGGGAGGGTGGGTCCTGGAAAGTCCCCCTGACCCAGTGAGCCCCATTGCATCCACTTGCCTCTCTCACCAGGATGGCTGCAATCATCGCCCACCAGCTCCAGATGACTTGTCTATGGTTCCCGCCACTCAGTCTCTACTCAACAACTAATGCGGCCTTTCAGAAATAAAAGCAAGTTGCTCAAAACCTTCCAGTGGCTTCCCACTGTCCTTGGATCAAGTCCCATCTCTGAAAAGGCCTCGTCTCCTGCCATGCTTCCCATCTCTCCTCAGACAAATGCACTCCTGGGAAGAACTCCCTATAATTGCTCCACTTGTTACCGCTGAGTAACAAATTACCATCAAAACTTAGCAGCCCAAACAACCATTTTCTTATCCTCGTGGATTCTGTGGGTCAGGGATTCAGCTACGGAATGGTACAGTGGCTCATCTCTGCTCCCGATACCTGGGACCTCAGCAGCTGGAGCTGACTCTTGGCTAGGGCTGGCATCATTGAGAGGCATCTTTCCTCACATGTCTGGGGGTGGATGCCTGCTGTCAGCTGGCACCTATGCTACACCGGGCCTCTGCATGGCAGCTTGCAGGTAGCTGGACTTCTCAGGGTCCAGACTGGCTCAGGACCCCAAAAGAGAGTTTCCCAGTGAACAAGGCAGAAACTGCCCTGCCTGTTCTCACCCAGCCTTGGATATCAGGTAGTGTCATCTCCACTGTATTCCACTGGTTATAAGTAAGTCACAAACCCACCCAGATTCAAAGGGAGGGGACAGAGACTCTACCTCTCAATGGGAGGAGTGTCAAGGTCTCATGTTGGACTAGGAGATATCACTGGGGCCATCCTCAAAAAAGCAATCTGCCACACGGCCCTTACACACTATTGTTTCTACCCAGACCATTGTCTCTCCAACTCACACATGCTCATTCTGACCTACCCTTCGGGTTTCATCTGAAACACCGCAAGTTCAGGGAGCCTGCCCTCACCACCAGGCTTAATCCAGCCTCCTGCTTAGATACCCACTTAGTACCCAGCACTTCTCATGCGTTTGTCTGTCTGTCTCCCCTCCTGACTGCAAGCTCTGTGAGCAGAGCGACTTTGGCTTCTCGGTGTCAGCTCAGAGCAGGTTCCCAATAAACATCCTGGAGAAGAGAGACAGCAAGAGAGAGGAAGGGGAAAAGGAGGAAATATGCCAACCTCCAGGCTGACGAGGGTGCTGTTCAAGAAGGATTCAGCTCCATCCTATGTGCTTCTGCTGGTCTTGAGTCCCCAGCCTCCCACGGCTTCTGTGCAGACCATGCACAGGGACCCTCCAGAGTGGCTGGGCACCTTCACCCCCACAGTAGTTGTGGGGAGTATATCTGTCCAACCCGACCATTTGGCTGTAAGCTACTGTGGTCTTCTGGTGAAGACTCGCCTTCTACAAAGGAATGGGACTGACAGATGGAAAAGGGAGCGCGTCTGAGCAGGCTGGGAGGGGCTGAGGCAAGAAGCAAAGTTTGCTCCCTGCAAAGACAGGAGTGGCAGTCCTGAGGAGCAGAGGACCACACTGGACCTGCTTGCCCAGGGACCAGCAACATGGTATGCTATGCCTGAGGGTAAGGAGAACCCTCCTCCTGAACGTCATCACCACTACCACCATCATTACTAAACCTTTTTAAAGAGGAAAGAAGAGTCACCGCCAGTATTTCACACAGCTGTTGCCCAGGCAGAGACACAAACCCGCGCCCAGCTGCTCCCTTCCCAGTACCCACTGGCCTCCCTCCTCTGCCCGCGGCGCTGACACGTCTGTAGGATTGCTCACTTTGTGGGGTTCCAGCACTGCCTTCTCCTTTCTACTCTGACTCTATGAACACTCATGAGCCCCACCTCAGTGACAGACTCTGTGCTGGGGCCTCTCATCATGTGCTCCTCGAAGGTCTGGAGGTCACCACAGAGGTTCCGGGAGTGTGGTCCCTGGTCTGCCCACCTCCTGAGCGCGGAGTCCAGCCCACTGAGGCGCCCTTGCCCGGCACCAAGCCCTTTCCCGAGTGATACCATGGAATCCATGAAGGTAGATCACTAGTCTTGGCTCATTTACGGATGCACGAAAGGGATGCTAGAACTGGGAAGTGACTTAATCAAGGCCTCTAGGTGGGAAGTGACCGGCACTTCTCCGCTGCTTACCACCTCCAACCCCCGCCCAGCCCGTGGTATTTCAGTGTCTTAGGCCACCGCCTCCCGCCAGCTGTCAGCACAGAGCCTGCTGGCTTCTGTGCACAGCCTCGGGCTCCCTCCCCAGGGTTTAGAGGTGAGAGAGGCCTCTATGAAGGGCACCCACGGGGAGAAGCCATCAGTGCGGGGCTGCCCTGCCTGCTCACCTGGGGCTCTGTGAGGCAGTGCGGAGATGAGGGAGCCATCCAGGGGGAGGACCTGCTCCCTGCTGCCTGCGCAGCTAGAGCAGACCCAAACCCATTACCGGAGTCAGAGGGGAAGCTCTCTGCCTCGGCAGAGCGCACTAGGGGCGGGCGGGCCAGGGAGTGGAGCTGGCCGGGCTGCTCGTGCCAGGGAAGGAGGGGGCCGGCGAGGGCCGCCAAAGCGGGCTGGGGCGGGAGGGGCCGGGCCAGCTGGGGCCGGAGCTAGTGTGACATCACCGGGCGGCCCGCCTCTGTCTGGGGCTGAGGGGAGGCCCGGAGCCTTTCTGGGGCCTGGGGGATCCTCTTGCACTGGTGGGTGGAGAGAAGTGCCTGCAGCCAACCAGGGTCAGGCTGTGCTCACAGTTTCCTCCGGCAGCATGTAAAGGCTCCACAAAGGAGTGGGGAGTTCAAATGAGGCTGCTGCAGACGGCCTGAGGATGGACCCGGAGCCCTGAGCAGTGGTGCCTGAGCCCCGGACCTGCAGAGCATGGCACTGAGGCAGCCACCGGCCCCTGCTGGGAAAGGAGGCAGGTTGTAAGCAGCCCCAGCAGGACCCCAGGCCAGCCCCCGCCCCACCCCCGGCCCAAGCCCGGCTGTGGAGCACAGCAGAGCAAGCAGAGGCCAGTGAGGCAGGGCTGCTCGGCGGCCAGTCCGGCCTGCGACTCGGGGACCCCTCCTGGAGGCCATGGACAGGCTGCCCTGCTGACGGCTGGGGTAAAGCATGTGAGGAGCTGCCCCGGGGAGTCCAGCAGGAGTGAAGAGGTAAGGGGCCAGCTCTGTGGCACCAAGGGACAAGGGGGCAGGAGGCAGTAGCTGGCCCCACATCTGCGGGTTCCAGAACCCTGACCCCTCCAACTGGGGGTGTGTGCAGCTGGACCCCAGAGGGGGTCACTCTTGCTTTCGTTTGGAGCCAAACAAGGCATCTACTGGGGCAGACCTGTGGACACCTGGGCCAAGGGTGGTGCTCTGGGGGCATGAGACCACGGGCTGGGCTTCAAGAGCTTTAACTGTAAGCCCTACTCTGCCGCAGACAAAGAGCCTTTGGGGTGAAGGCAGGCGGCTCCCGGACACGGCCCGGCAGCTGGGGTGCGTGCGTGAGCGCGTGCCTGTGTGTAGGTGTGTGCTTAGGGGGACAGGGGTAGCCCAAGGACATAGGAAGTCGTTTTTAAGTTTTGGGTTCCTATGCACCCTGCCTAGAGACTATGCCGAGGCAAAAGCAAAAGCAAACGCTGTCCTGCCAGAGCCGGAGCCCCTGTTCAGAAAGTTCCCTGGAGCCCAGCAGCTGCTGCTCACCCCTCAGCTGGGGAGGAGAGGACCCAAGGGGTCCAGAGCTGGAAGGGACACACCAGCTAGAGACTTCCGTCACTGTGGCTCGGGGCAAAGTGCTGCCCCGGCTTTCCCTGCATGTCCACAGACGCCTGATCCCGCCCAGGTCTCCAGCAGGCTGTATGTGGCAGGGGAAGAGGGGAGGACCAGGCTTCCCTGGCACCCCGGCAGGGGGTACAGCGCCGGCTCCACATTCTGAGACCCTTGAAAGCACTCAGCATTAGATAACATTTCCAAACAGAAATTCTTCCCTGATCCCTCCCTTCTCCTTCTGTGATATGTGTGTCACGGGTCAGCTATTGCTTCTGCTGTGGGATTACGGGAGCTCCCAGAGGCCAGTTCGTTCCTTAGAAAAGGATCTCTTTTCACCAGGGCTCTGAGGAAAAGCCGAGAATGCCACTTCCAAAGCTGGCCGAACGCTCCCCGCATGTATTTTCCCACATTGAGGCAGAGTAAGGTAGTGCTCATGAGCTAGGTTCCAATCCTAGCTCTTCTACTCAGGAGCCACAGGACTCCGGCAGAGCACGCGGCCTCTCGAAACCTGTTTCCTTTTCTGCAAAATGGGATAACGCTACCGCCCATCTCTTAGTAACAGCTAACACTTACATGGCACTGATCCTGAGCCAGGCACTTACCAGCTCCAGGGACCCTCACAGCTACCCTACAACACAGGTACTAGTGTTCATCCCCATTTTACGAGAGGAAGCTGAAGTACGGAGGTTCAGGGATGTGCCCAAGGCCACAGGGTTAGTAAGTGCCAGCACCAGGACTTGAACCCAGCACTCTGAGCCACACTCCATTGCCTTCTAGGAGGACCACAAGGGATCATGCCCAAGAAGGCCTTCACACAGCAGCTGCTGTGTGGCAACCCCTCAGAAAATGTTAGTCACCGGGTATCAGGACCCATAACAGTCAGAGTCGCAGAGACCCAGGAAGAGCAGGGGCCCACTCTCTCTATCCTGGACAACCTGCGAGGGCTGCCAGAAAATCCCACCAGGACGAGCCAGCGTGGCCACTACTGCCGCCCACAGGGGGTCTTCCAAGGAGCTGAGGGGGGCTTTATGTCTGCAGTAAACTGCAGCATGTCCAGGTCCTTCAAGTCCACACTACGGGAGGGTACGTATATCTGATACCAACCTTACCACCCACATGGGCGCTACTCGTCTGCCTGTCGGGCCCCTCAGGACCGTGGTAGGTGAGGAAAGTGAGCTACCTCTGTGCGCAGGAAGACCAGTGCCAGGCCTGTCCTAGGGTCACAGAGGGAGACACAAGGACTCCTCCCCCAAACTCCATCTCCATCACCACCTCTGACCACATGGAGGCCAACGCTGGTGCGTCTTAGCTTAGGACAGTGGCTTCTCTCCTGTGGGCCCAGAGGTTGCAGTGGATTTCCTGAACTCTGGAGAGCATTTGGAAAAGCTGACATTAGATATGTGCATCTCTAGCACAGGCCTCTGCGGCCGCAGAAGCTGCAGGTTTCCCAGCTTCAGGCTGGAACCACAGTGGCTCACTGTGCTCTCTGGGCAGCCCTGTCTGAGCAGAGGCTCTGACGGACTTCACAGGCCTGGCTAATAAAAATTAGATCAATTGCTACTCAGTAAAGGCACTTGTGGTAGAACAGATAAAATGTGTGAAACACATGGCCCAGAAGGGGACTGCACAGTATTGCTGTTAAGTTCATGGGGAGAGCAACTAAGGCATTTCTCCCTCCACCCCTTCATCCCACAACGATTTATTAAGTACCGGTTAACTAAGGCACATGGATTATCTCATTTCATCCTCAACACAACCCTAGGAGGTAGGTTCTAGTTTTAGCATCCCATTTTTCAGATGAGATAACTAAGGCCCAGACAGGTTAACTTGTCCAAGGTCACACAGCTTACTGAACCCTGGTCAGCCTAGCTCCAAAGTCTATGCCTTTCTCCACCTCACTCCACTGCCTGTTCAAGGCATCCTGACTTTTCTTTTGCTGACCCTGTCACTGGGTCCCCCGGCAGCCAAGTCTGTTCTGGTTGCTGTCCTACAGAATGCTTACACCATGCCATCTGAAAACCACATGCTTACCTGACTTCGATGCATCACCTGCTTGTCATAGAAGCCTCTCTCTGAGACAGAACAGGCATTATCAACCCCCTCTTACAGATGAGCCTCAGCACAGCTACATAGCACCGTGGGACTCTGGCACCAGCTCAGTGGGGCGGAACCTCAGGCAAACATTCCCCAGTGTGTCTGAGATACCATTCATGTGTTTCCTACATCCCTACTTGGGAGACTCCACGGGCTGCAGAATCAGAGTGCAGGTCCTCACAGTCTGCACTGGGCCACACTCAAGCAATCCTGAGAAGACATCAGGGAGACAGCAACCGGTAGCTACCTCAGGACAAACAACAGCTGCCTGCCCAAGGCAGGCACATCCAGCTTCGGGCCTCTCTGAATCATAGCCCATTTCACCCGAAATGGTCTCAACTGACACCAGTCAGATGCGGAGGGGCTCTGCTGGTAGGGCCCAGGGCCCAGTGGAAGGAGGCAGAAGGTGAATCTAACAATCACACAAATGTACAACAGTGAGAGACCTGCAAAGAGGGGGCACATGGCACCAAATGGGTGGTGCTGTCCCCATTTTACAGAGGAGGAAACTGAGGCTCAGAGGTTGCAGCACCTCTGCCAATGTCCCTCCACTAGTGGGCCAAAAAGCAAGGATCCAAACCCAGATCTGGACTCCTCCTACCCCAGCCCACTGCTGTCCTGGATAGACATACTGGGGAAATCTCAAGAATGAATCAATTCATTGAATAGCATTCTTTTCTGTGAATTTATATAAAATACCCCAAATAGAAGGGTTATTCAGCCACTGGCAACTGGGAATTTGTGGTGATAGATAGGTCACATCAGAATCTCATGCCAAGGGTAGTTTCAATAACAAAACCGTATTCCCTCATATCGACTGTAAACCATATGACTGATTTAATAACAGCCTGGGGTGGGGGTGGCAGTTAAAATGTTACAATGTCCTGTTACATGTGTACATCAATTGTAAGACACATTCTGATCACAGAAAAGTTCCCATGTTGGGGGGGCGGGGGGAGTCAGGCCTCTCACAATTGAGCTATTGTGTTAGGTCTATTCTTGGGCAAAACTAACCAGCCTGTCTTGGGGCCAGCAGCCCCAGAACCTCAGCCTCCTCCAGCTGCCTAGTCCTCCAGAAAGGCAGGCACAAGATCCCTAAGAAAAGCCCAGAGAGGGGGCGCCTGGGTGGCTCAGCTGGTTGGGCGTCTGACTCTTAGTTTCAGCTCGGGTGGTGATCTCAGGGTCATGGGAGCGAGCCCCGAGTCAGGCTCTGTGCTGGGTGTGGAAACTGCTTAGAATTCTCTCTCTCCCTCTGCCCCACTCACACTCTCTCTCAATCTAAAGGTGTGTGTGGGGAAGCCCAGAAGGAAGTCTGTCCGTATCTCTAAGAAGCACCCAAGGAACGGCTCAGTTCCTGGAATGACCAAAGTCCTGCCTGAGGTGGCCCCAGTCCAACCTCCATGAGGGAAAGGTGGTATCTCTTAGTCACTGCTGGACCTCCAATACTCAGGGCCAGGCAGAGAAGGGATGTGTGGAATGGATGGATGGATGGATGGATGAACGAATGAATGAATGAATGAATGAAGCAAGCAAGCCTCAGACCCAGCAAACAAGCCTCTCAGTCCCATGGTGCCACACAATTCCCCTCTGTGTTGTCCAGCCAAGGCCCCTTTGGGGTGCCTCTACTCCCACCTTATGCCCCCCTCAATCCTCACCCCAGCTGGATTGGTTGCCCCTCCAGCCCCCTGAGCCGCCCTGCCAAGATACTGATCACCATCCCACCCACTACCGTGGGCCCCTTGAGAGTCGAGACCTACCCCGCTCCTGCTCTATCTCCAGCCCCAGCACAGTGGCCGGAACAGGGGAAATGCTTGGGAAATACATGCAATGAATGGAATCCTTGAAGTCCTATGTAGGAATCTAAGAGAGGTCCTGGCTCTTGGGCATTCAGAGGGGAAACGACCCTGACCCCGCTTTTAAGAAGCTCACAGTCTGGGGGTGCACAACCAGATGATCTGTGTCTGTGTGCTGTGATGGGTGCAGGAAGCAGCCACAGCTGCTCCTGGGGGCGGAGGACGGAGGGGCCCTCACTGTGGACGGTGGCTTCACAGGGAAGTGGACTGGGGAGGTCAACTGAGAGAGTGAGACAGGCGTGTGCATCAGGCAAGACACGGCGGAAGGTGCTGAGGCAAAAAGAAGAGCGTGCACAGAGGCAGGGAGCGTGAGCGGGAGCACAGAGGCTCTGTTTTAAAGCAGGACACCAACACGACCAGCTGGGAGCTTTAGACAGACGGGCCTGGAGCCGCCTGCACTGTGGAGGGCAGGGGGAGCGAGTGCCAAAGCCAGGGGGGCCAGTTAGGACTGTGTGGGTAAGAAACCTGGCTCTGAGGTAGACAAACTTGGTTCCAGGCCCGGCCTCACCACTTGGTAGCTCTGTGGCCCTGGGCAAATGACTTCATCCCTTACCTCTGTCTGCTCTTCTGTGAGATGAAAATAATCACAGGCCCGGCCTCACAGAGCTCCTGGGATCTGAGAGGTAGGCACAAAATGTGCTTGTCCCGGTGCTCAAAGCATGAGCCCATGCCAACAGGCCGAGGTGGCCTTAGGTGCCAACCGCTTGGCCTGGCCTAGAAGAGCAGTTCCAGGCGAGGCCCAGAATCGCCAGGAAGCCACCGTGGGGCAGCACTGTCTGCCCAGTGCCCGGCTTCTCCTTCTCATCCGAGGCTCCCCTGGTTCCAAGGTTCCAGAGCACACCAGGCATTGACAGAAGCACAGCAGCCAACTCAGAAGCCGGGCTCTGACATGGCTTCTGCAGGCTTGCCCCGCCTCAGCTCTGCTGGCTGGGGCTCCTGGCACAGAGGGCTCAGGGTGCAGGCTTTGGGGGAATCTCAAAATGGTTCCCAAATAACGCACCCTGAAAAAATAACAGCAGCATCCTTGTCCCCCTCGCAAAGGCAACCAGCTCCCCACTGCCTAACCACATCCCGTCTTGCCCTATGATCTCACAGTATGACCACAACCCGCCTCCTCCATGAACTCAGTCAGCCCTCCCCTGGAGCCAGCAGCTCCCCAGGGGCAGGAGCACGAGAGCCCAGGGCGTCAGGCAGATTCAGCCCCCCGCTGCTACTCTCCCAGGCAAATTGGTGGGATCCGACACTACCTGCCTGGCTGGTTCCTGCCTCTGTTCCCATCACCCATGACAGGGCAGGACCCAGCTGTCACAGTGCACGATGACTAGCTGGCGGCGGGAGGCTAGGGGATGGAGGGCTGGATGGACGAACAAATGGCTCATTTGAAGGTCTTATGAGAGCTGAGCTGGCAGGGTCTGGGAACTGGCTCCAGACTCCTTGGGTGCCCACACGGCCTTCTGGTTGGGAATGAATCACACGATGCTGGGCTGGGAGGGGGTGGCTGTTGGGATGTGGCTGTTCCCTCCCTGGCCTCCAGGCTAGCGGTGAAGCACCTAGGACAAGCAAGGCACAGTTCCTTCAGGTTTTCTAAGGTGAGGACGCCACTGCTCATCCTAGATGCCCATTTTGGGGTCTTGCCACTTGGATAATCAAGAAGCTGTTTCGAACATCCAACAAAACTCCCCCTTGTACTGACCTGAAAGCCATTTCTACTGATTCAGTTAACAGTGACTACGAAGCAATCTGCATCCTGGCCATGAAGCAAACAGACAGGCACCTTTTGTTTGTTCACGCTGGTTGGAGATAATCTTGGTGGAAGTGAGGGCGTGGGCACTGCAGTTGACAGCGGGATCCCAGTCCTGATATTTATTCCAAGGGACCTCAGACAAGTGACCTGATCTCTCTGGGCCTGGGTTTATTCTCCCGCAAAATGCACATAATAATACTTTTCTCCTAGGGGTAAAGGGACCATAAAATTTGGTACCCAATCGGGACACTTTTGCAAGTAAGAGGGGGTGTTATTAATGATTACATAAGATAACGGGCCTCAGCTGGGGCCAACCTTATGCACAGGGCTGTAAGTGCCAAGAAAGGGCACACCAGGCACGCGGTGAGTTTATCACAAACAAACAAGGGCTGTTGTTATCTATGCTTTTGGTCATATGGTCAGCTGGGCCCTCTGGGGCCCTTTCTTCTGGAATTTTCCTTTATCTGGATCCCTCCCATATCCTGGATTACCAATTGGTTTGGGTACCACCCCACTGGTACACCATACATCTCAAACAGCTTTAGTAGGAAAAGCTGTCAACTTTGAAGTTTCGATTTTTTCTTCTCGGTCCTGATGTTGCCTTAACAATCACGATTCGTGCTCAGGTCCATCAGACTCACTCAAGCAGAGCTCAAGTTCCTAGCTTTCCCAAAGCCAGACACCAGGGGCCAGCCGGGCACACTCAGGGTCAGGTGGCGGTTCCAGATTCCTGCACTGCCTTGGCAGGGGCCCACTTCCCAGACCTCCTGCAGGGCCTCTGGTCTGGGCTCATCCTTGGCCTTCTGTGATCACAGAATGATGGGGCAGGGCTGACAACAGAGGCAGGGGTGGGTTCTGTGAGCCCCTCACATGGGACTATAGCCTGGGTGGGTGACACCATGAGAGCTGGCTTGAATCCAGAGGTTTCCCTGGGGTCAGCAGTCCTGAGGATCCCAGGAGCTCTTCTGTTCTCCCCTTGCCTGCGGGGGTCAGAGAGCAATTTCTTTTGAGTGTCCTGTCACTCCAGCACTTTTCTCCCTGTATCTTCAGCATGGTATATTTTGGGGTTCTGTTATTGGCTCCGCCACTTAGTAATTCGATGACTGTGGGCAAAATGACTCATGGTCTTAGAATCTCAAGAGTTCCCTCACCTGCAAATGGGGATAACTGTCAGCCCTGCTGTTAGTCTTAAAAGCATCTTTGTGGGAATTAGAAAATGGCTGTAATATAAATATCCCAAACTACAAAGACTGTTGAATGTGAGTTGTGCTCCCTAGAGTTGCACAGTGCACAACTTGGGCCACCTGCATGGCAGCCCTGAAGTAATAGGGCTTCCCTCCTGAGGTTGTTGGGAGGATTAAGTAAGATCATGTATATAAAGTACTTGAGTCAACTGACTGTAGTTATCATCCTGAGTGTTTGAACTTTTCTCATTCCTAACCCCCGGGGCCACCAGCTTCTGCTGCAGCGCATGACACAGCTCCATCTTATAAAAACGATTCTTCCCACAAAGTGGCCCCATGCCTGGGTTGCAGTGCCGTGGTGCCGAGAGGGACGTGGACACATGGTGTGTGGCCCCACTGCACCAGGCCAAGCAGGGGCGCTCGAGGCTGCCCACCGGAGGCTGGGTGGGACCCAAGCCCAGGGGAGGCCGCCTCCCAGCATGCAGGCGCCGTCACGTGGCTTGATCACACCAGCTCCACTTGTGGGGAGGGAAACCCGTACATAATGGAAACTCCTCACAACACAGTGTGGAAAAGCAATTTCAAGAATCGTTTTTATTTTCATTTCGAAGCCAAGGAAAACAGTTGGAGTTGCTTTTCTTTGTTGGTCAGAGGAAGAAACTGAGGAGCACTGCTTTGATTGCAATGGAGTTCTTCTCCAGGCCTAAGATGGCTGGAATGCTGGGGAGGGTTATTTCTCTTGGGGTGCAATTAGTTGAATAAATATCAAGAGAGCAAAAGTAAACAAACTCATTACTGCCCATTAAGAGCTGCCAAAGTAGCAGAAAACTGAAGAAGGGGGTTAGAATCTTTAAGGAAAACAAATGACTCCAAAGCCAAGGGCAGTGCAAAGAGTCCAGCCTTTGGTGTCAGGCTGACCTGAGCTCTCACCTGGGTCAGCTCCAGTTCTTATCTGCTCCATGCTCCTGGGCAAGTCACTTAGCCTGTCTGGGATTCAGTGTCCCCAGTTACAAAGTAGAAGTGGGGAACAACCACCTGGCTAGAGCACCTGCTCCTTCCCTTCCTTCTGGAACCCACTCAGCCCCAAGTCACTCCCGCCAAGCCCAGACCCCAGGGAAACGCAACAGGAAGACCCAGAATCGTGAGCCTCACACCCGGTGGCACCACTAGCAATGCCATCTTGAGCGAGATACCAGACACCCTCTGGAGCTGCAATTTTCTCACCCTCCAAATGGCACAACACAACTAACTAGCTCTCAATGTTGCGATGATTAAATGAGATAATGCGCATGCAGGGCTTTGTGAACCTGAAAACCTGTATGAGTGTTAATTATCAAGTTTGGTGCTCTTTTTAATCGAACAATCACGAGAAATGCTCTTTCAAGACAGCACGGCCCTGCGCTGCGTCTGCCCGTCTCTTGCCCAGCACTGTGTAAGATCCAGGGACGGCAGGCCAGCTGGGACCCAGTCTGAGCAGAGGGCAGCTTTAGGGCTGGGCGGTGAGGCCAGACAGAGCCCCTGCTCAGGGCCCAGCTCTGTGACCGGCACAAGTGCCTCCTCTGAGAAACAGGGGAGGAGCATTAATTGTGGTCTCTCCGCAGGGAGGTGCGGTCCGCGCTCCTAAGTCCCGCTTTGCTGTCCGCCATCGTGCCGCTATCGTGTTATTGCCATCTCTAGTTTGGGAAGCATTTCTCTGTCCCTTAAGCAGTGTGCAAGGTGGGTTGGATCGCACCGTTTCACACAAGAGGCTCAGCCTTCAGGATCGCAAGTCCAAGGGCACAGGCTTTGCTCGGGAAGCTCGAGAGTCCACTTGTGGGAGGGGACAGGACTCAGTGATAAACAGTGACACCTTGCCAGGTCTTGAGGCCTGGGAAGGTTTGGAAGCCAACCCTTTTCTGGAGCCAGGTTGCCTCCCTGGGCCCCTGGCAGTTTCTTGGCCAAGGCAGAGGAGCGCAGCAGCACCCACACTGGCACCTGGAGCACAGCGAGGTGTTTGTCACCAGCAGGTGAGCGCTGGTGGGAAGGCACGGGCCTGCCCACCCTGGCCCGCAGCGCTGCTCCTCCCCATTGTTCCGGGCCAGGCGTGGCCACGGGCTGGTGCACAAGCAGCCAGAGCACTGTGGAAACCAGGCAAACATTCATAAACTCAGCCCGGTTTCCAGTAAACGTCACTGCAGCCCTACCTCGTAGCCCAACCCAGACCGAAGGCTGCCGAACACCTTTCTCTGCCTGGCCCCAAAGCCTGAGCTGGCCACGGAACCACGCGTGGGCTTCCTCACTGAAGCAGAAAACAGTTCTGAGTGGCTCTGGGGAGCCCAGGGTCTGTTCTGTAACAGCCCACCAGCTGGGGTACCCGAACCTAGGCTGCTCACCAAAGAAGCCCCAGAGGGGCCTGGGGAAGACATAACCTTCAGCTTCTGTGTCAGGCTGATTTTAGCATAAATTAACGTGAAGTCAGAAAGTGATAATGCTAATCCTTTTTTTAGTACTAAAGACCAGATTAAGTACATTTCTGGGTAGTCAGTAAGAGTTTGAAGGCTAGAATACATGAGATCAGATGAGAGAAGCTTTCCTGACCCCACCAATTATCCCTGGTTCTGCCACCTCCCAGCTGTGTGATCTTAGGCAATTCACTTAGCCTCTCTGAGTCTCAGTTACCTCATCTGTAAAATGGAAATGACAACAGAATCCTAACAGCATCACCTTGTGAGAATACATTAAAGTAGAAAATACTTGCAAATGTTTTGTGCAGGGGCAGGTACATAGTGGGTTCTCAGTAAATAGATTCTATGGATGTTACTGATAAGTATAAGACATGGCCTCCAGGGCTCCTGGGTGGCTCAGTTGGTTAGGTGTCTGCCTTTAGCTCAGGTCATGATCCTGGGGTCCTGGCATAAAGCCCCGCGTCAGGCTCCCTACTTGGCGGGGAGTCTGCTTCTCCCTCTGCCCCTCTCCCTGCTCATGCTCTGTCTCTGTCTCTCTCTCAAATAAATAAAATCTTAAAAGAAAATGAATGAATGAATGAATGAAAAGGAAGGAAGGAAGGAAGGAAGGAAGGAAGGAAGGAAGGAAGGAAGGAAGGAAGGAAGGAAGGAAAGGGCCTCCTCCCGTACACCTGGCACCCCCTCAGGCAATCACCTTCACGGGCCCCCCGGCCCTGCCTCTCCGTAGCGCCCCCACCCGTGGGGCAGCCACTGGCAGGCGTGCCTTTTCACTCAGGCCAGAAATATTGATCGAGTGCCTGCATATTCCAGACCACGTGCTTGGCATTGCAAATGGAGCAGACAACCCCCTGCCCTCGTGGCAGCTCCATTCATGGGATGGGGTGGGGAAACATTCTACATCTGCTGACAATGTGGGGAGGTTACAATTTTAAATAATCAGGGTGGGCCTCCCTGAGAAGGTGATATCTCAGCAAAGACCTTAAAGAGGTGAGGGAGTGAGCGATGAGGAAAGGGGGTAAGAGTGTAGACAGGGAACAGTGTACAAAGGTCCTGAGTCCTAAGCGTGCTTGGCAAGCATAAGGACCACCCAGGAGGCTGGGGTGGCTACAGTGGCATGAGCAGGGGGATGAGAGGAGTCAGAGATGAGGCCAGGGAGTAAGGGGGGCCAGGTCCGGGAGAGCCAGAAACGCCTTCTAAGCTTTCTCGGAGATGAGGGGGCTCCCAGAGGATTCTGAGCAGAGGATCGGACTTTTTAAAAAGGATCACTCTGGCTGCTGGGTTGAGGACAAAGGGCAGGAGCAGGTCCAGCAGCAGACAGTTAGGTCCAGGTGAGAGGCGAAGGTGGGTTGTACCAGGGTGCAGGGGAGGTGGGGAGCAGCAGCGGGATGCTGAGAATACGTCCAGGATATTGCTCTTACAATTTGGTGGTGAATTAGATGCGGGATATGAAAGAAAGAGAGGAGTCAAGGATGACTTCAAGGTTGTTGGCCTGAGCAACTGGAAGAGCAGAGTTGCTGTTTATTAACATAGGAGAACCTGGGGTGAACATGTTGGGACGGAAGTGTGAGACACCAGTTCACTTCTGGGTAAGTTTGAGATGCCTAGTAGATAGTCGAGTGGAAATGTCAAAGAGGCAGTTGGATGCATGCGTCTGGAGTCAAATAAATGTGGGAGTTAGCAGCGCCTGAAAGCCACAAAGCCAGATGAGATCACCGAGGTAAACAAGAGGTCTGAGGACTGAGCTCTGGGTCCCCCAGGACAGGAACAGGAGGAAGAACCAGCAAAGGAGACAGAAAGGGCAGCCAGTGAAAAGGAAGGAAAGGGTGATCTTCAGGAAAGGAAGTCCAAGGACGGATTGATTGACCACATCACCCAGTGTGGAGAGGCAAGTACTGATGAGGACTAAGAACAGGCCATTTGGCCTGGCAACTGAGGCCACTGGTGATCCTGTCCAGAGCACTTGGAGTGGAGGGGAGGGGCCGGGCCTGATGGGAGTGGGCTCAAAAGAGAATAGAAAGAGAGGGACTTTCTGGCAACTGAGTACAGACAACCCTTCGGAGGGTTTTGCTAAAAGCAGGAGCAGAGAAACGGAACAGTAGCTGGAGGGGGGGATGTGAGATCAAGAGAGGATTGATTTTCTTTAAGTTGAGAGAAATAACAGCATGATTGTAGGAACAATGTGATCACGCAGGAGAGATGGGGGAGAACTGCTGGAGCGATGTCCTTGAGTAGGCGAGAGGAGGGATCTGTGCATGTCCGTCCCCTCCTTCTTGGCCTGGCTAACTCCTGCTCATCCCTCAAGGGGTCAGTGTAAAGGTCACTTTCTCAGGGAAGCTTTCTCGCATCGTCCGATTACGTCAGTTCCCTGCTCTACCCTTTCGCAGCATACGTTACTGCTGCTCCGTGGCTCTTAGGGGCTGGGCCATGGTGTGTGAGCCCTGTGAGGGCAGGGCTGGCCTCTGGCCTGTTGGGGTTGTACCTCCAGCAGCCAGCATGCTGCCTGGCACACCACAGATGTTTGACGGATATCTGGTGAAGGAACAAATGGTCCAAGAGCAGAACCGAAACAAATCCAGAGACACGTGTCTGTTTTCCGCTTCCGCCGGCTTTAATCACATTGCAGCGGCCAGGACCTTGCAGTTACTGGCTACTGCAAATATTTGGATTTAGAAGAGCTCAGTTGTTTGTTCCTGTTTGGGCTCTTTAGCTTGTCTCTAACACACAGACCAAAGCCGTGTGGCTGGACACATCCTCCGACTGACACTGTCCACTACCACCTGAACACATTCCATACTGTGTCCAGTGACTGAAGCGTTTAACAAACATTTGCTGAAAGCCTGCTTAGTGCAGCATCCTGCGGACACAGGATGGAATCAGCCACAGCGCCTGCCCTCACGGAGTGTGGAGTCCAGTAGCAGAGATCACAGAGAACCCCTATGCACTACAACTGTGATGGATGCTACACCGGGAAAACCCAGGGGGTTATGAACATGTAGAACGAGGAGACGGGGGTTGGGGGGGAGGCATGAGGCAGAGAAGGGAGACCAGACAAGCCTCCTTCTGCCTCCCTGCCCCAGCTTCGAGCTGCCCTCGTGTGGTTCTCAGGCTTGGGCCAGGAGCTCGGCGAGGGAGCTGGGCTTTGGGGCTGGCTCCGGGAGTGGCAGGGCCGTGGCCTCCTGCCTTCAGATGCCCCGGTGCCCTCCCCTTTCCTCTCTACCTCTGCTGAGGCCTGCCTGTCTCCTTCTGCGGCATCCAGAAGGGCTGCCTCCTGAAGCTGCATTTTTGGAAAGATCTGCCTGGCGAGAAGGCTGAGCTCATTTATGGCACAGGCCGCTGGCAGTGACAACGCCGTTCCTGACTCTCCCTTCTGTTTACTTTCAGGTTTTCCTAGGCTCCGTTCGCCAAGAGGAACCACCATTTTGCAAGGACCATGAGGCCGCGGTGCGTGACATACTGGTGGCTGGGACTGCTGGCTGCCGTGGGAGCAGCTGCAGGCCAGAAGGAAGGCTTTGAGGGTGCCGAGGAGGGCTCGCCCAGCGAGTTCATCTACCTGAACAGGTACAAGCGGGCCGGCGAGGCTTCGGACAAGTGCACCTACACCTTCATCGTGCCCCAGCAGCGGGTCACAGGCGCCATCTGCGTCAACTCCAAGGAGCCCGAGGTGCTCCTGGAGAACCGGGTGCACAAGCAGGAGCTGGAGCTGCTCAACAGCGAGCTGCTCAAGCAGAAGCGGCAGATCGAGACGCTGCAGCAGCTGGTGGAGGTGGACGGCGGCATCGTGAGCGAGGTGAAGCTGCTGCGCAAGGAGAGCCGCAACATGAACTCGCGGGTCACGCAGCTGTACATGCAGCTCCTGCACGAGATCATCCGCAAGCGGGACAACGCGCTCGAGCTCTCCCAGCTGGAGAACCGGATCCTCAACCAGACGGCCGACATGCTGCAGCTGGCCAGCAAGTACAAGGACCTGGAGCACAAGTACCAGCACCTGGCCACGCTGGCCCACAACCAGTCCGAGATCATCGCGCAGCTCGAGGAGCACTGCCAGCGCGTGCCGGCCGCCAGGCCCGTGCCCCAGCCGCCCCCAGCCACCCCGCCCCGGGTCTACCAGCCGCCCCCCTACAGCCGCATCATCAATCAGATCTCTACCAATGAGATCCAGAGTGATCAGAACCTGAAGGTGCTGCCTCCCCCTCTGCCCACTATGCCCACCCTCACCAGCCTCCCGTCCTCCACAGACAAGCCATCGGGTAAGTCCTTCCAGGAGGGAGCCGGCTCCATCTGGGGCCTCAGAGCCAGGCGCCAGGCTTCCCTTGGCTAAGACCACAAGTGGGGGAAAAGCCACGGTGAGTTGAAGCCGGGCCAAGAGACTTGCGCAATCCCCCAGCGATCCCTTGGGCCCAGCCTCGGCAGCCGGTGGGGTGAGGGGGGGCCCACGTTCCTTAGATGGATGCTCCAAGGTAGAACCAGGAAATGGGGAGAGGCTCAGAAGAGAACAAATGTTCTCTGGCTTCTGATGGGAACGAGCCCCAGGCCTGTAGTTTTCTGGGCTCTGCTGAGATGCTCTGTGTTGGCAAGCAGGATGTCTCTCCTGCAAACTCCTGCTCTTGTGCTGTGCCTGGCACCGATCTGGCAATCGGTAAATGCTCACCAAAGAAACAAGAAGCCGAAGGAAAAGAAAGTGTTATCGTGGCAAAAGTATGATAAACACGTTGTAGCAGCTGGGAGATGGGAAGGAGTACTTTCTGAAGCCCACACATTTTCTAGTCGGCTGCTGTGTCGACTTTTCAGTGACAATTCCAAATACTCTTAAATACACGGTTCATCTTAAAATATGGTAATTCTCAGAACATCATTATGGGGGAGGAACAGGGTTGCTGGTATGTTCCAAAGCTTGAGCAGAGTACCAGCATGGGGCACTTTCGTGAATACTGTATCACTAAGCCCTGCAGCTCCTTGTGAAAGGTTAACTGAAAAGAAGAGTAACTTGCTCACAGGCTTAGGATCCTCAGGCTGGATTTGAATTCAGGTCTTTACACTTTAAATCTAGGGCTGACTCCTCTGTGCTCTGGAACTCTGGGGGGAGCATGAGCCCAGCCCCCTGAAGCTCAGCCTCTCATTCATCCAGGACCCTGTGAGCCTTCCAGATGGGCTGTCAGATGAGAACTGGATTGATCTTTGCAGAAACTAACCACATATCTGCTCCACATCAGTGATTTTGGTACCACTTCGTCATATAAGCGGGGAGATATTTTTACTGAAAATATCCTGTTTTACACTTATTTCACAATTCTGAAAATAACCACCAGTACTGGGAAGAGCAGCTTCTTGCTAATTCCAGAAAGGGGGTGGCCCATGCAAAAGACAAGGGCAACCCTGTTTGCAGGTCCAAGGTGGGGAGCATCTGCCTACAGCACCTCACACCTCACAGGAAAGCCCTCTACTGGGTCTGCGGGTTGAGAACACATAGTTTGAACAGACTGACCTGGATTCAAATTCTGATTCCCCTATTGATTAGCTCTGGGATATTAGGCAAGTCACCTTGTAGAGCCTGCGTTTCCTGTTTCAATCTGTCAGTTGGGGATAGATTAAAATAATGCCTACCCAAAGATGAGATGAAATACTGAAAAAAAAATGTGTCTGGAGTGGCGCTGGGCCACTCAATACTTGGTAGCTCTCAGTTTCCTTCCGTTTTGGTTTATCTTAAAGCAAGAAGATTGAAATAAATAAACAGTCCCTTTTTAGTGCTGGCATTCTACAGCAGATGACTAGCTCATCTGTACGTATGTCTGTTTTAAATCAGAAGCTCCAAAAGAGAGGGCAGAGTGTGCTAATATGTCTCGACAGAATGCCCAGATGGTAAAATGTGCCCTTGGGCACCAAATGAAGACCCCACTGAATGTCATACTCCTAACGTCTGGCAGACCTCAGTGGTTACCCAACAGACCTCCTCTTGCTTAAACATCTCTGGTTTCTGAGTCAATGATTTCAGGACATCCCTGAGCTTGAACTGAGCTGAAAGGTATATAGTGTAGGAAGAAAGACCTAGGTTGGGGCACCTGGGTGGCTCAGTCGGTTGAGCGTCTGCCTTCGGCTCAGGTCATGATCCCAGGGTCCTGGGATGGAGCCCTGCATGGGGCTCCTTGCTCAGCGGGGAGTCTGCTTCTCCCTCTCCCTCTGCCTGCCGCTCCCCCTGCTTGTTCTCTCTCTCTGTCAAATAAGTAAATAAAATCTTGAAAAGAAAAGAAAAGAAAGAGCTAGGTTTGCATCCACCTCTTAGTAGTGGTTTGCTTGTGAGGAAGTTACTTAGCTCCCCTGAGCCACAATTTTCCACTCTGTAAAATGGGGACAGGAGTTAGAATACTGCAGGGTTGTTGTGGAAACAGTGCAATCAGGCATGAGATATTATGTCATGTGGGGCAGCCAACCACGGATGTGCACCTACTCTGTGCCGGTCACGGAGCCAGGCTTGGGGGAGCCAGTGAAAACTCTGGTTCTGACCTCTAGGAACTCAGTCTGGGGGAGGTGGCAGATGCATGAATGCACAAGGATCTATCCAGTGTCTACCAGTTCTATCCCCCAAAATCGGCACAGCAGATCTGACGAAGGATTTCTCTGAGGGGGAACATCCGTCAAGGCCAAAATTTCCATAATGTAAGAATTGATGCAACCCACATAACAAAGTATCTGAAAGCAGGAATGCAGTGAAAATCATGGGCTGTGTAGTCACTGTGGTAATACCATGGTGTGCTAAGTGCCCTGCAGAGCAGCGAATGAAGGGTTCCGGGAACACTAAGGTGACATGCGTGACTGAGTCTGCCTGGACTAGAAGGGAGAAGTTGGACAGAGACTGGACTTCCGTGTTGCATCTTGAATGATTTGTAAGAGATTACATTTGGGAAACAGGGTTACTAGTGGGTCCCTGATGGAGAGGAGTCTGTGCACAGTCCTGGGATCACGACCCTACTCCTCGCACTTCAAATGGTTTGGATCCCCTGCTTCTTCACATTCGTAGACCAGCATGGGCTGTGTGCATTCCAAAGCCCTGCATGCACCCAACCCACTTTCTCTCCCACTTAAGGAAGCACCCCAACATGGGAGGCAGTAGCAGTGACCTTCTGTGGACATGACAAATGCACTATAATTTACCCTTTTCTTTTTTTTTTAAGCAAAGTTCTCCCAAATGTTGGTAGTGATTGTTGGTAACAGATTCCCTGTGACCCGCCTCTCCACTGAGCACCCCCCCTTAAGGTGTTACGAGCCAGACCTGGCCATGGAAGCTGAATGGGCAGGGAGGTCTCGGTCCTTTCCTGGGCTTGGACTACAGGGGGAGGAAAAGGCAGATGGCCTCTCTCAGACAACTGGCAGGGAGCTCTTATCAGGCCTGTTCTGAGAGCTTGCAGGCAGGTTCTGGGCCTACAAGACAAAACCTTCTGTGCTCTTACCCACAAGATCCTGTGTTCCCAAGGACATCACTCGGCCAGAAACACCTTTGTGTGCATGACTTGGCAGCTTCTAAAAGAGCCTTCGCTCTTTTCCTCGTCGTCTGGGCTGCTCAGCCCACAGCACACCCTTTTCCAGAGGACTGAGGGAGCCATGGCCGCTTATCTGGAGCTGCACTCACCAGCTTGTTCCCAGCCAGACAGTAACAGGCTGGCCCCAGGCCAGGCCCGGGCCGCTGAGAGCCTGAGGGAGGGAGGCCCAGGCAGCTCCTGGCTTCCCTGGTGTCTGACTTAGGTTCTGGCCTGCCTCTCTCAGGTCTGGATGTTAGGATGCTGCTTTGACAAGGCCAAGGCCAAAGGGCCCGGCCTATGGCCCTTTCCCCGGCGATCCAGCTGCTGCTGCCTGCCCTTCCTCTTTTCCTCTCCACTTTCTCACACATCCCCCGACCTCCTTCTCCATGTGTGTGCCCTGGACACACACACGTACACGTGCGTCAATCAGGTCTGCTAAAGAGGAAGGCTGCAGGGGTCACGAAAAGGCACAGGAATGGACAGGATGGAGCCTCAGCGCTGGCCTTCTCCCAAAGTGGTCTGGGAGGCCGGGGACACTGTCCCTCAGCCCTGCACAGGCACAGCCACGCACAGGCCAGCCCTCCTGCCATGGCAGCCGCCCTCGAGAGTGATCAGAGGAGGAAAGGCAGTGTTAGGACCGGCTGCCACAGCAAGGCCCTGCCTGAAACAAACCCTTAAAAACCAAAAGGAGTAGGCATTTCTAGCTGTTTTCTCTCCTGAGAACATAATCAGCTTAGTTTGTTTCTCAGTGGATAAAGAAGGGACCATGAAATTAAAAGAGAGCTTGTTAGGGGCCTTATCATCCCAGAGCCTGTCAGTAGCAGAGCCAAGATAGGTCCCTGGACTTGTAACTTCCAGGATGTCAAGGTTCAGAGAGGTTAAGTAACTCAGCCAAGACTACACAGCTAGTGAGTGGCTCAGCCAAGGCTCAAACCCAAGTCTGTCTTAACCATTCCGGGATACTGCATGTTTCCATGGAAAGGCTGGAGGGAAACTGGTGTCAAAATCACCCTATAAATGCTTGACTTGGCCCCAGGTGCCAGCTGCCTGGGATGTGACCCTCCATCACTATTTCATGTACTAGGTTCCAAGCAGCTCCTTGTAGAAGAGCTCTGGGAACAGAGCTGGTGGATCTGTTATTAGAGCTCTCACAGTTCTAACAGTGTAAGACACTGTCACTGCAAACTCACCAATATCATGCCGCCCCCTTACTCAGGCCTGGGAGGAACCGACCATACCAACCATCTGCACTGGCTCCCCAGTCACACAAATGGACTGCTGGGGTGAATTATGTAGTAGACTATATCACAACCCTGAGATGCCAAAATAAAATAATAATAGAGAGAGAGAGAAAGCAGAACTGAGTTAGCATCATACTGCAGAATGTCAAAAACAACTGAGCTCTCCCGCAGAAAACACAATATGCACCTGACTTCCAGTAAATGGACCCAACTAAAGCTGCAGAGAAATCTGATTTTTAATTTGTCTCGAATCTGAACAAATTCTCTGGGTGTGTTTGTATTCAGCATTTCAACGTCCAGCAAAATCTAAAGTCCTGATTTCTTTAAAGACGCTAACTCCAAATACATAAAAATCAGCAGATGTGATCTGTTCTTGGGGCCACACAAGGTGGCAACCACATTATTTCACTGCTAACACAGATTCCTCCCAACAGATACCCTATGGCCAGGGAGGTGCAGAGACCTTGAACAAGAGTGTTTTCCTAGATGGCTTTTCCTGCCTGTATTTTACCTCCCCCTGTGAAGTAGGAAATATGTATGTTAGATTGTGGTTTTAAAATAGACAACGACATATGTTACACTGTGGCTTCCGTTCCTTCTGGAGGTCAAGCAATTGTCGATCTAGGTGGAAAGCAGTTGGTCCCACGTGCAGACGAACTCTGGTAACTGGGCTTCTGAGCCTGAAGCTCTGGGGTGGGGGGGGGGGGTTGGTTGGAGGAGCAACCTGGAGGGGTGTGAGGATGTGAGTGAGGGTGGCTGTAGTCACCACGGGCTCTGCCTTTCAGTTCTCAGAAGCTGACGGAAAACCCAACCCAGGTCTCTTGCTTCCAGAGACTGTGCTATTCTCACTGTACTATGCTATCTTGTTGCTGAAATGTTATTGTGGAACAAAGTAAGATTCTCAAATTCATTACAAACTATGTAATCCAGTGATATTTCAAAGAGCATTCTTTGTTAGCTTCTTCACAAACAAAAGCCACTCGAGTTCAAGGTGGGTCATCTTCCTTCTAGCTTTGCTTTCTCTTTTCTCCTCGGGTACCTCGGGGAATGGATCACAGAGAACCCTTTGAGTGTGATGGCAAGCGCTCCCTCTATTACTCGGGCATTTTCCAAGGAAGACATTCAGCGAAATGCTCAGGCTCTTTACAGTCCCAAAGGATAAACTATCAACTTGTTACTATTTAAAGTGGCGATCTGGCATCTGTGGCCTGGAAATCCCAACAGTTTGGCACTTGGCACACTGAAAGTAATCTGGAAAATCCTGGAGCTCAGGCCTCTGCAGCCAGCTCCCTAGCCACACAGATGGATTGTTGTGGTGAATTTATGCAGTAGACCGAATCGGAACCCTGAGATGCTCCCCCAGAAAAAAACGATTGATGAAGCAGAATGAAGTTAGGATCAGATGACTTGGTGTCTACAACAAAGGTGGTTCGGTTTATTGAGTGCAATGGGTAGTACGCTTGCCGTCGAAATAACGTCTTGACTTCAGCTACCCCTGTGAGGACTGGGCAAGAGCACAGTCAAAAGGAGCCTGACGATCCTGGCTTTGTACCTCAAAATGAGCCCGTGAAGCCGCAGGACCTGGACTGGTCTAGGCAATCCTTTTTTCAAACGAATTAAGTGATTTTCCTTGAACAGATTTTTAATATAATAATTTAAGTTAGAATTACTGTGTATACAGAGAAATTGTGCTAAGCAAAAGAAGATTTTAGTTTAAATGACAAATGTAATATTTTTGAAAACAAAAAACACCCTCTAACTGTTGAAATGAAGACATCTTAGGTGGTCTGTTTAGAGTAATGTTTAAAAGAACAGAAAATCCAATCACCTGGCACTGTCCCAAGATACAACGTGCCGACTTTTTACAACAAACTGTCCAGACTCTCCCTGGTTTGGGTCTGGATCCTGATTATCCTCTGCTGTGGGGCCCCTGTTTCCAGATGAACTTAGCATTGATTCTCAAACTGGAAAGAACAGAATGAAGGTGACAAAGGGCACACAGCTCACGGTGGTGAGGAGATGGAGACGGGGAAAGGCACGTGGGGCACGAAGTGACTCATTCTCGAGCAGAGACTGGCAAGACGGACACACGATCATGCCCCTGAGGCTCCTGCCCAGAAGGATCCCAGAGACTGACAACGAGACAGAACCCCAAACAATCCTAGTACGGTGAAACAGACTCAGTGCAGCAGGATAAGCAGGCCCGGAAGGCAGATGGGAGTTCTAATCCGAGAGCCTCCCCTGTCCAGCCATGCGGTCTCTCTGGGACTTGGTTTGCTCACTGTTGCAGGGGCTCGTGAGGATGAAATGAAAGCGCATGTAAGGCATCTGGCAGGTGAAAGGCTCTAGATACATGGTAGTTATCATTCTTACTACATTCCAGTAGAGATAAATATATCAGACATGATGGGAACCCTGAGGAGAGTTAAGTAACTCTTCTGGGGTTGGGGAGGACTTCCTGGAGGAGGAGACGGGGAGGCTGAGGGCATGGCAGATAAGCTCTCAGAACCACTGCCAGCAACCATCCAGAAATCATGAAGACCAGGCTTGGTGCTGGGCAAATGCTCTCCTTTCAGAAAAAGAAAGGACAAGATACTAGCAATTATATACCAATTGGCTTAAGCCCTAGTAAAATCATAGAAAAGATTATGAAGAGGGGTTTGTGAGCATTTGAAAAATTAAAAGGTGATCAATGAAGGCCAACATAGGTTCTCTAAGCACAAGCCCATAGGCTGACTCCCTTTCTCAGAAAGGGTTCTTGGGTTGGCAGACCACAGACACACCACCTGTCCAGCACCTGTGGATTACAATCATGGGTCCAATAAGCTCTTCCATGATGTGCTTGCAGAACCACACCGTCAACCTCTGGCCTGAGAGAGGCTTGTTCATTCTCATCGCTACATCTACGGAGCCTTCCCACGCGGCCCACCTCTATGTCCCTCAGGGAGCCTCAGGCGCCACCGACCACTAGAACGCAGGGGGCCCCAGGGCTTCACCCCCACCAGTCCCAGGAGCCACAGTGAGCCCTCTTGTCTCTGCATACAGTGAGCTCACCACAGCCCCTCCAGGGCTAACCTCTTTTCTCTTTTAAATTGCTTTAAAGCCCGTATTTCTCCTCCTGCCCAAAGGTACTGTTGGAAACCCAGGAGTGGGCACAATGCTTTTGAAAGTGTTCTTTGGGAAGCAATGCTGCAATATCTGTTTATCCTAAGGTCAAACCAGCAGAAACAGGACGCTTTAAGCTCCTTGAGGGCTCCGGGAGCTCTTACTTGGGAGGTCTCAGACTGTATCACACCCACCGAAATACACACATCTAATTTAACTTTTACTGTAAAAAATTTGAAAGGATTTTTAAAATTTTGCTTTTGAAATTATTTGGCCAAGAGTAACACAATTAATTTATGGCTGGCTCTGATTTCTCGGCAAACATCAGGCATGTTCAGGAATTCTTGGGAAGTGAGAAAAATCCAACCTACAAATTGTTTTCAAAAGTAATAACATTTTTATGAAGACTAAATTTAACAATTAATGAAGTTGACAAGATGTTCCACTTTGTAGAAATTTAATTACATACTTATAAATTTTGATTTTGCAGTTTTCTTTTCATATTTTAGAGCCAATAAATTTTTTTAGGCCTCAAACACTTTCATAAACTCCTGAAAAGCTTGTTGGCCCCAGGCACTGTGCCCGTCATCTGCGGACTAAAACAGCCTCAATGGCGGGCATGAGCATTTGGACCCTTTCCCCAGAAGGACCAGAAATGATAACCATGACGTCAGCTCTCAGGCCCTATAGGAACTTGAGATGCCTTTGGGAACACACCAGCTGTTCCTGTGTTTAGGTTATTGTTTTGTACTCTGGTTCACTGAAAAGTGGTGATTGACATAGAATAAATATGTTCACAACCAAAATATTATTTCCCCAAGCCTTCTGGATAAATGAGGCTCAAGCAGCACACGTAATCCTTCCTCGCCAACCGCCCTCCCCGGGTGTCTGCTCTCCTGCCCTCACATAGGACGCCCATCGAGTCCTGATGCTGGCCAGGACAGGGCTCACACCTAAGCAATCCACGTGCCCTGGCTCTCAGATGGATTAATTTGGATAGGAAATTCCAGATCCAATTTCAACAACTAGTCATTTCTCCTGTTAGAAAAACGTTTAAGGGAGTGGCGAAAAGACTTTTTGGAGACAGATCATCAGTGAGAATAATTGAAAACAGCATACCGTTCTCATGAAAAAGCAGTGTGTCTTGGTACTATCACAGAAGCCTCTCCCCAGTGCCCACGTACAAACTAAAACATCCCTAGAACACTTCCCACAGGCCACAGGGCCGCCGCACAGCCTCAGGTGGTCAAGTCCCGAGACTTGAGCTTATGGGTCAAAGAGGCCAGTCAGACTGCTGGCCAGCCACGTGGTCTGGTCCCAGCTGATGGCCAGGAAGGACTCTGCTCCTCTCTGCATGCCTCAGGAGCAGCCAGGGAGAAGAGCCATCACCATCTACTCACTTCTTAGCTCCTGGCCTCCAGGGTGCAGCCAGTGGGCTTGGTTAGATATTCACGGGGCCACGCTTCCCTAGCAGGGAGGGGTGGCTGCACTGACAGCTGATGTAGCTGGTAAACCCATTTCTCCACAGGACGTGAGTGGGCAGGTCAGGCTGAGCTGGCCTACCTCAGACCCGGAGAGGAAACTGGGATTAGGCCGTTATGCTTTGGTCTGGCCTGGCTGTAGGCTCCAACCCAGCTTTGTCAGAAAGGCACTTCATTGGGAATACTGAGCATGGGATCAGCCACCTGGTTTTCTAGTAGTCGATGTTCCTTGTGTGCAAGAACCCCAGAGAGGAGGAAGGAAGCAGGGAAGGGACTCAGGCACCCACAGCTCATCACTCCAACACTCACCAGGTTTGACCTTGGGGTTTGGGGGCCCAAGACCTGTATACTTTGTGTTCCCATTGCCAATATCCCTTCTTCTTGAGGCTTCCTGACTCTAGGTCCTATGTGCTTTCCACACCCTGTGTTGCTTCTCTAAGGAACCACGCAGACTCAGCTCAGCCATGGCGACTGCACTTCCCTTCACGTGGAACGTTCCGGCTACAGCTCTGCGGAGAGTGTAAATATGGTCTTTATAGAGATGAGGTCGGGCGCTACTCCACTCAGAGCCTTGGTGCTGCTGAGTTAGTGTTGGCCTGGTACTCTGGGCAATGCTGCCTTTTCAGAAGAGGAGCCAAGAGAAATACTGGCTGGGCACTTTGCACTGTTCCGAAGGGAGAGCCCTGCCCACTGCACTCCGAAAATGCAGTTTCATTGACAAAAAAGATTTCCATTCTTCATTTCAGTTTATCTTTGGGGGTCTCTCCACTGAAGCTGTGACTTTTTAAATGTGCTTTGTGGAAAACATCTACCAGTAAGTAAATCCTCGTACATTTAGTCTTGCAAATTCAAAAGCAAACACAGTAACTTGCTTGTGTGTACGTGATAGCGGGTAGGTGGGGAGTGGACAATGTCAAAACCAGCAGCTTTCATCCAGCATGGGAAGGAACGAGAGAACCCGCACGGGCACCTGCCCTGGCTGGCCTCACGCTGGTGCTCCTGTACCCTAAGGCCCCCAGAACCGGCGGGTTCATTCCCCCTGTGTACAAAAGAAGAGACTGAGGCTCAAGGAGCTTCCCAAGGACACACGGTGAGGCGACAAGGCCACCAAGATTTGAGCCGAGGGCTCCTGACTCCTGTATTTACCTCGGTTACAGATTTCTCATCAAAGTAGGACATTTTGAATCAGCCATTTTAATGGAGCCACAGGATAATCTTACAGCTGCACTTTCTGCTCCTCGATCATTTTACTGCTGCCAGTTTTCCATGCTAAGGAGTCTGTCTGACTCATTTTCATCCATAATTTAATTTTCTGACCTTTGCCGCTGGTGCCTTTAATGTAAGAAAAGGGCGTGTTTCAGCGCAGGAGGTTTGCTAGCGTCCTGCTCTAAAAGGTTTCCGAGGGAAAACTGTCTGGAAATGTGGTTGCTGCTGATAGAAGCTGATGGGTTCTGAGTATCATGCCAAGTGCAGAGCACAGGGGACATGGAGAATTTTTTTGTAACGAGAAAATACTAAATACCTCTTTACTAGTTTATTCCTACTCCATGATTCTAGAGAGGATGTCATACCTAAAAGCCTTAAAGGGAAGAACTGCCTGATTTGCCCTAAAGATTAAAAAAAGAAATTCTACATTATTAAAAGATACTAAAATAGTTGAAAATAGGCAAAGGACACCAAAAGGTAAGCAAAGTACAAAAATAAATCACCAATAAAGATTTTGGAAACGTATTCATACCTTGACAAATAAGTGTAAATTTTTATTTTTTATACCTGGCTGACTGGCAAAGATTAAAAATAGTCCTAGGGACACAGAGATTAAGTCAGCCTGGGCCCCCCACCCTGGAGTTCACTCAGGTTGGGGAAAAAGAAGAGAGCTTTAGACTGTGAGCTCTGGACCATCCAGACCACCTGGGTTCTAACACTGGATCTGTCCCTTATAAGCTAAGTGACCTCAGAGGTGTCACCTAATGTCCCCATACTCCCATTTCCTCATCTGTCAAATGGGTGACTACTAGCTACCTCACGTTTTAAAACACTTGCCTTTTTTTTTTTTTTTTAAGATTATTTATTAGAGAGAAAGAGAGTGTGCACAAGCAGGAAGAGGGGCAGAGGGGGAGGGAGATGGAGGGGCAAAGAATCTAGCAGACTCCACACTGAGTGTGGAGCGTGACACAGGGCTCAATCTCACAACCCCGAGATCATGACCTGAGCTGAAACCAAGAGTTAGACACAACCAACTGAGCCCCCCAGGTGCCCCTAAAACACCTGCTTTTAAAAAGACCCCTTGGGACACCTGGGTGACTCAGTTGCTTAAACGTCTGCCTTTGGCTCAGGTCATAATCTCAGGGTCCTGGGACTGAGCCCTGCATTAGGCTCCCTGCTCAGCAGGGAGTCTGCTTGTCCCTCTCCCTCTGCCCCTCTACCCCCTAGCTCGTGCTATTTCTCTCTCTCTCAAATAAATAAATAAAATCTTAAAAAAAAAAAAAAGCTCTTTGTAGAAATGTCAATGGTAAAGCTGAAACAACTCATGGCACCCACAAAAGCAACTCAGGCTGGGAGTCTGAGACGGACCCCCCCCCCCACTCTCCCAGTGGGCCAGACTGTCCCTCTGAGAACCCCACCAGAGTCCCATAGCAACCCTGCAGTAAGAGGGCTGGCTGCTCGTTTTCGGGGACGGGGATGTTTTGCAGGTCTCTGCCGGACCTTCTTGTCACCAGCATTCCCATCAAACAGCCTCTCCTGTGCTTCTGACTTGGGAAAGAGCTGGGAGCCCTCCCACGCCTGTTGCGCGCTCTGCTCCAGCTGTCGGGGACAGACTGACTCTCTGCCTCGGTCCCTGGGGCTAGGGGCTGAACACAAGCAAAACCTTTTTCTCTTTCCTGAATGCTCTTCCTGGAGGTCCGGCCTCCCCTTCCCCAGGATGGAAGAGGCACAAGGCAAAAAGGGAAGCAGCTGCTTGTGCCACATCTCCCAGGCTGGTGCTGGGGGTCCTGACCCATCCCTTGAGGGTGAAGAGGGCTAGTGAACAGGTAAATGGGTGAGAAGCTCTCCCTGGAGGATGAAGAAGGAGAACCCTGGGTTAACTGTCAGTGGTAAACACCTATGCAGACCTTTCTTCGGGGTGCTTTATTAGGCACTGGGGGCAGAGAGGGGTGATCAAGACCACTCCTGCCCTTCCATTAGGTTCCTGGTGGGGATGCTCAAACACAGTGCAAGGGCTCAGGAGAAGCCCACCCAAGCTGCCTAGCAAAACCCCAAAAACCCAAACTTTTCTCATTTAACCAACATGTACGGACTAAACAAGCCCAACTACAATCAGGAATGACTTTGAGAAGTTTGATCTACAGGGAAAAAGCTAAGTACACCTGCCACTGATGCCCCTTCCTGACATGCAGAAGAGAAAGGGCAGGAATGCACAGGAATTCAAGTTCAAAGAAGGCTGGTGAGGTCAGCTTGCCCTTGCTGGGCATCAGAGCAGCCCCCATCCTGCCCTAGGCTTCCACTACCCAGCGCAGGACCTGCCAGGGCTGGGGCTCAATAAATAGTTAGGGTCAACATATACATTCATAGAAAGAACAACATGGAACTTTCTTAGCACTTTTGGTCTTAACCATTCTTGGTTTGAGGAGTATTTTGAAGAGAAGCTGAAGCAAATTGTGGCAATTTTATTTTTTTTTAAATAATGTAGTTCAATGGCTAGGTCCTGAAACACTTCTGAAGGTTCCTGAAATCAATAAGGAAGAACCTAGCTTCTCTGGACCTTGGAGACTCCAGTTTCAACCTTCTTGCTGATGAGACCGACATCCAGGAAACCGCCAAGAGAGGTGGGGTAGGGGTGGTGAGAGGCTTACGGTAGCTGCTCAGATTCCACAGCAGCACCTGTTCCTTCTGACTGGGCTGCCCAAGCTCAGTGAAGTCCCAGAAAATCACAGAATCCATCTGGTCTCAGTTTCAGAAGAGAGCCACGGACCGGAAGGCTTCCTAGACATCATCCTTCAAGTCCGAAGACCTGCTTACAGAACAGTGACCTCAGAGCTCTGAGTATCTGGCCCTAAATGGGCTTCCTTTGGAAAATATACAAATTGGGCTGAATAGGACTGGTCCCCCTCAAAAAAGCTGTTTGGAGGCCAGTGTCTGAATCAAAAATATCCTGAAACCTCTGGCTACGTGGCCAAATTCTGGACATTGCTTGGGCACTGTGACTCCGTGGAAGTTCATCACTAAAGACTGCAATTGTCCCTGAGCACTGTCACTGAAAAGACAAGCGTGGAGTCAGAACAGAGGTGGCGTGGGCCAACCTCAGCCCTCGGGACTCAGGAGAGCAGTAACCCATCTCCCTGCCTGGGGCGGAGCTGATCCATACTGTGACCCTTACTGCGGCATGTTGATAGGCACATCTCTTTGCATAATATGACCAACCTAAAAGATAAATCACTCTAGGAACTCCACAGAAATGATCTCAGCAATCCCTACAACCTTGGGTGAGGTACCTATGATCTCCCTTCTACAAACCAGGAAAACTGAGAGTTTGCAGAGGTAAGGAAGCTTGCCCAAATCACACTGATGGAGTCAGAGCTAAAAGTGGGCCAGGAATCCAGGCAACCTGACTGCTCGCCCTGGACTCTTGCCTTTCTATCATGTTATTTCTCAAACTTAGAAAACTAAAATCCCCTCTCACTGCAGGCCTGTGGCTCCCAGCTGGAGCTCTGCTGGGGGTTGTGCCTGCCTGGGGGTGCAGCCAGGGGGGTGGAAGGGGCAGGCAAGAGTGGGACTCCATGTCCACGCCACAGGGAGGTCTGTGACGTGCACACATCTGTGTCCCCAGGCCCATGGAGAGACTGCCTGCAGGCCCTGGAGGATGGCCATGATACCAGCTCCATCTACCTGGTGAAGCCAGAGAACACCAACCGCCTCATGCAGGTGTGGTGTGACCAGAGACACGACCCTGGGGGCTGGACTGTCATCCAGAGGCGTCTGGACGGCTCTGTCAACTTCTTCAGGAACTGGGAGACCTATAAGGTGAGGACCCTGGGCCTGTCTGCGCTGCCCACAAGGTGACTGGGCCACCCCAAGAACCTGACAACCAGTGAGAGAGCCACTTGGGGGGAAGGGGCATGCTGACCTGTCAGGGCCTTTGTGGCCCCATGCAAGAAACACTTGGGTGAGAAAGACACTGACAGGGTCATTTTTGCAAACCCACCAGGGATGGTGGGGAGCAGGAGCCCCTTCCCTGCTTGCCCCTGGCAACTGCTGCAAGATACGGCTTAGGTGTGCAGACCACACCGTGGACAAGGTGGGAATTTTGAAATGCTGGTGTGGGGTGGCCCCTCACCCCAGCCCGGGTGTGGGGAGCATCCTACTCCCAGCTGGGGCTTCCGGGGGAAGACCTATTCTCGCAGCCCAAAAGGGGCAGGTCCCAAGGGTCTGTTGTAGGAAACTGCAGGAATACTCGGGCCCTAGTTCCCAGGAAGTTGAGTGCTCATCCTGGTGGTAGGAAAGGCTGCTGGGCTCAGCCATAAACTGCCCCCTTCCTCTAGACAGAGCGGTACTAAGGATGGCAAGAGCAGCTTGGTTCACCAAATGCCACCATGCACCATGCCAAGTGTTTCCATCTATTACCTGCTTTAGTTTCACACCAATCCGAGCACTGGGACATACGAGTATGGACCCAGGTTACAGATGAAAAGAGGAAAAAACTCGCTCGGGGCTACACAGCTACGAGGTGGCAGAGCAGTGAGCCAAGGCCTCTGACGCCAAAGCTCACAAACTACCCTGGCCATGACGTTCACACGTGGCTTTGCATGGCCCCTTCCTGTCCTGGCTGCTCCCAACCTACCTCCCGCCCAACCTGTGTCCTTGCTTTCTTCTCTTTCTCTTCTGCTCCCTAACTGAGAGGCTCCGGAAGACCCGCTCCTTCACCCCTCCCTCCTCCTGCCCATATCATTTTTCTCAGAGGCAGCAGAGCACAGTTGTTAAGACTGGGTTCCTGGTTCAAATCCTGGCTCACCCACAGGCTCTCTGTGACCCTGGGCCTCTGTGCACCTCGGTTCGCCCGTTCTAGGGAGGATAATAATAGTACCTAGCTCTTAAGAGTTGGCACAAGGATTAATAAAATAACCTATGTAAAATCCCGAGAACAGTGCCAATATACCGTACTGGCTCACTAAATACTAGCTGTTATTATCATTAATGAGCCCATCTATTTTGAAGACTTTGAGTGCCACCACCTGGCTGATGATTCCTTAAACTACACATAAAAACAATAACAAAACCACTGAATTTAGACCTAGGAAGGAGCCCGGGTGGATGTGGCACGCACTTGTCACAGCCCATTCCTGTCTGGTGCAGGGAGCTTACACGAGACCCTCACACACAGCTCATTCCCAGACAGGGACACGGACGCTCAGAGAAGGGAAGGACTTGTCCACGGAACTCCTGTTGCACGCCTACTGTGTGCGGGGCTCTCAGCTGACTTCATTACATGCGTTCCTACAACAACACCGTAGGGAAGGCACCACAGTGTCCTGTGTTCACACAGAACCTGGCACACAGTAGGCACTCTTTAAAGCGTCTTGAATGATGCATGTTGGAGGCTCAGACGGGCAACGTGACTCATCAAGTCACAGCCAAGTACAGAAGCGGGGATTTGAACCCACGCCTACCTTATGCCCTGCCCATTTCCAGTCTCCTCTGTCCAGGGCTGGGCATCCAACAGTGGGGCCCTGCTGGCTGAGGGCACTGCATACTCCTCACGAATGCTCTCCTCTGTTTTCCCCAGCAAGGGTTTGGGAACATTGATGGCGAGTACTGGCTGGGCCTGGAGAACATCTACTGGCTGACGAACCAAGGCAACTACAAACTGCTGGTGACCATGGAGGACTGGTCTGGCCGCAAAGTCTTTGCAGAGTACGCCAGCTTCCGCCTGGAGCCCGAGAGCGAGTACTATAAGCTGAGGCTGGGGCGCTACCACGGCAACGCTGGGGACTCCTTCACTTGGCACAACGGCAAGCAGTTCACCACCCTGGACAGAGACCACGATGTCTACACAGGTAGGACCCAGTACAGGGCACGGAAAAGAGGTCAGCCAAAGCCAGAGCTTCTGACTCAAGGCCTGAGAACAGGAAGGTCCCAGGGCCCAGCGGCCTGACCCTGTTCCTACTCCCTAAAGGTCCACTCCTCTGCCCACAGACCCCCTTCACAAAAGTTGGGTCAGAGTGGCATTTACAAAAAGGGAAAGGGAAAGAGGTGTACAGATTACACATCTGTGGGCCACTCTGGGCCAAGCGCTCACGTCACTTCTCTGCCTGAGGCATCAGGTGTCACGGCCACATACCTGGGTGACAATGCTGGCCCTGCCAGCCACCAGTCATGTGTCCTTGGACGATGCTGCCTAATCTCTCTGAGCCTCATTTCCACATCCGGAAATTAGGACAAGGCATACCTGGCGGGGTGGTGAGAAGGTCAGAGACAAAGTACCTCAAGTGCTTTGTCTGGGACTTGGCAAATAGGGCTCAGCCCAAGTGGGCTGTCTTTTTTTTTTTAATTTGACAGAGAGAGAGGGAACATAAGCAGGGGGAGTGGGAGAGGGAGAAGCAGGCTTCCCGCTGAGCAGGGAGCCCGATGTGGGGCTCGATTCCAGGACCCTGGGATCATGACCTGAGCCGAAGGCAGACGCCCAACGACTGAGCCACCCAGGTGCCCCTCAAGTGGGCTGTCTTTGTGGTCACTATTATTAGCATGTACTGCTAACGAAGTGCAGTAAGGGAGCTACCAAGACAGGTAGGAGACACGAAGTGATTTGTCCAGGGTCACATGCCTCAAAGCCAGGTCTTTACTAAGAAGACTCTATTAAATAAAAAACAAGGAAGAAAGCAGAAAATTTTAAGAGGCACAGATATAGTCCATCCCTGAGTCCAGATGTCAGCCTCGCCCCACAGTGAAGCCTCTCGAGGCCCCCCACCCAGTTTCCTGACATGAGGGCCTCTGGGCCCTAGCTGCCTGGCAAAGCCAGTGAGGCGCTGCTCCTGCCTGAGGGGCCAACCCTACCTCCAGGCCAAGGCTGTCTGTTCTCATGGGCAAACCTGGCCCCCTCCCTGCCCCCTCCATTTAGTCCTGGTCTGCAGGCTACTACCTCCTCTTTAAGGACTGTCCTAGGGACTACCTGCTCTTGAGGCAAGCTCAGCTACCTACATATGGAGGAGGGAGGGCCTCACTCCAGGTCCCCACGGCAGCCATGCTCTAGCAGACTGTTCTCACCACACTGGGGGACATTCAGACACCTGTCTTCTGACTGGCCCCGAAGGGGCCCCCGAGGAAGCAGTATGTTTTCTTCGGCCAGGGCTGTCAAGGCTTCCAGGAAGAGCAGGGCAGGAAGATGACCCTCAGAGCTGGTCAGATTCTGGGGACACAGGGCCGGTACAGCATTTCTTGAGGGCCATCATGGAGAGCAGGGAGAAGACTATCAGGCCTGTGGGGCAGCACAATCAGTGGACGGCAAGGAAGTGAGCTCCTTGTCCTTGGAGTCCTGCAGAGCAAGCTCAGGCTTCCACTCACATGGAAGGCTGGCCATGGCATGCCAAGGGCTCTTTCTGCTCTGCAAATCCAGCACCGCCATTTGGTCCTTATGGCCTCAAGTGATGGCGTAGAGGAGCCTGAGAAAAATTCTGGGAACACCTGGGCTGCAGAGGCTCTGGGTGCCTGAGCGGAGTCTCCCTTGAGCTTCTGCCTCGGCCAGCCTGCTGCCTCCTCACGTTATTGCAAGGCCTCAGCTGGAGCAGGGCCATCAGCTCCATTGGGCCCCAACCCCCAAGCCTGCTTGAGGCAGCATTTCCCTGAGTGGGGGGTCCCCTTCCCAGGCCTGCTCAGGAAACTGGGGACCCCCTCTTTTAACTAAGAGCAGCCCAAGCAGCCAGAGGCTCCTCCTCCTCGTCCTTCTGGAGAAGGCCAATATCCCTGCACGCCTGCTTGCACCTTGCCCACACTTTTACTGGTGTTCCGAACTGCTTGTCCTTGGCAGCAAAATCCAGCCTGATGTGACAGTGCCAAAAGTTTTATGAAAATATCCTTCTTTTGTGAAATCATAAAAAAATATTTGGCTGGAATACAGGCTGGGAGGAATAGAGGAGCATTTCATCTTAAACACTTCCTTTGTCATTCTCTAAAAACTCTTGATCCAACAGTTGCGACTCTTAAAAAATACCTAAGAACCCAGTGGCCTCTCCCCCACCCACCCCAGATCATTCTGCTTCCTATTCAAACCCCCCCAGGCGCTTCCCCTGCACAAGCCCTGGGCTAACTGCTTAACTGTGTGCCCTCGTTCCATCCCCACAGCAGTCCTATGGGGGAGGCACCATGCTTAGGACAGTTCAGTGGCTCTGCGAGTTGCTGGTCACAAGGCAGAGGCTCAGAGGTTAGAGCAAACCTGAAGCCCAGCCCACCTCTCGAGCATTCCTGTTCCAAATGCCCCCCCCCCCCACCAGAGAGGGCCCCACTAAAGTGCCCGAGCAAATGACGGACTCGGATAAAACTGCCTCCTCCCTGTGACCTCTTCCCTTGTCTCCTGCAGGAAACTGTGCCCACTACCAGAAAGGAGGCTGGTGGTATAATGCCTGCGCCCATTCCAACCTCAACGGGGTCTGGTACCGCGGGGGCCATTACCGGAGCCGCTACCAGGACGGAGTCTACTGGGCTGAGTTCAGAGGAGGCTCTTACTCGCTCAAGAAAGTGGTGATGATGATTCGGCCCAACCCCAACACCTTCCACTAAGTCAGTGGGGTCCCCTCCTGACCTCTCGTGGCCGTCGCCAGGAGCCTGCCCCGGCCACGCTGGCCCCAGCACCAGGAGCAACTCCCCATCAGTTCACCAGGGGGCCGGGAGAACGGGGCCACTGGATTCTGTTTTCCCAAGTCACTGCAGCAGATAATGGAATGGAATCGACACAGTATTCTCTGTCCCTGTTGCTTTTCTTCCTATCAGAGATCCCTTCAGGTTTCCACACAGCACAGGACTACAGACAAATCCTTCGTCAAGGAAATTAAATCCCAATAACAAAACACGACTGCACAATACCTTCATAATACACGTGTGTGAGCCGACCTTATGCACGCGTGTGTATACCACATATATATGCACTTAGATATATACCACGGGTACTATATCTAGATACATATATAGGTTTGATTATATACCTAAAAACACATACATTCAATTCTCAGATGTTGACATTGTTACCAACAGCTTTGCTCTTACGAGAAAAGCGTCATATTCATTGTGCTCCTTGAGCCTAAGAGCCAATCACAGACTGTGTAGCTCCAATTCAAAGAATAATCCTTGGTGTCCACGTGCCGGGATTCTTTCAGGAGTGTCTACACACTCTTCGCTCACATGGGGGCTCCCTCCTTCCTCATTAAAGAGCCCCTTTTGGCACCTGATCAAATTTCAGAATTCCCCCTCCCTCTCCATCTCTAGACTTCCCCACATTCTCAGGACTTTTCCACCATCCATCATGCATCTATCCATCCATCCATCCATCCATCCATCCACCTGCTCCTCATCCAACACTATTCAGGAAGTACCTTCCGTGTGTCAGTCCTTGGCCACTCACTGCGGTTCCAGGCACCTTCTCTGCTCTTCTGTACACCTTCCTACCCACTCCTTACCTTTTCTGTCGTATCATCCTTTCTTTCCAGGCAAGATTCCTTAGCCTCTGAGTAGAAAACAGTGTGGGCTCCAGGTTTCTGGTCAGGAAAGGGAAGGCCAGGCCCGACAGCTAACTCCCGGCCACATAGATAATGTATTCGCAGTTTTGTATGTTCCATTCACACTTTAGCCTCCAAGTCATTTTAACCGTCACAGAAATAATAACCTACCTTGCCCAGGAGATATTCAACTGAAGAGAAGTCATCACCTGATCGTTGGGGCCCCCGAATGGCTACAGACCAAAGGTCCCATGCTCTCAGGCCGACTAGAGTCCGCATCTCGTCCCCAAACGACACTTCTCTGGAGAACAGGTTCCACAAAAATGACAACTGGCCACTTCTCATGAGCTCCTGAATAGCCAGGAGCTATTCCCCAGACCTCGTGGCTGGTGCGCTGCAGCGTGTGGCTTTCTGAGTCCTGTTGGCCATGAAGTGTCAGACTCAGTACTGCCGGGACTCTTGCCAAGCAGGGAGCAAGAGATGAGTCAAGAAGGTGAGACTGCCCCGGTGGGCGTGTGAATGGGGGTGTGCGAGATGTTGGCACGTTTGGTACTGTCCATGTCTGGGTGTGTGCCTATTACCTCAGCGTTCTCACAAAGTGTACCATGTAGCATGTTTTGTGTATATAAAAGGGAGGGTTTTTTTTTAATATATTCCCAGATTATCCTTGTAATGACCCAAATCTGCAATAAAAGCCATCAGTGCTATTTGGACGTATCTACACTGTGTGTTATTGTTTTAGGATGCCTTCCTGGGACCTCCTATATCAGAGCCTTTTTGAGTAAAACCAGGAATAGAGTCAGCATCAGGGACATACACCAAAATCACTTAAATCACACTCTCCCTATCTTTGGTTTCCACCTACACCATTCAGGAGTCCCAAATGCAAATCCCAAAACAGCACCTTGAAGGCTCTCTGGGGCTTCACCTCCTTACATCCAGCCATGTCTCCACTGAACATCCTAGAAGCACCTCCTAGACAGTGCAACAAACCCCTGAAACGCCTTCCCCCAGGTCTGGGCCCACTTCAACAAAAGGCACCATTTATCAATTGCTCAGGTCAAAAACAAGGACTTCTCCCCCTGCCTTGCCAAGGCCAATCCATCCATCCATCCACGGAAGCCCTCTTCTCTGCCTTTGTGTCTCCTCTCCCCTCAACTACTATAACAGGTTCCCCAAAGACCAGGAGCCCTGCACCTCTGTCTCCCTCATTCCAATCCAACTTCCATACTAGCTGCCAGAAAAACAAATCTGTGGGCTGGGAAGTCATCTCTAGGCATAACAGGAAAACCCCAAAATCAAAAAGGAAAAGACTAAGGGATATGACTAAAGAAAACCCCAAATTTTCTGCCCTCTGAAAAATGAAACATGACTGAGATTGAAGGCAAATGTCAAACAAGAAAAATACGGGGTTAATATTCATGCTATACTAAGAACTCTCTCAAATTAAGAAGAAATATACAAATGCTGTGATAGAAAACTTTGTAAAGTATACAAACTCATTAGAACACAAATGGCCAGTAAACAAGAAAAGATGCCAACCTCAGTAATAACCAGAGAGGGACATTAAATCAAGCACAAACCATCACATGGTGCCTATCAGATTGGTAAAGATGAAAACATCTCCATGTTGACAAGTGGTGAAATATGTACTCTGTGTGCGCAAGTACAAATTGATTCCATATATTTGAAGAGCAGCTTGGCAATGTGGGTACCAAATGTGGGTATATGTACGCATCAAAATTTAAAAACACTTATCCCTTTGGACCCAGCAATCCCTCTTCTCAGTGGCCAAGTAATACTGCCACATGAGAGCTGTTTTTAGCAAAGATGCAGTGGGGGAGAGACAGATGTTTATTACAGCCTACTATGTGCTTGGAATTAGACTTCATGTTTTCTTATGTAACCTTCACAGCAGCCCTGTGAAGAAGGGACTGTTCTCACTTCACAGGAGAGGAGAAAATGAGGCTCGCAGTCAGACTGCTGGTAGGAATGCTCTAGCAGCAGTTAATCCGGAAGGTGCTGAGCGTCAGGCCCTAAGTAAGAGTTCTCAACTCCCTTCTCCCAAACCTCTAGTCGGTTGTTGGGGTCATCAGTTGTTGTGTGCTATTTGGTGAGAATATCTCGACCTTGGCCCGCATCACAGCCAGGCCTCCTCACACACCTCGAGTGCAGTGTCCAGGACATAAGGATTGATGGTAAAGGAAAACAGGGTCCATCCAGCCTTACTGGTCACTGGTCTTGGATCCAAAACCCAAAGCAAAGAGTTCTGGAAAGCCATGCTAGACAATGTGGAGCAACCCTTTTTCTAAACTAGTTGGGACTCAAACAAAAGCAGGCCACGATACCAGCTGTTTCTCCCAACCCCCACCCCAAAACCCGAACCTGAATTAAACCACACCCCGGCTATATGGAAGGAGAGGAAGGAACAAACCCATCAGATGTGTGGAACTAGCTCTCCTTGGTGTAAAATGGGGGTTTGACCAAGAGCATCCGAAGAGAATGGAGGGGGGCAGGGGGCTCAAGTGCAATGCGCCTTAGTGTCTGGTGTGTGGCTCCACCGTCCAGCAAATGCAGCCAGTTGGCACCCTGAAGTCTGCTCAACTCAGACCGACACCACTCCCTTCTCTCCCATCCCAGCCAGTGGCCTTTTAAGGCCTGCAGTCATAGGAGCGCTACTGTCACTAAGGTCTCCATGGTGAAGGCACCCACAGACCTCAAGGAAGTCAGAGAAACCCAGACTTTCTCCTACCCCAGGTAAGCCCCCACATTCCAGTTTGGGCCAATACCTTGGTCGCTGGGGGCCACTAACCTGCTGGGCTTATGTGGGGAGCAAGGCAGGAAGACAGTGATGTTCTCCAAGCAAGTGACACTGAGCAGGACCCCCTCCCCCAAATCTTGCCCATTTGAGCAAGACTGAAAAAGACACCTTTGAACTACTGAAAACAATGGTCATGGGAGTCTAGGATGCTTGCACTCTACAGATGCTTTTTGGGAGCTCCAAGGTCCTCCCTAATCTCCGGAGACCACTTCATCTGTTATATGCAATCTTGTAAAGACTCTGGGTCATAGTAAGACAAAAGCAGACAACTGGAATAAACACAAAGGGGACGTCTTAAGTGTAGCAAAATGTTAAAAAAGCACTCTTTCTGCCTCGGTTTTATCTGAGACACCAAAGCTAAGGGCAAAATAAAAGCTGCCAAGTGTCCCATATTCTAGAGCAGGGTGCAGGACCATCCCTATGGGAGGGTGGCCCCAAACGGATTCTACATTAGCTGATCACCCATCTGTAGCCTGTGTAAGAAGTGCAGAAAAAATATCCTGGGGTAGGGGGGAATGAGGGGTCTTTACGATATGCTCCCCGGCCACCACCACCACAGGACAGGTGGGTGCTCCCCCTCAATCAAGGGAGAGGGACTTCGAGGGACTGTCCCAAATGAGTGGCAAAGGCCAGCACTGGCACTATCAGCAGACTCACGGCTCGAGTCCCCAGGTCTGTGGCAGAGAGAAATGAGAGCACACCAGAGCAGATGCCAGGCCCACAGAGGGACACCGCGGAGGCAAGGATATGGCCTCCTAGGAAGTGGAGGGCAGCCTGGAGGGTGGGGTGGAGGGCAGTGCAGGGGGGCCCAGGAGCCAAGGAAGGAGCTGTAAGTGGTGAGGTGGAGGTGGGGTATCACCCCATCACGGCGGCTGAGTCCGAGGTGCCCAGAAGGGAACCTGTCCAGCAGCAGCCGCCGCCGAAGAGCACAGGTGCTTGAGCATCTGGTATGCCCACAGGGCACGAGCTCTGAATGACAACTGGATGGGCCACATAAGATGGGCCTTGACCCCTCCTTTTTCCCTCTCCCCTGGTCCAACCCCAAGGCTGACAAACCTTGGTGGACAAGCGGGAGGCAGGAGGGCTGTGGGGTCCTGTGACAGCGCTGACTGTGGGCCCTCCCTCACCCCAGGCCTCTGAGTCTGGTCGGGCTTTACAAGTCCAGACATCTGATTGCTACGCCGGGCTGTCTGCGGTGACCGGGTGGTTAGAACAGATGCAGCTTTTTCATACCTAACAGCAGAAAGACGAAGAGGCTTGCTAAGCTTTCAGCGTCGACTGGGAAAAGAGCTAGTCCACAGGGTAGGCTGGAAAGGACACTGGGGAAAAAATTAAGTTGGTTTCTTCTTATACCTGACTGAGTCCAGCTCATTTAATAAGCTGGTTACATAAGGACACGAGGTATCTCCCAGAGTCCATGAGCAGGGACGCAGCTGGGCCTCACGAGGGCCAGGAACCAGAAACTGCCTGGAAAGCCTTCAAGAGGCAAGGCAGGAGCTTTCCCAGATTCTCCTCCTTCTTTTCCTTTTCCCTTGCTTGCAGGTCTCTCTGTTTCTCATTGTGCATCCATCTGCTTTTCCTAGCATGGAATTCCTGAGCTCACATGTCCTCCTGGTCTCAGTGCCAACAAAGACTTACAAGCACCCTCCCTTCCAGTGCTCACTCCCGGCCAGAGGCTCCGACTGGCCCGCTCGGGCTGGGTGTCCACTTCAATCCTATCAACTCTGGTTGGAATGAACACTGCTGCTGGAGTTCAGTGCTGCGGGGGGCAGTTGGGGGTGGTTCCCAGGTTCCTAGGAGGAGTCTCAGCCTGGATCTATATCCAAGAAGGTGTCTACATGTACTTCAGCTGCTGTTCATTCCCCTCCTCTCAGAGACTGCATTTTGCTGCCTGGGTGGATTCTGTCCCACGACCCGTTAGATGGTGTCTATTCCTCAGCACCGCCCCCGCCACTCCTGCTGTACCCCACAAAAGCACACCCAACCCTCCAGGCCCTGCTGGGTCACTAAATGTGACACCTGGCTAGGCCCAGATGGGCTCTTCCTGCCCTTCCTGGATTCACTGAGTTTCTCAATAGTCTCTGGATATCGGAGGCAATAAGGTCCCTACTGCTGGAGTGTTCCTGGCAGTGTTTTGCTCTGGATTACACTCACGCCATCTGCCATCTACGGGGCGCTGTCTGTGTGCCAGGTACCACGCGTGTCTCCTTAAATCTCATAACAGACCTATGAGGTGGGTCTTCTAGTTATCTTCCCTTTGACAGAATAGAAATCAGGGCTTGGAGATGTAAGTGACTTGCCCGAGAACACGCAGCCTGAGCTTTACCCTCTAAAGCCCAGGATTTGCACTCCTACTTCTGCAGCATTAGATCACTGTCTGCAAGGGCAGAATGAAACGACCAAGGCCCCTCTCTCACCCTGTGATCAACCCCTACACATCTGAGAAACGTGGTGGCCTCCTGCCCGCAGCAGCAGTTATGTGAGCTAGCCCGCCAGCCCATGTGTGTGGAAGTAACTGGATGGACAGTAGGTCCCCAGATGTCAGGAAGCCAGGGCTGTTTACCAGGGCTCTGCCAGGGCTAAAGTCTGGGCCGTCCCCGTCTTGCTTCCACTTGTCCTCCTACCGACTGACTCAGCCCCACCCTTTGGCAGTCCCAGTGTCACCCTGTGTGCCAATTCTGCCTGGTCCAAGCCCTGGGCCACATCATCTGGTAGCTGGGTCCCCGTCTGCCGTCTCCATGCCTTCAGGCCTGGAGCTTCCTTACATAGTGTCTCTCAGATCCAGAGGCAAGCCTGACCCAGACCTAATCTTGGATTCTGCCACTTGTGGATACAATGCCTTGGTACCAACCATCACCGAGACATTCAAGTATCCCCGTCTCTCCTGACATGGGGCAGCCTGGGGCAGGTCCGCCCACACAGGAGAACCCAGACACAGATAACCCCTGTCCTCTGTGCGGCCTTCCTGAAGTAACTTCCACATGTGGCAGCTCCCAGGTGGACAGGCCATCTGGCTATCCCATCCCCTGTTCACCACTGGTCATGATAAATCTGGCTCTATGGGCTGGTCAAGGGGTGCTCCTTCCCCCCGTTTCAGCATGTGCACCCTCTGGAGACTGAGGGACATCTCCCGAGAGGAGAAGAGAGCTCCTTGGGCAGGGTGGATGTGCCATTTGCCCTGACCCTTAGGGAGCTGGCAGTGGTCCAGAGCCTGGAAGGGTAATGTAGAGGCATGGAATCAGAATTCCCTTCCAGAGCCATGTGATGACAGAGGCCAACACCCTCATCAGCTCCAAGAGGGAAAAGAATAAGAAGCAGCACAAAGCCTCCTTGAAGCCCAGAATGCTGACCAAGCCCCAGACAAGTGTGCGGGCACAGATTTCTGTCAGCCTCCTCTCCAGCGGGACCCAACAGCAAGGCAGCCCTTCTTCATGGCTCAGGGCAGCGTGGGGCCGTGCTGGGGACACAGGAGAGAGATTAAGGACAGACGTAGCTGTTCAGGACACAGAGGAGGGAGCAGAGGGCGGCCGAGCAGTTGGGTGGGAGGCCTGCAGGCCTGGCTGCCTGAGCCCGGGCGCAGGAGAGCCCAGGGAGCACGTGTCTGAAGTAGAAAAGCAGCTTCTCTGCCAAGAGCACAAAGGATTGGCGGGTAGAGAAATGTGTATTAAAACAAGATGCCACCTTTCACCTGACATTTTCTCATAAATAAAAAGGGGCCAGTAGGACCTAGTGCTGATGAGAGCGGAGCCGACAGGCACGCTCACACTCTCGGCCAAGTGGAACTGCCACCTTTCAGAGGGCGCTTCCTCAGGAGCTACCGGAGAGAAGTCACAGATAGGCCGTCCAGCAATTCCTCTTCGCGCACTCAGTGTTCCGGAAATACTCCGCAGGTGAGTGAAGACACACCGGTAAAGCTGTTCTCCACCACACTTTCAATCGGAGGGAGAGCGCAGAAGCCACCTGCCTGCTCGTCAGTCGGCACACAGCTGAACGGACCAGCACGCGCCCAGGCCCAACTCAGCGAACCACGCACGTGCCTGCCACGGGTGCCACGGAGCCACCGGACAGAGGAAGAAGTTCTCTATGTGCTGCCACCAAACAACATTTATGACTCTTTACATGGAACAAAATGTAAGGTGCAAAACAAAATGAATAAAATGTCCCCATTTTGGTTAAAAAGCACAATATTATTTGCATCCTTCCCCCCACACACATACACACATGCACATACATTAGCGTATGGGGATTAAAATGTCTGGACGCATACACACTGTTAATTGTGGTTGCTTCTGGGGAGTAGGCAAGAAAGAAAGGGATTTTCACTTCTTACTTCACAGACTTCTTTTTAGTGTGAGTTTTACAACAAACAATGTGTTACTTTTATCATCTAAAAAGTTTCTAAGGGAATGAGTGGGTACTGAAGGCCCCTCCCCAGCACAGCTTTCTGGGTGGCCACACAGAATGGACGTCTTCCAGTTTCCTGAGCAGCCATTCCTGGACCTCTGAAAGTCTGCACACATTACCCTCTAAAGCTCAACATACACTTGAGTATGGAACTACAGCCTTTCCGAGGGTAACTTTCTAGGCCCTTCTCAGGCACCCTTCTTCCTTACAGAACTGCAAGAATTCATTAGCTCTCAGAGTGGCAACCACCCCCTCTTGTCCTACAGGATTTCCTCTCCTCAAAATTAGCTTCTGAGACAGACCTAGCACTTCCTGCTGCCCTAGAGATCAATCTTACAGTCTTTTGTGTGCTCATTTTACAGTTGGGGTAACAAAGTAATAAATGTGGGGTAGTGATCAAGGTTGTGAGATGTGTTAGTTGTCCATTGCTATGTGACAGATTTCTCCCCAAACTCAGTAGCTTACTTATGTATTATTACTTTACAGCTTCCCTGGGTCAGGAAGTTGAGGATATCTCAGCTGAGTGCCTGGCTCAAGAAGTCTCAAGTTCTCAGTCAAGTCATGGGCTGAGGCTGTGGTCTTATCTGAAGACTCCACTGAGGTGGATTCTGTTTCCAAACTCACGTCGTGGCTGGCAGGCCTCAATCCCTTGAGGGGGGGACTGACAAACACAAGGCAGCTGGATTCCCCCAGAATCCAAGAGACAGGACGAGATCCAAGACACAGAGAGAGAGCAAGCCCCTCACATTGAAGGCATAGTCTTTTAATAATCTGATCTCAGAATGGATGTCCCATTATTTCTGTCATATTCTACTTGTTAGGAACAAGTGAGTATGTTCTGCCCATGCTCAAGGGGAAGGGATTACATAAGGACAGGAATACCGGGGTTCAGAGAGCACTAGGGCCATCTTACAAGCTATCAACCACTCAGAATCTTTCAGATTCTCGGTATCAATTGTACTAACTCTCCCTTCAAATCAGCAAGGAGACATACAAGGCGCTTAGTCCTGAGGATAGAGAAACTCACCAGCCCTTCCCCCACCCCCAACCTTTGTCCTACTTAGGGCTCGCTGACCCGGGAGGGGGGTGGCCCTCAGTCCCCCATCTCAAGCCTCCACTCCACACAGGAGGGTCTCCAGAGACATTCTTCTCAATCCACTGTCCGGGTTTCCCCAGAGGGTGAAGGCCTTTTACAGGGAAATGCAGCACATTCTGAGGTTTCTGGCCCGGCACTGGGTCAGACCGGGTTGGGCACTGCTCACTGTTAGAAGTGGCACCGCAAAGTGGTGAGACCTTTAACATGAGTCCTGTTTGGCTTCTGCAGCTGTGAAATAAGTTAAAAATAGTGCCTCCCTCAGAGGAAGGAGCATTGGGAGGACTGAATGAGATAATTCTCATAAAGTGCTCAGTGCAGTGCCGGTCACGTGGGAGAGAATAACCAAGGAGTTGTCATTATCACTATTGCGAGCTTCTGATTAGAAATCTGGACATGAAAGGTCAAAGCAAAGCAGTCATCCTGATGAGTACACGGATTCTCATCTGAAAACACACTTTCTCTTGCACAAAGTGGGTTATGCTCTTACTTCCTTTTGGGGATCAGACACAACTTCTTGATGCAGAGAAATGCAGATTGCAAGTCCCCCCTGAGTCGCAGAAGGGACAAAGGTGACAAGGTGCTCAGCTCTGTGCAGCAGAGCAAATGTCTCCCCTATATGCTTTCCTCCTGCACTGTTTCTCTCCAAGGAGATAGGGGCACTAGACGGAGGATGCGTGAGTTAAGGCTGGGTGAAGCCCCAGCCAGAGCAAGAGATGTTGAGTTGCACTTGGTATCCGCCTCGCATATGACATTGGCTAAGTCATATGTCAAATTTCTCACTCACAAAATGGGGGTTTTAATAACATCCACTGGCTTTTTGTAAAAATGGAACACGACTGTGAAGTCCCAGAGAAATGTGAATTTTAAGGTAACAAATCTTCAGACTGTAAAAGTAAAGGCAAAATTCTCTTCTGGAAGGGAGAGATTTAAGACAATATGCAGCTGTCCATTCTAGAAAATAATGGAAAAGGTTTCCTTCATTTGGGATGGTAGTTGTCTTTGCGATTCTTCTGTTGACTAAGAAGCATGTCTGAGATGGGTCAGAGGGCAGCTTTTCCCTGCCTGCTGGGCCTCAGAGAGGATGGATGCCTCAATATGAGGAAAGGGAAACTTGATCAAAGGCTCTGCTTGGCTAGGAAAGGGAGGGCAACAGGTCGGCCCTGAAGCATGTGGCCATCAGGCAAAGAGGAGAAAGGGCATGGCCCAGGAGCTCCAGGAGCAGGCATTCCAGAATGCAAGCTTAAGCTTTTCTTTGTGGCACTGACATCCCTGATCTATCCTAAACTGTGCTTCCCTAGGGGAGGAAGGAGGAGGCTGGCTCCACATAGGTCCAGCTACAAGGACTAGGTAGGAAAGGCAGAGATGCTGGAAGGAGGGATCAGAGATTTGGAGCCAGACAGCCAGCTGAGGCACCATGCAACCACCAGGATGGATCTGTGGAACAAGTGAGTATTCCTTGGGGATCCTTAGAAACACGTGGGATGGAGAACTAAAAACAAAAAAGTCTGGATTTCCTGCATGTAGAATGGAAATTTTTCAGTTGGGCATTAAAGGAAAGGATTGCCCTTAATGCTGGCGAACCTGGGGACAGCTGGATAACAATGTGGTCACCCCAAACTGTGAGCCAGTGGACTTGATCCTGGGGTGGTGGTGGCCACTCTGATCCATGTTCTGGGAGCAGAAGTGCTACTAGCATTAGACAGTCCAATCCCACCTGCCTTCTGTGGGTAGATGGAGAGAACACTGGGCTTGCCCTTTCACCTCTGCTAGAAGTAGGCCACAGCTCAAATGCACATGTTGATTCTCAAAGTCAAAGCACAGAGAAATGCCATTTGTCTCCATCAGGTGTAAGGAATGTGCTCACTGACAACTGTTTTATGTCTTTCCAAGGCTCTGCTCTAAAGTGAACTGTTTCTGGGGGCGCCTCGGTGGCTCAGTCGGTTAAGCGTCCAGCTCTTGATTTTGGCTCAGGTCACGCACGATCTCAGGGTCCTGGGATCGAGCCCCACATCAGGCTCCATGCTCAGCACAGAGTCTGCTTAAGATATCCCTCTGCCCTTCCTCCCCCTCCTTGCACAGGCACATGCTCTCTCTCTCAAAAACAAAAATAAAAAGATAAAATAAAATGAACTGTGTTTAAAAGGCTTTCTTTCTCTCCCCCTCTAGCCATTTCTGAACTACAGTGATGCAGCATGGGCTTCTGCATGGTCCCCAACCTGGTCTTCCCTCCTCCAGCCTGATCTCCTTGAAGCTACTCACATGCTGCAGGCAAGGCAGCATGTGTTAAATGCAAGTCCAATCTGGCCATGCCCTTGCTTCAAGCCCTCCATGGCTCCCCACTGCTCTTAGGGGGAATCGGGGCCTAAATTCCCCACTCACAGTGTCTGGGCCCCAGGCGATCTCACCCCTCCCTTCCACTCCAGCTGCTTCTCACAATACCCTCCCCCTCGTCCTCTACTCTCCAGCCAGTTTTTCCAACAAACATGTTTTTCCCTACTTCGGGGCTCTTGCACAAGCTGTTGTCTTTGTCTGGCATGCTCACCTCCCACCTCTTCACCCAGCTTATTCATCCTTCAGGGCTTTGCTCCAGAAAACCCTCCCTGGTCCCCCAGACTGGGTCAGGGCCCCTTTATCTGCTCCTTTGCCTTTCCCTTCATAATGCTCAGCTTACTTTTAGTTTCTTGTTCGCTGCTAGTGATCAGATCTGGGCTGTGAGCTCCACCAGAGCAGAAAGGGTGTCTGTCTCGCCCATCACCTAACAAGAATGCCCACCCATCATTCGATGGCAGGCTCTGAGAACACACCATCTTGCAGAGGGCTGGCACATGCTGCCCTCAGGCTCAGAGTGTGAGCCCCTCACTCACCTTGCTGTTCTGGGGGCTTTTGGGCATCGGCATAAACACTTCTTTTTTGAAAGTCCTTTTAGGTCTGTTTGTTCTATACTCAGAAACAACTTGCCTTTATTTTAAACCTCAGAGTCCATAGTTGAAAATAAAGGCTTACTTTATCTATGGCAGGGTTTGCTTGTCTGAAAGAATGCCTTAGGTTCTAGAAATTTCCTTCATACATCAAAAGTCTGGGTAAATTTACCAAGAATGTCTAAATGTTTTCTTACGATTCAGAACTGTCAGAATGCCTTATTTTTGTTCCTTGAGAGATCATGATTTTCCATACTGCCTATGGTTACTTTTAGAATCAGCTCTAAACCTTTTAAAATCCATTACATTCTTAATTTTATGTAGCTATTTCCTGGAGGGAATTATAGGTAGTGAAAACCAAACACCCTCTAAGTCAATAAAGCTGTTTAGAAATAAATGGTGGAACCATTCTTTACAGCTCTTGCCTGCTTTTATTATCACTGCAATCTGAATTGGGTATGAACAAGGAGTTACCATCAGATCAATTTAAGCTGCAAATAATTGACCTATTTCCCACCGCTATTCTTACGCTTTGAAGTAACTGGGAAGAAACTTTTTCAGACAGTCTTATTTTTAAAATGAAGTAAGTTTTTCCCTCAGTGTTTTTTAAATTATGTTTCACGAGAAACAGTGCGCCAAAGTGCGGCCAACTGGCCCTAAAATTTGCATGCAAAGGAGCTGGATGACACACGTACACGGTTATTAACACCGGCTAGTGCTATGTGAGGGCACCTCTATGGGGAGTGAGGCACACACAAGTGAAAAGTCCTGAACAGTCCCAGGAAACCAGTTAGCATAAAACCTTTCATAGATAAACTTAAGAGAATCGTTACAAAAATAAACCCCATTCTTGCCATTAGAGGCAAGTATCTGCTGGAGCAGCATCCAAGGTCTCTAGCAACAGAGGCAGCAAAGCAGCAGGAAATATCAGGAACTGACCTGAAGTCTCTCCCAGAGAATAACTCCTTCTCCTTGAGGGAAAGACCTACAGTGAGGACTTTGCCAAGGGAAAAAGAAATGGTTTCAGACATTTTTTCCTATATTGTACTTTCCAGGAATTATGTAACTATTCCTCCTTCGATAAACAAATCCAGCCCTGGGACAGGTTGGGTTTCCCGGAGGAAGCAGTACTGAAACCTGGATGTGGGGAGGGTCTGTCCATGGTGATCAGATGGGCAGGTAGGGCTCCAGCTGCCCTCAGGACGATGGGCCCACTAAGCCTCAGCATGGGATCTTGCTTCCTTCTTTTTAACGAAACCGTGGCACCCCCCATGGTAAACCCTCACACAGTCCTGAGAACAGAAAGCATGTTGGCATTACCTCCTGTTCTCTCCCTCTTGCTGGGGTATGTCAAGAATTGTTTTGTATGAGTGTGAGAAATGCAGCCCGAGGGGCGCCTGGGTGGCTCAGTCGTTAAGCATCTGCCTTCGGCTCAGGTCATGATCCCGGGGTCCTGGGATCGAGCCCCGCATCGGGCTCCCTGCTCGGCGGGAAGCCTGCTTCTCCCTCTCCCTCTCCCCCTGCTTGTGATCCTGCTCTCACTATCTCTCTCTCTGTCAAATAGATAAATAAAAAAATCTTTAAAAAAAAAAAAAAAAAGAAGAAATGCAGCCCGACTGGCTGAGGGGGGACGGAAATCGCCATCAGGCTGCAAGCACAGAGCAGGGCAGCTAAGCGGGGCTCTTAGAGGTAAGAAGCAGGAGCGCTGAGCCACACCGAGGCCGAAACAGAGTCTCTCCACTACCTAATTCCAGGAAGAGGCTGCTGAGATGAGGCCATCAAGGACAAGGAGGGCCACGGCTCTAGAAACTCGGGGCTGGCCCAGGCTATGTGTCCACTGCAAGTGCAGACCACGAGAGCCAACGGGTGATGGACGAGGGCCCTCTGGCCAGTGGCCTGAGGAGATGACTCAGACACGTGGTCTGATTACAAGGGACAGGGTTCAGAAAGGGGAGACAGTATTGGTCCGTTTTGCCCTCAGAAGCCCAACGCATCACTGCCCTGAGGTCCAAGAACAGAGAATGTCACAAGAAAGAGTCAACACAATTCATCCCACTTCATATAGTGTCTGATGGAGGCCACCCACAAGTTATAAATGGCAGAGAACACACAGGTACCACCTGCAAGGGAGGACTAGGAAAATAATGACGCGCACAGTGGGGGTGGGGCATCAGGAGACAGCAGTGCCAAGAGCCTAGGGCTTATGGCCAGACCATGGGGGCCAAGTCTGGCTCTGCCACTCTCTAGTTATGTGACCCTAGGCAACCTCTCAGTGCCTGCTTATTCACTGGGCCATTGTGAGTATTCATTGAGATAATGCATTACAATGCCTAGCAAAGTGCCAGGCATAGAGAAAGCAGACAATAAACGGCAGCTCTCATGTTCATTCTTAGGAACAGAGAAGAGGTCATCCCTAACAATCTGGGAGCACCTCTGCTAGTTGAACCACTGGGCCTGCAGTAGGCAACCCTCACCCTAATACTATCTAATTTCATCCCTCAGTTGATCAGCCTCGGGGAGAGTGGGAATGGGTTTGTGAGCTGTGCGTATCAACATGCCCTCCCACTGTAATCTGAGGTAGTGATCTGCATGTCAAGTAGAAAGACACTGTAGAAGCCATAGAGAAGAACAAGGAAAGAATAAGAAAGCATAAAAATGAAAGCATAGAATGATGTTCGATTCAATAATATGGCACAAGGCTAAAAGTATGTGCAATAATAATATGGCACAAGGCTAAAAGTGTGTGGAAGAGTACTCCCCTACTAAAAGGCAAGATCTCTCATACTGGGTCCAACTAATTGCAGTTTTCAAGGATCACACTTAAAGCAATCTAAAATATTCAAACCCAAAATATAGTCAAAGGTTTATAAAATGAATGTAAATGAGAAATAAAACAGATTTCACAGAAGTAATATCAGACAAAGAAGTAAACGCAATTAACAAACAGAATCAAGATCATTTTGTATGGGACACTTCACCATAAATTTACAGTTGTTATAAACTTCTTTTTTTTTTTAAGATTTTATTTATTTATTTGACAGAGAGAGAGAGACAGCGAGAGAGGGAACACAAGCTGGGGGAGTGGGAGAGGGAGAAGCAGGACCCTGCCAATCAGGGAGCCCGATGAGGAGCTCGATCCCAGGACCCTGGGATCATGACCTGAGCCGAAGGCAGATGCTTAACGACTGAACCACCCAGGCACCCCATACAATTGTTATAAACTTCTATAGACTAAATAATGTAAGGCAGAAGCTATCAGAAATGCAAGGGGAGTCCAACATATATTTCTGTCCTTGATAGACTAAGTTATCACAAATTAATCATTTAAATATTCTAATGCAATTGTAAGAGTAATTTCAGAGATCTCACCTTCTTTTCCAGCACCCATGAAACATTTACAAAAAATGATCTTATTTTAAACCACAAAACAAATGTTAAACTTTTTTTTAAACCTAGAAAGCATATATGCCACATATCCTAAACCCATGTAAAAAAATTAGAGAGAAGACTGTTTTTAAAAACCAAAGCTGTTCGTAGCACTGTGATGCGTGAGAGCCAAAAAGTGAAACAATTCAAATGTCCATCAAATAAATAAATAAAATGTGGGGTTTCCACACAATGGAATGTCATCTGACAATGCAAAGGAATGGAGCGATTATGCTCCAACATGGATGAACCTTGGACACATGATAGTAAAGGGGAAAGAGTCAGTCATAAAAGACCACATACTGTGCAATTAAATTTCTATGAAATGTCCAGAATAAGCAAATCTATGGAGACAGAAACTAGACTGGCGGTTCCCGAGGGCTGGGGGCGAGAGCAGAAGAGAGCTGGCCAGAAGGAAAAGGGAGTGACCGCTAACGGGTGCGGAGTTTGTCTTTGGGATGATGAAAATGTTGCAAAATTGTGTTGATGGCTGCACAACTCTGTGAATAGACTGAAAACCACCGAACTGGACACTCTAAATGGATGGGACGTAAATTCTATCTTCATAAAGCCATTTGAAAACAAGAAGAAAATTCAAGCCCTTAAAAATTAAAAAAACCACTACCTTAACTATTATGTGGATAAAAGAAAAACTGAAACTATAATCACAGAACATTTAAAGAATATCACTGAGAGGTCGCCTGGGTGGCTCAGTCGTTAAGCGACCACCTTCGGCTCAGGTCATGATCCTAGGGTCCTGGGATAGAGCCCCGCATCGGGCTCTCTGCGCAGCGGGAAGCCTGCTTCTCCCTCTCCCACTCCCCCTGCTTGTGTTCCCTCTCTCGCTGTGTGTCTCTCTCTGTCAAATAAATAAATAAAATCTTAAAAAAAGAAAAAGAATATCACTGAGAACACTGTATCACAAAACATGCAGCAGCCATCAGAGCAAAATGTATGGCCTTAACTGTTTTCCAAATTAAAGTGGAGAGGGTAGTATTTATACAAATGAGCCAATAATACAACCAAAGTAGTTAACAGAAATAACAAAACAATTGTAAGGAAAACGGGAGAGATGAACTATAAAAGACAAAAGCAGAAAGTCCATATTTTATCAAATATAGGACATCATTCTAAAACACACTGTTATCTTATGTATAACTACGAAAAATCGCTTCCAATTAATGTCACAATGCTTTGTTTGCCATCAACTGAAAGATGCATCCTAACTTCAGAGGTGCTAAAATGTGGAGACAAAAAGCAGATCTTAGGATGACAGAATATAGCAAACCAGAAAGCAGAAGGACAACGTGACTGATAAATACAAAGTCTAATTCTCTGGGAAGACCAACAGACATATCTCTGACAAAGCAAATGAAAAAAAGAAAGAGAAAACAAAAATGCAAACTATCAGGAATGCAAAGCAAATACAAACATCCATACATAGGAGGCTAAAATTTATAGGAGAATGTTATATAAAACTATGGTCAAAGAAAACTAAATGAGGAAAAGAACTCCATGCAAATAATTCTGCAAACTTGGGTCAAGTGGACAATTTTCTCTGAAAATTAAATTTCCCAAAATGACTTTAAAAGAATTTGAAAACAGGGGCGGCCTGGGTGGCGCAGTCAGGTAAGCGTCCGACTCTTGATTTTGGCTCAGGTCATGATCTCAGGTTCATGGGACTGAGCCCCACGTTGGGTTCCACGCTGGGCATGGAACCTCCTTAAGATTCTCCCTCTTCCTCTGCCCTACCCCCCCACTCGTGTTCTCTCTCTCTCTCTCAAAAAAAAAAGGAATGAGTTGAATCTCAGATCTGTACCTCTGAAACAAATAATGCAATATATGTTAAGAAAGAAAAAAAGAAGAAGAATGTAGCAGGAGGGGAAGAATGAAGGGGGGGAAATCGGAGGGGGAGAAGAACCATGAGAGACGATGGACTCTGAAAAACAAACTGAGGGTTCTAGAGGGGAGGGGGTTGGGGGGATGGGTTAGCCTGGTGATGGGTATTGAGGAGGGCACGTTCTGCATGGAGCACTGGGTGTTATGCACAAACAATGAATCATGGAACACTATATCTAAAACTAATGATGTAATGTATGGGGATTAACATAACAATAAAAAAATTAAAAAAAAAAAAAGGAATGAGAAAACAATGTTCATGGAAGATATTTGTAAGTTGTCAAAAATGTACCTCCAAGAAATTAACACTAGATCTCTGAAAATATTAGGGAGCCACTTCTATAAAATCTTAATTTTCCTTATTATTAGTGTTATTTTTAGGTCATAAAAGGCAGAAATATTTTTCATAAAATTAGCATTACCATGAAACCCAAACTACAAGAAGTATTTTTCACCTATCAAACTGGCAAAGAAAAAAAAATGAGAGAGAGAAAGGAAAAGAAAAAAACCCACAGACAAAAATACACAGTATTTGTTCACATGGGAAAAATAGATCATTTTAACCCCTTGCAACGAAAATGTAAGTTGCTACAGCCTCTATGGAGAGCATTTTGAAAACATACATAAAAAAGCAAAAATCTGCATATGTTTTGCCCCAATAATCACACTTCTAAGAATTTATTGTAAGGTAATAATCATAACTATATGCAAGAGGTTTTTGCAATAAGGATGCTCACTGCAACATTTTAATAACAAAAATGTAGAATCAACCTAAATGTCAATGTTAGCAAATTCAAGTTTGGCAAATCCCATGCAATGGGATTGAGACATAGTATAGAAATGCAGGTAATAACAATAAATGTTCACTATAAACATGGATTTTTATAAGCACCCAAACAAATGAAAGGATATGATGCAAAACACTGATTATATCTACGTGAGGAGACAAATGATACTGATTTTCTTCCCCTAATCCCTTACAATGAACATACATTATTTTCTAATCAGAAAAATCAATAATCATTACAATTTTGTTGGTACAAATCTTATAAAATACGTTAATAATGCCCAGAGATCCAGAACAGAGAAGTTTGGCCCTGAGTTCCCCTAGTTAAAGAGGATGTGGATGAACCTTGTGACCCTTCTAAGCTGTAGGCTGGGGAGGCTTGTGATTCACAGGTTACTTATATAAGAAGCACAATATCCCTTGTTTCAAGGCGCTCAGCAAGGTTCCCATCCTTGGGAAGTATCGAAGGCCTGCTCCAATCTGAGGAACTAACCAATTACCTCTTTATCCATGGCCCATGCTGCTTCTGGAAATTTCTCAACTAGAAACTGTAAAAACATCTCATTTGGCACTGAGCAGGTTTCTTAATAAATAATAAGCCAATTCAGACTCCTACCTAGATAGGGAATACTGGGAACCATCTTCAGGCTTCGGATATATTCCCGGGTCCGCTTGTAATTATCTTCTTTAGACATCAGGTAGTCCAATTTCTCAAAGGTGGTCTTGTCTTTTCGATTCAAAAGCTGAAGTGACAAGAAAACATAGAGTATGAGAGAGAAGAGAAATAAACCAGAAGAAACTTAAAAAAAAGAAAAAAAAGGCTAATAACTGTGCACAAAGACTGAGGGAAACGTCCTAAATGACACATCGCAATGTACCACGTCCTGGGTACAACTGAAGATTTTAAGAGGCTGTTACATGCAGAGATGAAGTTTCACGGCCTCGATTTTGTCATTTTTCACAGAATCTCACACTTGGAAGATATCCTCCAAAGCTACCTAGTCCACAATTCGAAATGATGCCACGACACCCTGCACACCTACCTCCATGGGTGCACGGACCCTGCAACAGCAGGGGGCTCACAGAGTGAGGCCCATTCCAGATGCAAGGGCCCCCAGAGTTTCTGCACCACTACATCAGGTCTCTCCCTGGGTCCATGGCTTCTTGCTCTTTCCTCAACATCTTCTCCACTGCTGAAGGCCCCAGGAAATTTGACACGGTCCACTTGTGTGTGTTGTGCCCACAGCCAGGCTGCCTCTCCCATCTAGGCTATCCCAGATTCCCTGCAGTTGATGGCTGTGTCATATTTATACTGGGTACAGTATTTTAATCCAAAGAAGCCAAGCTTCTTTTCCAAATGCAGTCATCCTCGGGGTGATTTAGTTAAGCAAGGACAGGATGAGCACGCACCCACAGCCACAGGTACATAAAGATCCTTTATGACTGAGATCTCCAGTATGAAAAGCTTGGTCACCAGGGAAGGGATGGTCATTGTGCATAAGGAGCCTTCTTGGAAGGAAGAAATAGAAATCTGAACTCCTGGTTTTCCAGACTCATGTTGTGGTTGTCCTGCAAGTCCCAAGCTAAGACCCAGTGGCGAGAAGGCTCCTTAAATAAAATGGCTTTGAGGAAAGGAGTCTAGGCTGGGAGACCTGGTTTCACAAGAGGATTTGGGGGAGGGTCACTCAGAGAGGGCTGGCCTTGGCACAGCATGTGGCTGATGTTGGGAGCTCCCCCAAGTTTAGCTTTCAGAACCCAGTGCCTCCAGGATTTGAGATCAATGGCTGAGCCCAGCAGGACATACGGGGCATCTCTGGTCAAGCTTGGTTTTGGGCCCCTGATGGTCGGTGCAAGGATGTGGGCCTGCGGCCCTGCCACATCCATCAGACTCAGTAGGCCAGTGTTCAATTGCCCCGTCATGCAGCACGGAGAAGTGGAACGGTCACTGTCCAGCACCAGGGGAAGCAGACCTTTTGTACTCAAGTAACCCCTTTGGGTTTAGTACAAATACAGTGCAGTTCCTAGGACCTGGGTCTGCAAATCCCAAACTCAGGCCACGTCTGGTGCATCAGAGAGCCCAAACTGCTCTGGGCAGGCCCTGCCCACTTCCTTGATCCTTGGCCTCCAGAGTCAAGAGGATGCAGCCGTACGACAGCCCAGCTAAGCAGTGACAGCTTAAGGACTTCAGGGAAGAAGGCAAAAGAATTAGCTGAAAAAAAAAGTCCCAGTGCTGAGGAAGTTGGAGAATAAATAGCAAGCTTTTTTTACCCCACTGAGAAATTCAGGACATATGAAAGTAGAGATGCTACACAGATGCTAGGGACAACGGCTTCTTAACTGGCTTGTGAATCTGAAGCTGCTACTCAGTATCACATGAACAAATGCACAGGAAATAACACGATCTCCCATTTGCTTTTTGTACACCATAATGTACACCTCATCTGATCTTTACAAAGCCCAGTGACAAAGACAGAGCCAGAACAGCAGGTTCGACATCACAGAGATGAAGTGACCTGTCTGAGAATCCTTGGGGAATGTGACTCAATAGAGGAGAGGGACGTATATTATAGCAACGCGGTAAGCAAATAGAGAATAAGAATCCAGACAAATAAATAAATTATGGGCAAGGGAAGCGTCAAGGAAAGCTCTACATAGAAAGGAGCATTTGAAATGAACATTCAAGGGTGAGAAATTCATTACAGAACAACATACACCCAGATCAGAACCAGATATTCTAGCTGTGAACTGCCCCATTGTAAAGCTGAGCAGACTCCTGACTCTGTTGGCCGGGAGGCCATTTCTTTACTAAATGCAACCTAGAACCCCACTGAATTCTTTGGCAATCACCCATGTTCATGCAGGAAACAAATTCCTGTTATCCTCACACACTACAGCTGAGCCATGCTGCCATCCAATGCTTCCACCACTGGTCTCTGGACCCAGCGGGGGGACTGCCCATGTCCCCCACCATGTCCAGCCTCCCTGCCTAGCCTGTCAAGTGCCTCTATGCATGGTACCCCAGAGGTGATCAGCCTGTCATCTGTGTCCTGGATATGCACAGATGGATATGACCAGGCCAATATGAGGTTGTTCCTGAAAATCACCCTGTACATTGACTTCAAACCAATAATCGGGGTTCTTTAGCAGAGTGAGACAACCAAAGGCAGCCACATTTGTGTGCTTCCTAAATTTAAAACCAGGCTCCTCCAGGTCATACCTCCCTCTGTTAACCTTGCCTCTACACACATACTTCCTACCAACCCCCTCACCACCCCTCACCACCCCCGCCAACCACACACATTCACATACACACCCAGAAGGGCTGGATCTGGTTAACTTCACTCATCTGTTCCATTCTGTGCCCACAAATGAAATTCAGGATGGCATCAGATTTCTGAGGAGTAATGCATAGGATGCCAGAAGACTCAGAACATTTATTTCCCATACATGTATTTGAAAACTACTTGAGAACTTCCTCTAACAAAATAAAGGAATAAACCAAGTACAGGAAGATATGGGATATAGGAAACAGTGGATCCAATCCAGAAGTAGTAAATGGAGGCTCTGGGATGACAGATGAACAACAGGCCTTCAGAATGACTGGTTCACATAGTATCAGCCCTGGAAGAGATGTCTCCAGAGAAAGAGAAGTCTCAGTAGAAAACCTGATAGGATAGCACGTTTGTCTGGGGAGGAAATGGATCTATTTATTATACACAATAAAAAATTAAATTAAAATAATTTTAAGATTTTATAAATTATGTAAAAGTCTCATAACGTACTATAAAACACATGTTTATTATATATAATAAAATAATCTAAAAATTATATATTTATTATACATATATACATATATATGTGTGTGTGTGTGTGTGTGTATATATATATATATATATATATATAGTTGAGCCTTGAACAATGCAGGGGTTAGGGAGCTGACCACCTACACAGTCAAAAATCCACATATAACTTTTGACTTCCCCAAAACTTAACTACTAACATCCTATTGTTGACCAGAATACAGACAATATAAACAGTCAATTAACACATATTTTGTATGTTATATGTATCATATACTATATTCTTACAATAAAGCTAGAGAAAAGAAAATGTTATTAAGAAAATCATAAGGAAGAGAAAATACATAAATAGCATTGTACTGTATTTATCGAAAAAATTCTGTGTGTAAGTGGACACACGCAGTTCAAATCCATGTTGTTCAAGAGTCAACTGTATTATATAAAAATCTGGTAAAATATTCATAATAATATTTTATATATATATGTATGTGTGTATGTATCTACCAGATATACCATCTATCTACCAGATAGTATACATATATCAAATAGCATTATATATTTCACTATTATAAATTAGATATACTATAGTACAATAATATATATACTATACTATAATATTATACTATAATTATATACCACTATAATACTATTTTATGTAACATTATGTATTTTATCTGGTAGATAGATGGTAGTTACAGTAAGAATTTTTTTAAGGGAATTAGAAATTCCAGGGAAACAAAAAGGTATTCCGGGAAGGACATGTTATTCATAGTTTACTACTTGACTATACAGAGAACTATATTTACACATTTCTTTTTTTTTTTTTTTTTTTTTTTAAAGATTTTATTTATTTGACAGAGAGAGAGATAGCGAGAGCAGGAACACAAGCAGGGGGAGTGTGAGAGGGAGAAGCAGGCTTCCCGCCGAGCAGGGAGCCCGATGTGGGACTCGATCCCGGGACTCCGGGATCATGACCTGAGCCGAAGGCAGACGCTTAACGACTGAGCCACCCAGGCGCCCCTATTTACACATTTCTACTAACTAAAACACTGAATACTCCTTTAACAAAAGTGATTTAACTATAGTAACATGAGTGTTTTGTTTTGTTATTTTAAGTAGGCTCCATGTCCAGTGTGGAGCCCAACACAGGGCCTGAACTCACGACCCTGAGATGGATCTGAGCTGCGATCAAGAGTCAGATGCTTAACCGACGGAGCCACCCAGGTGCCCCAGTAACATGAGGGTTTTTGAAGAAAGAGAAAAGGTAGTTCAGGAAAACTAAACCAACATCCATCATACAAAGAAGTCACCAACTATTATCTAAAGTGAATGGCTCAAGAAATTGTAGCAAAAGCACATGGGTGGACATGTGACAGAAACTACCAGAAGAAACCACTAAAGAACTGGAAGTGGTTGCTTCTGGGGAACGGGTATGGAGGATGGATCAATGAGTCTTAGTTGTTTCACTAAGCCTTTCTGTACTTAGTGATTTTTAAAATTAATGTGCATGTATTATGTTGAAAAAATTCTTTTAAGACAATTTTTTAAATATAGGGTTCATTTATTCAAAAAATAACAGCATTTATTCATGCATGTTTTAAACTTTTATTACAACTAGAGCCATAAACTCACACAAACTGAAGGTCCTTGAGATTTCAGACCTTAATGGAAGCCTCAGGAAGGAGCCATCAAAACTACACATAAGAAAATAAATTACTTGCCTGCACGAGTCAAACAGATACTGAAAGCATTTATGCTCAGGAAAAGAGGTAAGAAAATAAGATCAAGGGGCGCCTGGGTGGTTCAGTCGGTCGGGTGTCTGCTTTTGGCACAGGTCACGATCCCAGGGTCTTTGGATCGAGCCCTGCAGTGGGCTCCCTGCTCAGCAGAGAGCCTGCTTCTCCCTCTCCCTCTGCTGCTCCCCTTGCTTGTGCGCTCTCTCTCTCTCACTCTCTTTCTCAAATTAATAAAATCTTAAAAAAAAAGAGAACAAGATAAGATCAAGGAAGAGTTCACTTAATACAACAGGAAACTTCACTTCTGGCAAAGCTGAAGCCGTGAGACTCCCTGAGATTTTCTCCACAATATTTATAATGACTGGGGTTAATTGTGCAATTACATGTGTCTCCCTCAGCAAACACAGGGAATTCCATGAAGGCAGCAACCATGCTGGTTGTGTTCCCGCCACTATTTCCTCAATCTGGTATGGTTCCTGACACAGAGAGTACATTGCCTAAGTATTTGTTGAATAAAAGAGTGGAAAAACTAACAATGATAACTTAAAAATCCAAATCCTTGGAAAATTTTGAAAACTCCCATAACTCTTGCATAAAAGAAAAAAAATAAAAGCCAGGATTATGGACGATTTACAAACCACAATGAGAAACCATATGTTAAGCTATGGGATGAGGCCAAAACTGTACTGAGAGGAAAATGCATGGTTTTAAACTCTTTTCAAATTAAACAAATAAGATTATAAATGAACTAAACATTCAACTCAAGAAGCTAGAAAAATGGGTGGGGGGTAAGTAAGGGAAATCGATTAGTAGATAAAATTAGAAATTGATATGTTCCAAAACAAAACTAAATGTCAAACCTATAGAAACGATAACTAGACCCGAGAACTACTTTTTATATCAACAAACCAGGTAAACCCTCTCTACAAACAGGGCAAAAAGCAAAAATATAGAACATTAGGATTGAGAAAGGGTCTGTGACCACTGATGCAAAATACACTAAAATTACAAAGTAAAAATCAAGCCACAGGATACTGATATTACATAATTTTCATGATACCAAGTGTCAGCTGCATGGGATAAATGGGACTCATAAACCACGGGGTCAAAAGCCAGGAAGATCACAAATCTTGGTCAAATAGGTTGCTTTTGGAAATTTCCCTTATCACACACACTCTGAGAACCTACATGTGGCACTTGTATTGGACTAATAATGAAAACTTCCCTCATCTGGTAAATAGCTCAAATCTGGAAGCTGTCTCCATGGAGGGAAAAAGAAAAAGTCCCTCCAGATCCTCTTTATGAGGACATTGGTATCTTGTTCCCTCGCCTTGAGAGAATAACTTTTCTTGATACGTGGAAATGCTTTCCAACAGAATAACATTTCTTGATACGTGGAAATGCTTTTCAACAAAGAGCCTGTTGCTCCAAATATGTTAAAACTGGCTCAAAATTCTATTTCAATTCCAGTGTCTACTGCTGGTATGGAAAGAATTTTTAGTGCTGTGGACAATCTATGGACCAATGGATTGAGCAGACTGAGTGTGGAATGAGTGAGGAGTAAAGGGCACTTAGAAGAAGTCATTTTTACCTCTTTTGATACAAACTATCAGTTTCTGAAAAATAAATAAGCTACAAAGTCGTGTATCTAACGTAAACTACTTGCAATGGAGCCTGTCGTAAGTAAGATAAGGGAACCTTGTGACTTGGAAACTTCCTAGGTGTCTGGGATAGCTGTCTGTCCCTATTTGTCTTTGACTAGGGCCTTCTGAAACTCTGTAGAGATAGAAGTTAACTTGTGGAAAATGTAGTCATGTCCACAGAAAGGCAAATTATGTTTCAAGAAATGCCACTGATTATCACCCTGGGAATACGAGTTTCGTAGCCATTTAAAAAATTATTTTGGCATTCCGGAGTGCCTGGGTGGCTCAGTCGGTTAAGCATCTGCCTTCGGCTCAGGTCATGATCTCAGGGTCCTGGGATCGAGTCCCGTACTGGGCTCCCTGCTCGGCAGGGAGTCTGCTTCTCCCTCTCCCTCTGCCTGCCACTCCCCCTGCTTGTGCGCTCTCTCTCTCCCTCAAATAAATAAATAAAATCTTTAAAAAAATTATTTTGGGGCGCCTGGGTGGCTCAGTTGGTTAAGCGACTGCCTTCGGCTCAGGTCATGATCCTGGAGTCCCGGGATCGAGTCCCACATCGGGCTCCCGGCTCGGCGGGAAGCCTGCTTCTCCCTTTCCCACTCCCCCTGCTTGTGTTCCCTCTCTCGCTGTCTCTCTCTCTGTCAAATAAATAAATAAAATCTTTAAAAAAAAAAAAAAAAAAAAAAAATTATTTTGGCATTCCTTATGTAACTATGAAAGTATAGTACTCTGGATTATCTTCTGATAATATCTTACTGGTTGTAATATTTTACTGGTTCTCTCACTAATTAAGGGCTTAAATAAAATCTTTGATAAGTTTTCATTTTATATCTATATGAGTCATGAGTTCACCTTTTAAAAACATTATCCTTTAACAGTTTACATGCACACACACATATATACATACATTTGCATGCATACATACATAATGTATAATCTTATAGGACAATTTTTACCATGTGTTTCCAATAATTTTGCTAAATTTTAAAAATTCTGCTCATAGTAACCCAGGGAGACATTCTCACAAAGCTACCAAAGTAGAGCCAGAAGGTTGAGACGTGTCCCCAAATGGAAGCTTGCCAAGGGCCCATCCTGTCTCCAGAGTTGGTCTGAGCAGGTGAGCAGTCAGGCATCAAATGTGTGTCCCCATTTGTCCAACCTGGTTGAAAAATGAAAAAGGCTAGCTAAGACAGGAAGGGTAAGAAACAATATGAGAGGGCTCTGCAGAGAACAGACTCCATTATGGGGAGAAGGACCTTCAGGAAGAGGTAGTTAGAGAAACAAGTCTCTAAGGATTTCAACCAGTAAAGACAGGGCTGGAGAGGCCCTCAAGGCCAAAAAAGAAAAAGCACGAATAGTGGCCTGGAGGTAGGAACACACAGGGATGCTCAAGGGAGCAGCAGTTTGGCAGAAATGTTGCTTTGGACAAGACTGGAAAGGTAGTGCACTCCTATGTCTACTGTGCGGCATTATTCACAATAGCCAAGATACGAAAGCAACCTAAAAGCCCATCAACAGACAAATGGATAAGGACAATGAGGTATTTGTATACAATGGACTATTATACAGCCATAAAAAAGGATGGGGTTGTGCCATCGGCGACATCATGGGTGGACCTACAGGGTGTTATGCCAAGTGAAATAAGTCAGACTGAGACAGACAAGTGCCATATGATTTGACTCAGAAACCAAATGAAGAAACATTTAAGAAACAAAAAGCAGAATCCTGTAAATCCAGAGAACAAATTAATGGTTGCCAGAGGCAAAGGGGTTTGGGGGGATGGGCAAAATGGGTGAAGCGGGCGGGAGATACAAGAGTCCAGTTGGGGAATGAGTAAGTCACGGGAGTAAAAGGCCCAGCGGGAGGAATATAGTCAGTGATACTGTGACAGCGTGTGTGGTGACGGATGGCGGCTACACCTGTGAGCACAGCAGAATGTATAAACTCGTGAGTCACCGTGTTGTACACCCGAAACTAACGCGACATTGTGTGTCCACTACACTCAAATAAAAAAATTAATAATAATTTTAAAAAGACTGGAAAGGTTGTAGGGAGATGGAAACTTGCCACTTGGCAAAGTATGTTTTTAGCGTTGCCATTTGGAAACCACAGACATATGATGACCATTTTGGCTACTCGTTCTACTCTTCTGATACATCCACTCGACTTGCAAACAGGGCACCAATCACAACAGCTAAGCATGAACAGCAAATACTAATCAAAGGGGTAAAGAATGAGTCGATTGTGGCCATGTGTGGACAGGGAATCCCTCTGGCTAGCCCTTGCATCTCCCGCGCACACGGCTTGGGCCACTGAGGGGCTATGTCCCTGGTGGCGGCAGACGCTCCACTGGCACAGCGGAAAGGTTATGGTTTGTTTTTTGAGGTCAGGAAGTAGGTGTGAAGTAGGTATGAAACCTTTCGGTATTTGCTGCCATTGCCAAAATGTCTCTACTGTGTCCCCTATGCTCTGCAGTATGTTCACTACCTGTGAGCATTCACTAAGCACCACACTCTCAAATCTAAGTTTCCCCCAAAAACACCCATCAAGACATACCAATCCTCTTATCCCAGCTCTGCATCTCCCCTGACTCTCAGGGATTGCTGGAGTCCGGGGTTAGAAATCCAAATGATGGTTAAAAATTGGCTGACATTATATGCATTATTATAAAACTGGGATGGTGAGTGAATGTTCAAATGGCAGGTTAAAAAGAACAGCATCAAAAGGATTGTATCAGAACTTCCCACTTTGGAAGAGTGGTGGGCGAAGAGCCCCCAACCAAGCAAGGAGTATGAAAAACCAAGTGAAGACACTGGAGCTCTTCAGGGCGATCACTTCAGCAATGGTGTGAGGAAGGGCCCGGGAGACCAGGAGCAAGGAGAGCAGCCCAAAGATGGTGATGACCTCAGGTCAGAGATAACCAGGCCTGGCTCACTCGAGAACAGTCAAAAATAACGCTAACAACAATACCAGCTGCAGCTAATACTCACCCAACACACTTCCCGACGTGCCAGACACAGTGCTCAACATTTTTTCATATATTTACTCATTTAATCCTTACCATAGAGGCAGGTCCGAGGCTAAGCCCAGGTATCTGATTCAAGAGCCTATGTTCTTAATCTCCATGGGGCACTGCCCCTCAGTGCTTGGCCTGGGGTCGCCACACCGATTCAGGTCTTGCGTACTCAGACCCCATAGCTGCCTGAAGTACAGGCTGGGGTGACAGTTCCCCAAAGGTGACTTCTTTTACTCATGCTTTCATGGGGCTCCCCCAGGCTGGACAGAGATGTTCTGATGGGCGACACTTGAAGGTTCTTGGGTTCCTATGGGTAGCTGAGTTCCAGCCCCCCATGTGCACGGGGCCTGCGACCTGGACCTTCCTCCCATGCACTCAGGAAAACCCTAGAGCAGCCACAAAGCCAATACACAGTGGCTTCTTCTCAACTGTGCTCACGGTGCTGACTCTGAGAGCATGCTTTATTTCCAGCACATGGTGACTTCCCTTTCTTGGCTTCTGGTTCAGCTTTGCATCTTGGTTTTTAATTTGGTTGTATTTTATCCAGCATTTATTTGTGTTTGTGTGTTTGGAGCAGGCAATCAGGAGGGAGGGGCTTATTCCCCGTCAGCTCTGTCTACCATATTGCCTCAAAGTCCAAAACACAATCTGCTAAGAGAGTCTTCTGGCACTCACGATCACTTCCTGGAAACCAAAGCTTGATTTCAGACGTGCCAAGTGTGAGCTGTCAAAGGAACATGCAAGCAGAGGGCTGTGCGGAGCAGGCGTGGGAACAAGGGTCTAGGGCTGCAGAAGGAGGCTGAGCGTGAGCTGCAGAGACTGCCTCCACTGGGCTCTGAAGTGATGGTGAAGCTCTCCGTGCCGTCGGGTCCCCAAGGGATAGGAAGCAGATGGGAGGGCGAGAATTGGGGTCAGAGCCTCACAGAACACTTATATCCAGTGGGTGAGAGGAACAAAAGCGGTCAGGGAGGAGCCAGTTGTCAGAACAGCCAGAAGAGGACTAAGCCAAGGGAAGAAGATTTTTCAAGACGGGTGTGATGAAGTATCTAATGTTGTGGCAATGAAAGGAAGGTGAGGGTGACAATGTCAGCAGAGTTCATGACTGGGACCTTCTGAGAAGCAGTGCAGGCACGGCTATGAGGAAGGACAGGGGAATGAGTAATTGGAGACGCAAACGTTGGTTTCCTCTGCCCTCCAACTCCTCACCCCCTCACCCATCTTGCCTCCCAACTGAGCCAAGGCTCAGGAAAACCTGAAAGAGACAGCCCATGCCTACCACCACCCTCTCTACAACATCAGAGGAGGGCCCCTGGGGCACTACATCAGACACGGGGAGCAGAGGCACTGCCTGAATAAAAGACTCGAAAGTCCGAAATATGTGAATGCCACACATCTGCCTTCTCAGGACCTTTGCAAAGTGGCTGTTCTCCAAACTGCGGAGCTTGATGACCCTGTGTCCCCAGGTGTCTGGAGAGGTTCCGTTTCCAGGTCCCCACCCTGCAGACCAGGCCACCTGGCCCACTGGCTAGGATTTCCCCTTGCTGCTGCAGATGAGTCAAACTGCCTGGATCAATTCAGTAGGAAAGAGCAAATCATGATAGGAACATGCAGACAGCCAGCAGAGCGCGTGTGCGTGTGTGTGTGTGTGTGTGTGTGTGTGTGTGTAGCACATGACTATAATTACTGTAAAGAGTGACTCACCCAAACTCCAGGAATTCCATACCCCCAGGTCACTCATGAGTAAGTCAGCCTCCTCCTGGGACCACCGTGACCAGAGAAAAGGCTTCACCATCATCCTAGTTGCTCAGGCCCCAAACCTAGAAATCCTCTTCGTTCCTTTCTTTTCCTCCTCTCCGACATCCCACCACACAAATCGGCCAGGTCCGCCTTCAGAATGCCTCCCCTATCAGTCTCTTCCTCTCCTGTGTACTGCCACCTCCCCATCCCAACCAACACCACCTCACCGGATGCTGTCTGACCTCCTGACCAGGCCCCATTTCCCATCTTGGCCCCCTGCACTCCCTGCCCAGTTTGTTTTCCACACAGTAGCAACAGTAATTTAAAAAACAAAAAATGAAAAGCAGCTGTAAGCCAGATCATGTCCGGCTCCGTGCACTTGAAACAGAACCTAACTCCTGTCCTGGGCTGTAAGCCCTTCACAATGGGCCCGCTGCCCATCCACGGCATCTTGCATCAATTTCCTCCTGGCCCCCAGTGCCCCTGCCACACTGGCTCTGAGTTTCTCGATGGCACCAAGTTTCTTCCCACTGTGGGTCTCTGCATTGCCTGTACCCTCATCCTGGCACAGCCGGCTCCCCACGTCACTCGGGCCTCAACCTAGTGCAGTCTTCCTTCTCAGAAAGGCCTTCCGGGATGCCCCACGCTCCAGCAGACCCCAGTCCTCCTCTCTCACACCCTCCTGTCTTGGTCTCCTGTGTCACTCCCATTCCCATAGGACAGTTCTTCGCTCACTGCTTCACACACTCAACAAACGTTTATCCATCACTTCTTATACCAGCAAGACAGGACACGTGTTTACCCTCCCTCAATAATGTGTCTGTCTCCCCTGAACAACACAAAAGCCCATAAAGACGGGGCCCTTGACCGTAGCCTCAAGGTCTGGCATGGAGGAAGCATTTGGTAAATATTTGATTTGTAGAATGAGTAAGAGCCGCACGGTAGCGCGTACTCAGGAAACCAGAATTGACCGATTCTGTCTTGCTCACGTCGCATGGCCTTGAGGCAGCCAGTACTCCTAAGAGGCCCCAGTGCTGGGATGAATCAGGCCCCACCTGTGTTTTTCCAGGCCAGCAGAAGGTGACTCCCTCCCTGTTTGCACGTGAGCCAGCATTTACTAGGGCCTACTGTGTGGGAGCCTGTAGGCTGAGACATCCATGCTCCACTTTGCTAGGGCTAGATGTCCTGTCAGGAGACTGACACCTGCTCAGTGTCAGTCTCCAACCCATCCCAAGTCACTCAGTTGCTGGCACCCTGCAGGCAGCCACGGACAGGTCAACGGGCTGCCCTGCCCTACAGCTAACGACCAACTGGCCCTCGCTGCAGGTCATCCATGGTGCAACCAAGTGGCAGGTCTCTGACACACCCATAACTCCCTTCTGTCCAGGTTTCCCAGATATCCAGGGTTTCAGTGCCACCCCAGGGAGAGCACTCGGGGATCTAGTCACACCCTATCCCTGAGGGCCCGAGTGCCAGCCTCACTTCCCAATGTGTGTGCCTCTTTCTCCTCGCCCTCTGCCCAGCCTGACTCCAACACCGGGCTGCATCACCGACAAGCCATCCAGTACCCTGGCCAAGAACACGGACTGTGCACGCCAGAACAAGGCTGCATCACACCAGCTCCGGCACTCGCCAGCCCTGGGATCTTCGTCAGGCCACCACACCTCTTGGAGCCTCAGTTTCTTTCTCTAAAAAATGAAGACTCTAGGGGCGCCTGGGTGGCACAGTCAGTTAAAGTGTCCGACTCTTGGTTTCAGCTCATGTCGATCTCAGGGTCACGGGACAGAGCCCCACGTGAGGCTCTGCATTCAGCGCAGAGTCGGCTGGGGCTTCTCTCTCCCTCTCCCTCTGCCCTCCCCACCTCCTCCTCTCTCTCTAAAATAAATAATTTTTTCAAATGAAGACTATAGAAGCACTGACCCTCTGGGCCGCTACAGCAGTGCCTCCTACGCTCCTGCCCCTCCCAGCTCTGTGGGCCCATGAGGTCTCCCCAGTACCAGGTCAAGGGAAAAGTGGGGAGAGGGGAACAGCTCTTTTTTGGCAATACTTCTATGGCTAACCTCATTGCCAGAAACGATAGCAAATGAAGGAAAAGATTCAGCACAGTAGACATATACAACGCAAACAACAAGCATATACTCAGCTGGGCACCAGGGATACAAAGAAAAATCAGACCTCATCATGAAAGAAGGCAGCCGAAGGGAGAGGCAGACCTGTCGACAAAACCACACGGCAGATGTGCTGTGTGCTTGTAACAACAGGTGTGGAGAGAGTGTCAGGAAGAGATGCAGCTGCCGATTCCACTGGGCTGGGGTGATCTGGATGAAGGTGAAAAAGGATGAATCGGGCCCCCTCCATTTCCCAAATGCTCTGTGCCAACCACTGTCCTAGGGCCAACAGGACAGGTGAGTGAGAGGTGGCTTGCAAGACCCCCTTTCTGCCCTCACCAACCATACAGCTTCTGCAGGTCATGGAGAGTCACCACATTGCTGACAGTGAGGTTTGTGCACGCCGAGATTCATAATTCATCTCTCGGAGTCTGCACATAGCTCCCAGTAGCCCAGGAAAAAATAACAGCATCTAAATAATGGAAAATTCATTTGAAAAAGACTCTCTAGGCAACTTTTGAAAAAAGATGGACTCAGGGACTCACAGGCCTGGCAACAACAGGAGAGACCAGTGGCTTCCAAACTTGCTTTCAACCTCCCAAGCCACTGCTGACCTGAAATCCCCCCCGGAGCCCAGTACATCAAACCGATGTAAACAGAGCTGCTCTGGTGGAAACAGTGCCAGGTGTCTACTTGGCACCCTCCTCCTCTTCCCCATCCCCTGGTGGCCATCAAGGCGGCTCCATGGAACCCTTGGGGCTCCACGAAGCACTGACACAAAACCACTCATCTGGGCCAACCTCTGAGTAGATAGAGGGAAACAAGTCCCACAGAAGTCATGCTCTGAACAGCAGCTGAACACAAACCCAGTTTCTGACTCTAGGCTAAGACATGTCGCTCCACTTTGCTAGGGCTAGATCTACGGAAAATAGCAATTTAAAAAAACAAGGCTCATTTCTGATCACCTACAACATAATCCCTAAGTGTTTTAAACGTCCCTGAATTAGCCAAGTATGAAACTGAGCCCAGCCCCGCAGACTGGCAGAAAGAAGTTTGGAAATGAGTTGCAGAAGCACAGCTGACAATTCCATATAGTTTCCTTCAGTTCCATGGGACATAAACAGGTCTTGAAAGGCTTGAGCTGTGTGGCTGTGGGAGACCCTGGACCAGGCGGGCCAGGAGGTGAATGCTAATGAGCTATGGAAATAGCAATTACTTCCCCCATGTCAGGCACTGTGCCAAGCTAAGGAGGATAAAGAGGTCTGAGATATTTTTAAAGTATTTTTACAGCAGAAAAACTTTCCTACAGACTCAATTATATAACTATCAGACTCCACCTCTGAGCTGAAATTATCCATGGCCTTCAGGAATAAAAACAAAACAAAACCCCACTTCTCTCTACATGAGGGCCACAGGTTTCTCCAGAGAGACTCATAGCTATAGGGCCAGCAACCCAGGGCAGCTGCGAACCATCAGCCCAGAGACCTTCCCAAGGGCAGTTCGGAGCCTGTCAGAGAAGAATTCCAGCCAAGTGGAGGGCAGAAGTCATGTCACTGACCCAGCCACCACACGTGACATTATGGGTCCAGGAAGGTCCACTCGAGGGGGCTCTGGCCCCAGCCATGTTGGCATCCTCACAACTTCCTCGTCCCAAAATGAGGCTCAGGTCCCTGAAAAAGACAGGATCCCAGGGAACCCACAGTAATCCTCTGTGACTGGCAAAGGGCAGATAGTCAGAGAAAGACTTCGGGGGCTCGAGGAATGGAGAACTTCACCAGTGAAATGAGAGCCAAAATCAAAGGAATTAACTTACAGCCCAGGTTTTTGTCAGCCTGAAGATGGGTGCACTTTGTAATGCTGATACCACAGACATGAGAGAATGAAGGTTGTTGAGTTCTAGAAGTTTCTGAAAAAAAAAAAAAAAAAGATATGGAATAGATTATTTTGCTGCTATAAACAACAGAACAAAAACATGCTCAAGTGTTACCAAATGTTGTCATATTTACGAAATTCAATTAGACTTAAAAATATCTCATGTAGAAAATATAGTTCTATGGAGTTCATAGAAACCATATGCTCTTTTTCTTTCAAATTGTCAAAAGGTGAGTCTGCATCTAAAACACTTGCAAAATTTTATAAGCTGACTAGTCTGGTTGCTGGATAGAAACGTGGCTCGGGATAAGGTTTGATAATGTCCTTTATGTTCTTTTTTTAAACGAACTGGAACTGTCCCAGCGGGCTTTTGTAAACTGAAGCCTTGGCTGTGCCCACAATATCCACGTGGGTCTTCTGCGACTACCTTACACCCGGAACAAGAGGGGCTGAGGGAAGATGTCACCAATCTGCGTGATCTCCTCTGCCAGGAAGAGAGAGCTCTAGCTTCTCGGTCAGTTGACCATATGCTCCTTTGAACCAAACCCCACACTGGTGAGAACATTTGGATTCAATTCAGTCTCACACAAGTTCCCTACCATGGAAGACAAGAGTAGGGGACACAGCCTAGAGTAAGTACAAAAAGATGTAACTGCTCTGTTCTAGGTTTGGTGCTGAGGGAAACCTGCTAACGGGACTGGGGTCCACTTCTCATTCTTGGGAGCCAGTGAGGTTTGGGCTAGCGAGCGGGCTCCATGGTTCCAGTCCCAGCTCCCAATACCCGTGTGTCCTGTAGCGAGCTGCCTGAGCCTGCATGCTCATACCTACAAGGAAGGTAACCACGGCACATATGCTACATGGGAAGGTGCGTGCAAAGTGCCAGACCAGTGCCTGGCACCAGGGTGAGTGCTCTGTGCCTTGTGGGCTGCTCATCCCTTATCGGGAAGACTTCTCCCCTGCCTGCCCCCTCACTTGTCTTGGGTATACCAAGCTCAGATGCCCTTTCCTCTAGTATGTCTTTCCTGACCCTGTTCCCAAATCTAGGGAGCTTGGGGACCCTGTCTATGTGTTCCCACAGCAGTGTGTGCATCTCCTTAGCACACTGGACTCTAGTCGCTTTTACCTGCTTCTCTCTCGCCCTGGACCATGTGTTCCCTGAGAGCAGGGGTGAAGCTGTATCTGCCATCATATCCCTAGGGCCTCATACAACACACAGTAGGGCCTAGTGAAATGAATGAATGAATAAAAAGCCCTTATGCCTAGTCCTCGCGGCTCTGTTCCTACTCAGAGATTTCTCCTTTACCACACAAGTTAATACTTCCTTTCATACATCTTGTAACAATCTCTAATTGTTTCCTGTGTGTAATAATAGATTCTCGGAGAGGACTGAATTTCATCCTACGTATCTGAATTGCTATGCCTGTCACACAATTTCTTTTAGAGCTGAAAGTCCTCTGGGTGATCCCCTAATCCACCCCTCTCATTTTGTAGACGGGAAACCAAGGCCCAGAGGAAGGAGGGGCCCGCACAAGAACACACTTGGGGCACCGTGCCAATATGATGAGCCACTGTTGGAAGATGGCAGAGATTAGGGAGGGATCGTTTCGTATTCTTTGGACAAGCACCGCAAACTCGTTTCCTGAAAGCACCGGAGGGCTGGAACTCCATCCCGCTTTCTCTCGTGGCCCAGCATGAACTCACTGACAGTAACAAGCATCGTCAAGCCCAGCCCCAGCATGGTCCCAAGCACTTCAGAATGCACACGACGTGAAAGTGTCTGTTGCCCCTGACATACTTATGGATGGATGCCCTTAACCTTCCCATGAGGGGCAGCAGAGCAGCTCCCCTGAAGGCCAAGAGACATGCTCCAGCTCACTCGCTATAAGGTCCTGGGCAGGGACACTCACTTCTCTACACCTCCCCTTCCTCCTCTAGAAGTGGGAGAATAACAATGTGAACACCAAACATGATCATTTCAGTAGAGTGGCTGCTATGATGCCGGCTCATAAGGGCATCAGTAAAGCTTAGTGGGCCTAGGATCTGGGTGGGAACACAACACGTGCACACAGCACACAGTGAACCAGACAGAACAGCAGTGCGCTGCCCAGATGCAGGCAAGCCCTGTGGTGACAGCAGCGTAAGGAGAGGAGCTGACAGGGTGAGGAGAGTGGTCCGGGAGAGCCCATGGCATCACTACCTGGGCTGGCTGCCATAAGGGAAGAGGAGGGGAAAGGGAAATACAGACGCAAGCCTGGTGCTCAACAACTGGCAAGGACAGAACCTATTGGGGCGGGGGGGGGGGCAGGAGGTGGGAGTGGGGACCAGCAGGGTCACTGGGCCTAGGCCTGAAGCTCAGGATGGAGGTGGGGTGAGCTCTGCTGACTGTGGACAAAACTGCAGGATGGGATGGTAGCTTGCAGCCCATCAAGCCCCAGTACTGGCTGAATCTGAAGCAAGAGGATGAATGGACCCTAGAGGGAGCCCCCACGGCCTCATAGAGAGTCTGAACAGCCAGCTAAAGAGAATGGTTGGCTGCCATAATAACGGGTAGATGGCCACACCACCATGCGTGCACGGGGGCGGGGAGCCTGAGTGGGCACCTAGGCCGGTCTTACAGCCTACAGAAGTCAGGTCAGAGCCTTCTGTTTGAACCCAGCCCAGCATGCCCAGAGCAAAGTGGCTCTCAAAGTACTGAGGAAACACATTCTGCAAAAAGGAAGGAAGGGAGGGAGGGAGGGAGGAAAGGAAAGGGGGAGGGAGGGAGGGAGGAAAAAATAATAATAAAGAGCTTACCTTGGCTATTTTCACAAAATGGCTCAGGATTTCTGCCCTTATTTTTAAAGTCTGTGCTGTTAGAATTTCTCGAACAACCCAAAAACTGACCTGTAGAGTCAAATACACACACACACACACACACACACACACACACACACACACACACACGAGAAGTGGTTAAATACTGGACCACCCGTGTCGCCCTCGCCCACCATAGACAGGGATTTCCCAGAGGTCAGGAAGCTGGAAGAGCACACCCTGGGGTTGCAGGTGGTTGAGGGTTCCTTTATGACACCCAGCCCTGCAAACGGGTCCCTCCTTCAGCACCTCCTCTGGAATACACACAGCGGTGCCAAGAGAGACAAGTATCCGTATCCAGGGGAGTTACTGGGCCTCCACAACATATGAATCTCTCTGAAGCTGTGGCAGGAAATTTTGAGATGAATAGACAGACTCCTGCTCAGAAGGCCCCCAGTTGTGGGAAAACCATGGATGGGTGGATGGTTGGATGGATGGATGGACAAACGGCCCAACAGATATGTTCACTGGCGGTACCACCATGAGATCTATACCCCCAGCCAGACCTCAAGTAAGTAGGATTCACCAATATTTGCACAATTGTAACAAATTTAATTTTCTAGGAGAGGTTCACCCAATAATTTATATGATATGAAAGTGTCTTTCAAAGTTCCATAAAGCAACGCAGCTGAAGGGACGTGTTTTCCTAGAGACCACTTATGCCGAAAGGACATGTTGGTACTTTGGGTTCAGAACATTATTCATGCTTAAAAACAAAACAAAACATTATTCATGCTTGACCTCTCACAGAAATCAACATCCCCGAGCCCCTGAATCCTTTTGGGAACAGGCAAGTTATCTACCAGGGTATAGTTGACCCACATGACACCTCAGTACAACACAGAAGGGGCTCCGTGCCAAGAAAGTCTGGGAAGTGGTTACTTTCTTGTTTATGTCTTGCTACTGTAACAACAGTGCTGTGTGACACACAGATGCCCACGGATGGAATGACAGCACAGCCGAGAGAGAGAGAGAGAGAGAGAGAGAGACGGCTGAGGAGAGTACAGGGATGTGTGGAGTTGAAAGGTAGGTAAAGGCATCTAAAATACAAAGAAAAATAGGGATATTCCAGAGTTAACAAAGCACCTTTACTGCTGCAACCAAATTTTTTCCCTTTCCTGAAATAGTCACTTTTCAACGAGAAAACAAGGAAAGAGTAACCGAGAATCAAAAATTTGCTTTTTATGTTAAGCAGGAATATTATAGAAAAAGTTTTTTCCGCGTAATTATCTGTGGTTGCCTCCAGGACATGCCTGGGTTTCCATAGAATCATTTTTTCCAAGGAATTGCCTAAAATTAAGTTCAGACTCAATCGTTTACTAGCCAGTTATGGAAGAAAGATTTTCTGGACACCAAATGATATGCCCATAAACCTTATATTTTAATACATGCACATTTTTATGCCATATAAACAAGTGTGATAGTTTATATGTATAATTTAATAGATTCCTGTGTGCCAAAAAATCACACATATTTAAGGCATAATTATGGAGCATGGCAGAGTTGATGATGATCTCCATCCAGCACACAGTGTGCAGAGGCTACTCCGGGTCAGTTCAATTCAACAGACTTTCATGCAGCCTGTTCTGTGTGCAGGCTCTGGGCACTGTGAGTCCAGACCCTATCAGCCCTTGCCTGATACGGAGGTGACCAAAGGAGGAGGCAGGATCCTCTAGAAATCACGTGGCAATCCTGGACACGGAAGAAGTTCAACCGAAGCAGACTGGAACATGGGGGAGGTAATGACAGAGGAAGGCCCACTGGAAGAGGTAAACCTTGAAAAATGGGTAGACTTCCAGCAGGTAAAGACAGGATTGGGGTATGGCAGTATACACCACGACTGGGGAGGGCTGAGCAAACCGACGGGTCTGGTGTCGCGGGTGCTCTGTGGGATCAGGGCAGAGGGGGAATCAAAGCTGGGAAGGGCACTGAAGGCCAGATGGTGGGGGTCTGGAACACCAAGGTGACAAGAAGGTCCTTAGGTGCTATTCTACATGGGGAGACTTCCAGAGGTTTCCGAGCAGTGAAGTGACAGAGCCTTCTGTAGGGGCGGGGACACCCATCAGGAAGCTGATGCAATGGTCCAAGTGACAGGCGGGAGGCCTGAGCTAGGGCCATGCTGAAGGAGATGGAGAGAAGGGGCAGATAAGAAAGACATTACACAGGCAGAATCAGCAAAGTTTCAAACATTTTTAATTCTCTTTTCTAACTACAAAATTTAAGAGAAGCTTAATGCAGAAAACAAGGGACACAGAGATAGGCACAAAAGGCAGAAATCGTTTGTACCCTCATTCTCGTATACAGCCCACCATGACAGACATAGTGGTTTCTGTCCTTCTACTCTCTTTTCCATACACAGAACATATATCTGTCTTTTTCAACTAAATTGGTATATATTCATCATATTATCACAAGAATTTTTATAAGTGACTAAATATTCCTCTACAACATAACGTTTAGCAGCTGCCAAATATTCCATCTTAGGGATGTACCATCATTGAGTGACCTCCTATCTTTGGATAGCTTATTTCTAATTATTTTGTTGTACTAAACAATGCCGTGGTGAGCACCTTTATACATATATATTTATTCATTTTTAATTAAGGTCTTAGGATAAATTCCGGTAAGGTGGAATGAATAAAAGTATGTGTACTGTTTTTTCAAAAGTATATATTAAAAAATTGGCCTCCGAAAGGTCTATTTGTTTATCCATCAACAAGTTTGAATTGATCCATGTCTTCACGCACTGGCAAGTACCAATTATTACAATTCTTTTTTTAACTAACCTAATGGACAAAATAATGTCTCATTGTTTCTATTTTGCATTTCTTTCATAACTATTCAATTAACATCTTTTTTGTACTTTTTTTTCAGTTTTTTGTTACAAATATTTATGGGCCATTTGTACTCTCTGCCTTGTGAATTACCTCCCCAGGCCCTTACCCATCTTTCTAATGGGACATCTGTCCCCTTCCTATTGATAAGTAAAAGTTCTTTGTGTAGTAAAGAAAATACATTAACCCTTTGTGGGCCATATACTGTACCAAGAATGTAGAGAAATTGGTACTCTTATACACTACTTGCGGCGGGGGGGGGGGGGGGTACAAATTCATAGGACCATTTGGAAGAGCAACTTAAATATACCTTTCAAGATGTTAAACTTACATTCTCCCTAGAATTTTTATCTTATGAAAACACAGAAATTTGGAGGAACCCATCTACAAGGATTCAACAAAGCACTGTTTATAAAGAAAAAGAATAGGGGAAAAAATGCCCATCAATAGGAAACTGGTTACATAAATAATGGTATCACCTCAGACTTTGAAAAGAAGTCGCTATGGAAGGAAGTGAGCTGTTGGAATTATTACATAGGAAGTTTGTCTATTCTTCCCCATTTATTTTTGCAATCATTTATTTATATCAGAAAGGACTCGTGGATATTTATTTTATACTTTGGGTTATAACCCAACACAATGTTATTTATTTTGTTGCTTAAATTGCTCTTTGGCCACTGAAAGCTCTTTCAGTTGGCTCTTGTGTTCCTTTGACCTACCCCTAGCATTGTTTTGGTTGGTTGGTTGGTTGAAGCACTTCCTTATTTTCTGGGACCACTACAGGCTCATCAAGATGCTACTGCCCCAGTATTAAACCAGCCATTTCTCCAAGGAGCCTTGGTTCCTTTGATTAGAGAATGGTATTAGAAACCAAGATCTGGGTGCCAGGTGTGCTTATGACTACAGGGCTGTCACTGTTTCTATGTCGTCTTGGCTGGTAGCAAGGTAATGTATGCGTGTGTGTGTGTGTGTGTGTGTGTGTGTGTGTACTAACCCATGTGCATATACATATCTATAAATATTTCTATATGTAACCATCTGTATGTATCTGTATCAAAATAAATATGAGTTCATATCGATGTCTTAGCCTTCTACCCTTGCTTGTCTGTAACTTTCCACTCCAACAGTGAAAAACCTGGGTCCTATCATCTGCCATCCTTTTCCTTAATTGTTCAATTCCAGTATTCATGTATAATGGCTTCAGAATTGTTACCCAATCCCCCAGGGAAGCAACTACATCAACTAGATTTTGGATACAATTCTTGTATCAGATATGTGTTTTGCAACACCTTTTCCCCTCACCTACCTCAGTGATGTTGTTTCACACATTTATAATTTGTTTGGATTTTTTGGTTATGTTCTGCATTCCACTCTAGGATTCCTTTATTTCTGCAATACATTTTTTAAATTTGCATATACTAAAGTTTGCTCTTGGTGCTGTAAAGTTCTATGGGTTTTCACAAATGCATAGTGTCATGTATCCAATGACACTGTGTATCATACAGCATCATACAGAATAGTTTCACCACCCTAAGAAATCCTCTGTGCTTCACCTACTTAACACTCTCCCCTTCTCAAACCTCTGGCAACCACTGATGGATCTGTTTATCATCTCTATAGTTTCACCTTTTACAAAAATGTTTTTACATTCCCCAGAATGTTTTTAAAAAGCTAGGGGTGGGGGAAGGATGGGGGAAGGTGGAGGTAATCATACATATGTCATTTTTTCAGACTGGTTTCTTTCATTTAGTAATAAGCATTTAAGATTCATCCATGTCTTTATATGGTTTGAGGCCTTATTCTTTTTTTTTTATTGATGAATACTCTTCCACTGTATGGATTTACCAGTTTGTCTATCCATTCACCTATTGAAGGACATCTTAGTTACTTTCAGTATTTGACAATGCTGAATAAAGCTGCTATAAACATGAGCGTGTGCACGTGTGTGTTTATGTGTAGACATAAGATTTCAAAGAAGCTGGATAAATATCTAGGAGTGTAACTGCTGGACTGTACCATTTTGCATTCCCACTAGCAATGAATGAGAGTTTATGTTGCTCCAGATAGTTGCACCTGGTACCATCATTGTTTGTTTGATTTTAGCCATTCTAACAGGTGCATAGTGTTTTGCATTTCCCCAGTGACAAATGATGTTGCGCATCTTTTCATCTTTATTGCTATTTGTACTTCCTTGGTGAGGTGTCTAGATATTTTGCCCATTTTTTAATTGAGCGGTTTTCTTACTGTTGAGTTTTAAGAGTCTATTTTGGATACAATTCTTATATCAGATATGTGTTTTGCAAGTATTTCCCCAGGCTATGTTTCATCTTTTAATTTTCTTACCAGCATCTTTTGCAGAGTAGAAATTTCTAATTTTAATGAAGTCCAACTTATCAGTTTTTTCTTTCACGGATTGTGTTTTTGGTGTTACATCTAATAACTCATCACCAAAGACCGTGTAGATTTTCTTCCACGTTTTCTCCTAAAAGTTTTATAGTTTTGTCTTCTACATTTAGGTTTATGATCCATTCTGAGTTAATTTTTATGAAAGATCTATTGTCTGTGTCTAGGTCCATTTTTTTACATACATAAAAAATGTTCCAATTGTTCCAGTAGCATTTTGTCAAAGAAATTACTCTTCTTCCATTGGGACAGGTTCATATATATGTATATATAGTTAAATTCTCAAAAGAACACATGATCCAAAAAAGGCTGAGCACTTCTGTGTTCTATGGTGAACTCCTTGGTGCTGAGATACAAGCCTGGCCCATAACACACACTCAGTGAACTTGGCTGGCTCCTTCCATCCCTCTATGAGCAATATGAACAAATCCCAAGGGACTCAGATCCCACAGAGGAGCAGGCAAGCCCACCAAGTCTGACCAGGACACTGGCCACTGGGTTTCTGGTTTGGCCACAAGAAGCTTCAAATCTGCTAGCAACCTCTTTCCAATCAGCTGATCTTCATGTTCCCTCTTATTTTCCCCCCAAATGTTGGATGTTTACTACATGCCAGACACTGCGCTAAGAGTTCTTCATATACCATTTCACTGAATCTCCACACCAACTCTGCAAGGTGAGTCATATTATTATTCCCACTTACAGATAAGGAAACTGAGGCTCAGAAAGGTAACTGACCTGCTTTCCTTATCGAGAGTCTGATGGGGAACCTTGTTCTCACATAAAAAAGTCTGCCAGGACGGGATGCCAATCAGTTCATCTCAGAGAAAGCAGCCCCAGTGGCTGACGAGAGCTGGCTGGTGGCCAGTTTTCAAAATAGAGCTACGAGGGCTGTGTCCAGAAGCCGCTCACTCTGAGTAGCTGACAGGCTGGCAGTAAGACCATTTCTCAAAGCGTTCTGTTTGGGAAAATGCACCTTCAATTCTGGCTCACTTCACCCCCTTGGTCTGATCTGGACACAATGCAATCATTCGCAGAACAAGCTGCACCACCCTTTGCCAAGCTGACCTGGCCTCCGCGTGCAAGGCAGATTACGTCAGAGAGCCCAGCAGCCCTCCTCCGGGAGCTCTGTGGCTGGTCAGAGGTGGGACTGAGTTGGCTCCCAGTCAAATAGTTTTGCGAAGGAAACTATGAACCCTCTGATAGCGTGTGCACATCTGTTTTATTTTTTAAAGCCTAAACTTGGTTGAAAAGGGAGATTTTTGAAAAGAAAGAAAAAAGAAACAAAAGGCTTCAGAACTTCTCTTTTCAAAACAAACAAGTATATACAGCCCCTACTCCGGATGCATCTAGACCCTTCTTAGTTCCTATTATAACAACAATAATGCTAACTCCAGTCTTGATCCTCAGATGGAAAGCTGGTTCCTCTCTGAGGCTCTCCTCACCCTTGGGTGCTAGCCGAGGCTGGGGAAGCCTGGGGAGGGCTGGGCAGTGGTGATGCATAGGGCCCGGCACTTCTGAGCAGGGAGGCCCAGCTTCAGGGACGGCCCAAAGGAAACCCAGGCCCATCACCCCGAGGTCCAGTCACGCACACTACACAATCTCTAATCCACTATCCTCATTTGAAACCAGAAAAACAAGAATAAAGAAGATAAGCTGTCAATAGCACCATTTGGGGGTTTGGCCCACCCCAAGGGGGTCTTACAGGGTAGCTTACCAGCAAAGATCACATTCTGGCAGATCGGCTAAGAAGCCAGAAGCCCACTGCCCTTAGCTGGCCCAAGCCCCCATCATCCTTCCCTTAAGTGGGGGTGCAAATCTTCATACCTGGAGCAAAGGTTCTGGTTGGAGCAAGTCAGTGTGCAGTAGTATGTATGAGGCTAGTGGCCTGGCCATCAGGCCCTCAAAGAAATTCAATTCAACGAGTGTTCTCTGAGCATCTCATTCATTCATTCCACATATATTTACTGAGGATCTATTGTACACCTGACACCACGCAAGGTGGCGGGAGGTACAGTGGGAACAAGACAGAGCCCGCAGACTGGCATGGAAGGTGAAGGCAGAAGAGTTCTACAGAGTGAGCACAGATGAGCAAAGGGCCACATGGAGACAGAAGCACAGGGTGCAGTGAGGGAACATATGACAGCGAAGACCTCACACAGGCTGGGGATTCACGGAAAGCTCCCCACAGAAGTGACATTCAGGCTGATCAGACTGGGATCTGAACAGGGAGGAAGAATTCTGAGCTGAGAGTACAGCACATCTGGGGGCCTGACGGGACAGAGATATGGTGCATCAGGGAACAGAAGGAAGGCTGACCAGAATGGCTAAAGCCCGTGGAATAGGGGAAGGGACAAGAGATGGGGCGAGAGGGGTGGACAGAAACCAGACCCACTGTGCAGGACCTTGCAGGGCAATTAAGGGGCTCCAGCCTTAGCTTGGGTGAAATTGGAAGCCCATGAAGTGATTTAAACCCAGGAAATATGTGTTCAGTTCCACCTGCTGTGAAAAAGGACCGTGCAGGCAAAAGGACTGATGGGCGGGGTGGTTCAGGAAGAGAGGTTTGGACCTGGGCCAGGTGCCTGGGATTGAACCCTGGCAGGGTGCCCAGCCGACAGGGGACAAGATTGCTACCTGCTCAGGCACACCGCTTACCTGGTTAAACCTCCGGGTAAAGGCCACAACGTTGGGGGCGAGACTATGTTTCTCCTTCTTACTCCATCCACAGCTGGCAAGTTCCTAGGAAGCACAGAGTCAATTTCAACAGTGATTCTTCCTAATCGGGATGCAAAACACACCAGGGGCATCTAATTGGAATGCGGACATGGACAGGGAAAAGGGCTAAAGCCCTGGCCATCCTTTTCTTCACCACGGTGGGTGAGGGTTCTCCTCCTCTGGAGAGAAGGGCTGGATCTGAAGATGGAGGTGCGGCCCCGGGGCCCCCTCACCCCTGAGGTGAGGATGGGAAGTGGGATACTTTTCTCCATAACCCCAGCCACATTTCTCAGGACTTCTGTTCCAAAATATCCTTAACAGCAAACTGCCTGTCTGCCAGCTCCCTTGGGACCAGAATTCCCTTCTGAAAGCAAACTGAGAAGAGGGCATGTGTTAGGTAGCTGGATTTATCCCCCCTGGTGAACTTAAAGTTAAAATATGGCTAAAGGATCTCAGAGCTCATTGGCCATTCCTCTATTCCTGGAATCAGAGAATATCCTGGCCCAAGCCCACTGCAGTCAGAGAAGCTTCTGGAACTACCTCACATGGCTTTCCGAAGTCGGCCCCTCCTCTATCTCGTACAAGCAACAGGGGAGCAGAAGGAGAGGTTGTCTTTAACATCTTCTTTTCTAGCAGGTTTCATGTTACAACCTGAATCATCAAATTACCTAAATTTTACCTATCAGTGAGGCTGGTTCCTACCCAAGGGAGCTAACAGGAGCACTCTACCAGGATGACTTGGGGTGCATAAGAGAACCAGGGAAAACCCACTACCCACTGCCCAGCATGCTCAGCTTGTGGCTTGGGAGCCCTGGCAAAGAATGGAAGAAAAGAGGCAGATTAAAGTTCTCTACCTCTGAGTTACAAGCCCTCCTTTTAATTCATATCAGGCCTTGCTATTATTAACAACATTTTTTTTGCCACACATCTGGAACTTTAATAAGATCGTTAGTGAGAGCCAGCTGCCCACCAGCTGGAACGGGGGTCCACTAGGAAGTCAGGGAGGGCAGTGGGAGTGGCCAGAGACAAAACCTGTTGGCTGAGCAGCTGTGCCCAAAGTGCTATACCCTTCGAATGCTTCTCGGGACCCAACTATAAGCCACAGACAGGCGGGCACTGTGTGAAGCCTGGCTGGAGGCAATGGACAGCTCAGGATACAAGAGCCGATGGCCTGGACCTGAGAGCGCCCGGCCCCCAAGCCAGGGCCATGCACACAGCTCCTCCTCCGGCTGCCTCCCTTCTGCAAATGCACCATTCTCCTCCCGGTCACCCACACGGGAAACGCGACCATCCCTGACCCTTCAGTGCAGACCCCAAGTAATAGCCATGACAAGGCCGCTAACTAGTGCTGCCATTCAGCAAGAGCCTCCGCACGCCTCCTGTCATCTCGCGCCACTCTCACCGCCTCTGTTTAGCAAAGAGGAAGGGTTCAGGATTCGTCCTCTTGAAGGAAAACCGTGACCCTATTTCTTTTCAAAAGTAAGCGTGAACCTCTTTGAGACGTAGGATTTACCTGTTTACCATGATTCTTCCCATTCTGAAAATGTGTATTCGACCTGCCTCAGTTACACCGACTTCTCCCCTTTAGAACATATGCTTCAATTGTTTTTGCAAATGTGTATCACTGCCCTTTCCAAGTTTAATTGCGAGAACAAGAGCCTCCTTCCTCTTTGGATCCCAAAACCAGTCCTGGAAAGCTATGGGTTATAATCAGATAGAAAAGAGAATTCATAAACCTGGCAATCAAGGTCTGGGGCATGGTTGTTGCCCAGTTTCTGGCTGATAGTTGCTCCTTCTGTTTTTTTCCCGAATTCTTTAATAAACAGCAAAAGTTATATACATGTATGTGTGTGCATGCATGCACACATTTTAATTACATGTACACATTTAATTAAGAGTCTATAATCTTATTTATTATTAGACAGACCCAGCCCCATCCTGGCCTCCACACACCAGCTGCGTGATCTTCTGGGACACCATCTTCTCAGAATCTCAATTTTCACATCTTTTTTTTTTTTTTTAAGATTTTATTTATTTATTTATTTATTTATTAAAAGATTTTATTTATTTATTTGACAGAGACAGAGACAGAGAGCAGGAACACAAGCAGGGGGAGTGGGAGAGGGAGAAGCAGGCTTCCCACTGAGCAGGGAGCCCAATGTGGGACTCGATCCCAGGACCCTGGGATCATGACCTGAGCCGAAGGCAGCCACTTAATGACTGAGCCACCAGGCACCCCTCAATTTTCACATCTTAAAATGGGTATGACACCTTATTTATCTATGAAGCTCAACATGACGATTAAATGAGATTAAGACATGCAGAGCACATAGCACAGAACAAGTACTCAGTAAAGTTTATCTCCCTTCCCCTCCCAAGGGTCCCATTGCTGTCAGACTCAGCGAGAGCTCCAAACACCCTCTTCTATCCCCTACACCATGCTCTCATTGGGATCTTAAATTATTAACAAAATCTAATACTGTTTCTCTCTCACTTTGCTGATGTCATGCACGCAGGAACCAAAGCAAGAACTCAATACACCTGCCCTCCATTTATTTGATTGGAACATTTCTAAGACCCTGATTCATAAATTGTTTGTACACTTCTTAGGTTTTGACAATTCCCTAAAGAACCTTTTATACTGAGAGACATATAACATTAAAAATTAAAGCCTCAAGAGTAAAACATTATGTTTGAGGGGTTCTCTGATGAAATGGATGGAGCAAAGGCCTTGAGAGCCAAAAGACCCTGCTCTGAATCCCAGCCCAGCCAAGTTAACCTCTGCCGGAGCTGGTTTCGTTGCTGATGAAACAGGGACACCGAAATCATCTCCACAGACTGGTGGCAGAACTGAAAGAGGTAGAGCGTGGCAGAGGAGGTGACATGTAGGGCCCAGGTTCGGCTCACAGCAGATGGCAAGCAGCATGTGTTGAATGAATGGAGTACGAGTGTTCCTCAGTGTTGAAATCTCCCAAATTCAGGGCAGAAAGATTTATCAGGATGTCAAAAGAAATAAGACCATTCTATCTGCACTAAAACAAGTCCCGGGCCCAACCTCCTTGGCCCTCTTCCTCTTCTGTGTTTGGCCTTATAGGATTACAAGAGATTCCATCTGTGTGAAGTGGGTTTGGAAAATGTGAAGTAATAGAACAAAACTCTTCCAGTCACTAATGCCTAAAAAAAGTCTATGCTATGGAACCGATCTGAGTGTAATTAAGTTAAAACTGACCAGAGGAGACAGGGCTGGTTCTAGAAGGAGACAAGGGGCTGGGCTGAGACTGGTGGCCCCGCATCGCTGGTGAGCCACTCAGCAGGCCCTGGGGTGCCACATGCCTCCTCCCGAGGGCACCGGGGCCCTGATCTCGCCCAGTCTGTCCTTGGCTCTGAGTTCTCTGCTGAGGTCAACTGGATGTGAAAGAAGAGTACGAGCCTGCAGTCCTTTGCCAGCTTCCTCCGGGGCCTCTCCTCTGTCATGTGGATGCTCCCTGGCTTCCTCAGGGACAAAATAGAAGCTGTGAGAAGAAAACTTTCTGCCACCAAATGTGCAAATTCAACTGTGTCCTCTCCCTTCCTCAGCTTCAATGGAAGAGAGACCCTTTCCTCCAGGGGGTCTGCTCTCCTCCTGGGCACTGGGTCCCATCCCCTCCCCTGCCCAGAAGCCTGCACCTTCACCCCCTTCCTCTCCATGAAGAATAGTAATAGGATGGTAACAACAACAAGGACAGTTACGATGAAGGACATCTTTTGCAGGCCTCCAGCTCCTCCGGCTCCATCTTTTTCTTCTCCTTCCCAATGAATTTCCTCAAGGGGCTGTCAGTACCACTTTGCTCTCCACCTCCTTCCCTGCCCCTACTCCACTGACACTGCTCTGTCCTCTCCGGGTGACAGCCTCCTGGCCGGGCAGCCGCCCCCTGCTTCCCGCTCCCTGTCCTTGCCCTTCAGCACTGTGGTCTCTTGTTGTCTTCTCGCATCTCATGACCACCATTCTTGGTCCTTTTTTCTGGTTGCTTTTTTCTGTTCTGGCACTTTCCCCCACTTCCACTTAAATCTGTGCACGGTCTTCTTCTGTACAGCTCCATGTCCATACTCCTCCCCGGAAACCCACATCCACCGCCTGGGTTTCTCTCCTGAGCCCCAGGCCAGGATATTCAGCCACCTCCTGGCCACACCCTCATTGGTACCCCACAGGGTCCTCAACGTCAGTGGGCCCAGAACCCAAAGGAGCCTGACCAGCTGCCTCAAATAAAAAAATGTAACGGCGTGAGAGTCATTTAGACACTCGTTCTGACAGTCGAAGGAGAATGTTTATTACAAAGAAACTGGGAAAAAATTTCTAACCGATACAAAAACAACTTTTTCTTTCTTTCTTTTTTTTTTTTTTTAAAAGATTTTATTTATTTGACAGAGAGAGACACAGTGAGAGAGGGAACACAAGCAGGGGGAGTGGGAGAGGGAGAAGCAGGCGTCCCGCTGAGCAGGGAGCCTGATGTGGGGCTCAATCCCAGGACCCTGGGATCATGACCTGAGCTGAAGGCAGGCGCTTAACGACTGAGCCACCCAGGCACCCCAAAAACAACTTTTTCTTAATGCAAGCATTCCTAGGTGACAGCAAGGGTCAACACTGCTTTCAGCTCCCCTTGCAAGCTTCTTGGGGCCACGCTGCCAGGAACACCTCCACAAGCTGCCAGCTTTGTACACAGGGGTTTGGGAGTCAGACCATGTCTGGGGTCAGTGAGGTAAGGCCTTGAAAGAGGAGACCTGGGGAGCAGGACAAGTCCTCCCTGAAGGCCCCACAGGATCTAGACCACAGGAAGTTGGTGCCAACACATGGCCCTTCCACACATGTGCTTGATTCTGACTGCAATCTTTTCCAAATCACGTTCCTAAAACATGTCCTCATTGAACATGCATCACTTTAAGGAAAGGTCACTAAATCTGACTTCACAGAGTACCACCAGGCTGCCACCCGCCAAGGGCCCCACATTACTATTTTGCTCCCTCCTCCACCCTCCATGTTTCTCTCCATTCCTCCCATTCTAATATCCGGAACAATCTTCAGAAGAATTGGTGGGACAATCACACTTAGTCAAAGGAGCTCTAAAAACATCCCAGTGGGGGATGATCCACCGAGGCAGTCAGGGGGTACAGTGCCAGTTTCGGGGTAGGGGGTGGGGTCTGACCAAGGAGTAAGGCATTTTAGGGCCTAGACTCTGGTGACACGGTTAAGAACAGGCAAATAACAGAGTGACTGCCATGTCCTTCAGGGACTATCAGGCCTTATCACCCTCAAGGAAGCCATAGTAGCCAAGGTGTGTGACATCCACATGCTCCTGGTGTGGAAGTGGGGGTTCTGGAGCTGAAGGTAGGAATGACATATCCTCCATGGGGACCTCCCACCTGAAACCCAGCAGTGAGGCTGGCTCTGGTCTCAGGAGTGAACTGGGAGGGCACAGGGTCAAAAAGAGAGAGACCACGGACCCAGCAGTTAAGGAGTCAGAGGGACTGGGGCTGACCTGCAACCAATTGGCTCTGGGATCCTGGGCAAGTCACTTCCACTCCCAGGGCCTGGCCCTGCTCATCTGAAAACTGGCAATGATATCGCCTCTCTCACAGAGTAATTATAAGAGTAAATGAGATGATATTTGTTCACTGCTTAGCACACTGTCTGACACATTGTAAGTACTTTCAATGTGTTTCTTAAATAAATAAAATAATGCTCAGGGAAAGGGGCAGCATAGAGCAGGTGGGAGCAGGGGCAGATGATCCAGGCCAGGAGACATCCTGGAGTCTGATGGGGATGACACCCAGAAGAGCAGTCCCTGAGCAGTAGGACTCCCAACTATGCCTGGGATGAGGGCCAAGGCCCAGCTAGAGAAGCAAAAGCAAGATTTACTAACTACCAACTTTGTGCCAGGAACTGTGCTAACACTTGGCACGTGCCATCTCATGTCATCCTCACAGGACCCTCAAAGCAGGTGCGACTGCTATCACCTCCAGTTTCTAAATGAAAAGCCACATAACAAGTAGGTGAATTAATTTACCCAGGCCACACCCGCAGTCAGTGATATCGGTAGCGTAAGCCTGTCCTCCCCAAAGCCAGGACAGAGCTGCAGGCCTCACGGGGGACTACTCCAGCAGGCTCCCAGCCTCGAGGAGAAGTGGACGGTATGAAGGATCAGACCAAAGCAGAAGCTGGGCTGAGAACAGCAAGGTGGCCAATGTGGCTGGAGTGGAGCAGTGGGAGGAGAAGTGGTGACAAAGGAAGCAGGTTGGGGGGTGGGAGGCCAGGTCATAGCCCAGCCTGGAGGGCAAGTTAAGGAATGGATTTTATTTTATCAAGTGGGGTGGGAAGGCAATGGAGGGACTGGGCAGAGGTAGCTCCCAGAGCCTCACGCACATATTAGGTTTTATTGCCCTGATAACATGAGCAAGAGAGTGGCAGAGTGGATGTAAACACATCGAGTGCTCTTCTGCTAGACTAGAGTCTAGTCTGTACTATAATCTCATACACGGGGTATAGTGTTCTCACGGGAGGGCAATTCACTTTAGTAATTTGAAATAAACACCTGCAAGGGACTATGTGTGTATGGAGACGGGAGGGAGGCAGGGCCCCAGGAGAAATGAACATGAGGGCCTCCAGAAGGCCTCAGAACCCTGGCTGGACAAATCACAAGAGGAGGAAAGAATCACTGGAGGCAAATGGGCACCTTCTTTGGCATCAGAGTATGTGTCTGGGGGGCAGAGATCATTGAATGAGTACAAGTATTTCATCTTTCTCAGCTTTCAGTCCAACGAATTTCTATAGAATAACAACTCACAAGCACTACTGTTTCATCAACTCCTCAAACCACCGTCTGCTTAGGACACATGTAGATTAAGGGTCATGAAGACAATGCAAATTTCGCAAAACATTCCCTCTCCAGCCCCAGTACTGCGTGGCTGTGCACAATTAGAACCAGCTGTCAACGAAGCCAGCGGCAGCCCTGTGAACAGCCCCCGTCCACGTGACAGAGAAAGGGCCCCAGTGAACAGAATGGAGAGCAGCTACCGGCAGCTCAGCTCGCCCGGGTTCCCAAGCCCGATACAAGGCCCGCGGGGCCACCCGTTCCTTTTCCACTCTTACGCTAGGGACTGTGCTCGATTCCCTTTCTCCATATTCTTGGGAAATGCTTTTTCCAAGTAATAGCATTCAGATGTTGGCTTTTAAAAAACAATACACTTTGGCTTTTTTGATTAGGGACCCAGTAAATGTTCATGACAGAAAACCTGGACAACACAGACAGTCCGTAGAAGAAAATGTAAACTATCCATTAACCTAAAACCCAGAGAAAACTAGAGTTTACACTTGGTCAATAATAAGGACAATAAGAACAACTAATACTTGCTGAGTGCTTACTAAGTGCCACGTACGTCAATTACTGTCCATCTGCTTGTCCACTGCTCAGTGAATCCTCACAAGCAGCCCAGGAGGTAAGTACTGTTACTGCCCCATTTTGCAGATGAAGAAAGGGAAACCTAGTTGGAAATGTTAAGCAATTTGCTCAAATCCTCATATATGGTCAGCGTGAGAGGCAAGACTCAAACCCAAGTCTGTCAGTCTCACAAGCCTGGACGCTGAGCCACAGAACGCCTCTGCCTGCAGGGCGGTGGCCACGGCCCACGCACAGCGCAGGGCCACACACACGTGCACACACGCTTGCTTGCTCCCTCGGAAACCGAGCTTCTGCCGTGTCTGTGGCTCCGCAGCCTGCTGTCGTCCTCACTACACTTCCTCACATCCCCCGTCCCTCCCTTTGCAGAGTTCCTGCGACAGGCACTACACCTCCTGGAAACAAGTCATCCTCATTGTCCCTTGTGGGTTTCCCTCTGAGTTCTAGAAGGAAATTTTAGCTTGTCCTGTCACTCTGCTTTGGTTTTCCGCAACATCTCATCTGCTGTTCAGACTGTTTTCAGTCTGAATTCGGGAATCACATTTTTCGGCACAATCGAATCCTTCCCATTCTTGATCTTCACATGCCACAGGGTCACCGTGAACACTGCTGGGAACACAAAATGAAATTTCTGGAAGTACCTCCTTCACGGGAAGACACAGGTTCGGACCTAGACTTCGCACTGCCTTCCATTTATTGGCCAACTAAAACTTTTCTATGTCTGGTGAGTATGCTAAACACCACGTCGGAAACTGGAAAAGTTAACTCAGAGGTTCCAGGGCCACATGATTTTACCAGTGAGTCCTCTCAGACTTTTAAAGAACACCTAATTCTTATGCTAAATAATTTATTCCAGAGCACAAAAAGTAATGGGAAGAAGCCCCAAACCCTGATACCTAACAAATACGGAACAAGGGGGAAAAGAATGACCCCATATGACCTGGCAAGTCTGTCTAAGAAATACAAGAATAAGCTAATATTTTGAAGATTATTAACATAATAGCAGCATATCAATAAATCAAAGAAAAAAATGTGGTACAATTCTCTCAGATACTGAAAGGTAATTAGCAAAATGCAACATTCCATTTGAGATTTAAAAAAAAAAAAAAAAAACAGGGGGGCCTGGGTGGCTCCCAGCGGTTAAGTAGCTCAGGGTCATGATCTCAGGGTCGTGAGATGGAGTTCTGCGTCAGGCTCCGTGCTGGGCGCAAAGTCCACTTGAGATTCTCTCTCTCCCTCTCCCTCTGCCCCTCCCCCCACTCACACGCACTTCCTCTCTCTTCCTCTCTCTCAAATAAATAAATAAATCTTTAAGAAGAAAAAACTCAAACTTCTTAGAAGCTTAGTAATATGTATCTCAAGCCAACAGCCATCATTATAGTGAAGAGAAGAGAAAGACCGCTGGAATTTGAGTTACAATGAGAAACAACAGGTGGTACATGGAGGTTCTTTGTCTGAATCACAGAACAACAAAAGATGATTTGAGTGGCTTTCTTCATTCTCATCAGGATGGTAAGTTCATTACCTACGATGGACCTTCAGGCATTAAGCTTGACTTTCTCATGGATCCCTGGTTGAGGAAGGCCCAGCACTGGTCAACAGAAATATCACACAAACCATGTATTTTAAATGTTCTAATGGCCACATTAAAGGGGGGGGGGGTATGGGTGAGATTATTTTATTTAACTCAATATATCCAAAATACTATCGTTCTGACCTGCAATCAATATAAAATATGACAAATTAGTGATGAGATAGTTTGATTCTTTTAGTGTACTAAGTCTTTGAAATCTGGTTTTTTACACTTTGGACTAGCCACATTTCAAGTGCCAAGAGCCACATGCAGCCACCATTTTGGACAACAGAGTTCTCACCAATGTACAAAGGCACGACATTAAAACATAAGGTATACTGGGGTCCCTGGGTGACTCAATCAGTTAAGTATTTCAGCTCAGGTCATGATCTCAGGGTCATGAGATCGAGCCCTGTGTCAGGCTCCACGCTGAGCCCTGGAGCCTGCTTGAGATTCTCTCTCTCCCTCTGCCCCTCCCCATCCCCACCCTGCTCGCTCGTTCTTTCTCTCTCTGTCTCAAAAAATATATATATATATATAAGGTATACTCATTGAAAAGGAGGGGTCAGGGCAGGAGAATGGAAGACAAGCCAAGAAGCCCCATCAGTGGGGCCAGGATGAGGTGGGGAGCCAAGACAAGTCAGCTCAGAACCAGAGAGCAAGGTCAGCCCAAGACGAGCAGGAAGACTGAGGGGTGATGAACCTGCACATGACTGACCCAGGTTCTTTATGTCCCCATTACATAAGGTCTGTCCCCACCTCCACTCCCTGTCCCCCCAAAGGGAGCTGGAGCTTGTCACTAAGAGGTTAGGTAGGTCCAGCCACAGCTGTTAGAAGGACTCGGGTTACAGATGGAATGACATAAACTCAAAAAGGATGGAGAAAGACACATGCAGTTCATACGGGCAATGTCATGCTTTTATGGGGACTCCCTAAGTCAGGAGTGCTGGGTTCTAACCTCAGCTGTGCCTGAGCCCCCTTGGAGACTCTGGGCCAGTCCTATCCTCTGTGCGGGCTCGGTTTCCTGTCTGTAAAATCCAGTGGCACCGGATGGTCTGTAAGTTCCTCCCAGTTCTCCCATTCTATGAGCAAAGAAAAGTAGAGGCCACATGTCTGGCTTTATATAAAAACACTATTAAGTAAGACCTGCCTCTGGAGACTGTGTGACTGCAGCGGTTTTCCTTCTCCAAGTGTCTTGAGGGGGTGTGAAGAGGCTGAGTCTGAGAGGCAGTTATGAAGGGGTAGGAGGCTCTAGGCCCCACAGGGACGGAGTGGACATGACAATGTGGTGAGGCAGGAGATAGGAAACAGCTGTGGGGGAAGCGGGCCGGGGGCAGATGGGGGCTCATGAGCAGAAAAAAACAGAAATGACCAGTGCAAACTCAGGTTCCAGAAAGACAGAAGGGGAGAAAGCAAGAGAAAGGGGAGAGGGAAAAGGGAGGGGAGGGGAGGAGAGGAAGAAGCAGAGGAAGAAGGAAAGAAAAGAGGGAAAAGACAGAAAAAGGCATTCCAAAGCACAAGGGTTCAACTGCAGGCCGTCTCTGGAGGTGGAGTGCGGCGGGCGAGAGGTGCACCCAGGCGGAGCAGGGAGGAAGAGACGGACCTTGAGCTGTGCGAGGCAGGACAAGAACTCAGGACAGGGAGAAACAAATGGGTAGCACACATGAAGCATCCCACACGTTTTCCATGCTCCTGACAAAAGGCAGGTCTCTGAAGATCTGCACGTTAGGAGCGCTCACGACTGGCTGGTCGGACATGGAGGAAGCAACCCTGGCCACCTAACACCTAGGACCCATCTGGGGAGGCTGAGACCCAAATCGTGTGGCCCCGACTCTCACCAGACAGGAAGAGAACACAGTGGGAACACACTGAGATAACCAACCACTGGCCTCATGGCTCCTCCTCATTTTGCAAGGCAAGCAGGGTCCTTCCAGACAAGCTCAGTCCTGTTCCCAGCCTGAGAATAACAGAAATAAAACAGCAATAACAATGGTAGTGAACAGCCTGTTGTGTGTGTGTGTACCAGGCACTAGGCTAAATACTTTTCTTACAGCGTGTCCCATAATCCTGCACGATGGCATCCGTTGGGAAGGGCTATTATTTTTTAATTCATCTCTACACCCAGTGCTGGGCTCGAATTCATGATCCCGAGATCAAGAGTTGCACGCTCCACCGACTCAGGCAGCCAGGTGCCCTGGAAGGGCTTTTATTGCCCCCAGTTTACACATGAGGAAAAATGAGATTCAGAGAGGGTAACTAACTTGTCCAAGGTCACACAGTAAATAAATGACAAAACTGCGATTCAGATCGGGTCTGCATGACTCCAAAACCCAGACACTTAACCACCATACTCTAAGCCTGGCCAAGCATTGTTACCACGATCTTCCCCTAACATTTTGAATAATACTGACTGAGGATCTACAAAGTAGATGGCACTATGGGGCGTTACAACATGAAAAAGACAGGGAGGGAAGAGCACTAACTAGCAGGTACTCCCTGTTTCCTACTTCCTAGGTAGTGGACAATGTACTTTTATCTACTTTATTTTGTTTAACCTCAAAGCCAGACCACGAAGTAACATTTTTTAATGTTCTCCAGGCAGTGTTTAACCAGGTATACTTGAATATAAGACAAATTTCTTTGCAAAACAAAATATTTTTATATGCTTAGAGTTTTCTATGCCCCCTTTTTTCAGACAGCAATAGAAGCAGCTCCTTACTAGCACCCTATCAAGAAGACAATATTTTGAGCTCTGCAGAATTGTGCGATGTTTTTTTGTCATTACTAAAATAATTTCATGTATATTTTTCTTTTTTTATTACTGTAGTTGACATATAATGTGATATTAGTTTCAGGTGTATAACACAGGGATAGACGATTCTACACCTTCTACACGTTACTCAAGTATCCATTACTACGGTAAGGGTAGTCACCATCTGTCACCATACAATGTTATTACAATATTACTGACTACATTCCCTATGCTATACTTATAGTTTTTACTACTCCATTTTATAGATAAACCACCTGAGGCTCACAGAGATGAAATAATTTATGCAAGTTCATCTAGATAGCAAACAGCAGACACCAGAGCCTGAGCTTTTAATACAAAAAGGTCCCAGAGGGAGACTGAGGTATGAGCTAAGATAACCAGACAGGGACAGGGGCTGGATAGGCTTCATTCGAAAAAAAGGCTGATGGGGGTGGGGGAGGCTACTGTAGAGAATGATGACCCTGGAGGTGGCACAGGAGCCCGAGGCTGTCCCGGCCCTCAGGATATCCCCCGCCCAGCTCCCTGCGGCGCCAGGCTGACGGCAGAAGGGGCCAAGGGTGAGTGTTCTATCATTTGAGATTTTTTTTTCAAACCATCACACTGAAATAGTCTTTTCTCCCCCACCCACGGTAACTTGCTTTTTGATCACAGCAGCTTGAAGCCCCTGGACAGAGCAGGATTTCGGGAAACAAACCAAGACTTTGATAAATCCCAGCAAGGCGACACAGGCGATGTGTTACAGCAGTGCTGGGCTGTTCTGACACTCCAGCCGTCTGATGGTGACCACAGACGGCTGCTGCACAAGGAGACCGGGAGGAACGGCTCTTTCAGAAACGCTGTTTCCTCTCCTGAAAGGCTAAAAGGAAAAACCAACCTTTCAAACGTTTGATCCATACAGGGATACTTATTCACATTAAGTGTGAGGAAACCTTCCAGACACTAGAGCCACAAGCAAGCCTCTGATGGCATGAAACCACCTTTTATAAGACGGGAGTGAGACCGTGGCTTCGGACAGCTTCTCGACGCTGTCCCCAGTCCCCATCTAATCAGTAATACCCAGCCAGTTTCACCCAATGCCTCCTCTGTGCCAGGCACCGTGCAAGGCTTGGGGACCGAGCGTTGAACAGGCATTTGCCTTCCAGTAGAGAGGACAGACATTGATTATGAACGTGTTACGAGGCACCTAAGGACAAGATCAGAGTGCGACCACAGTGTACCAGGAGCTGGCTTAGCTGACGAGCAGGGACTCACACTGAGTCAGTAACAGAGAGGACTATCATGGAGGGCAGCGTACCCAGCAGAGAACAGCAGGTGCACAGGCCTGGTGGTAAATCCGAGCACCAGGGCGGAAGCTAAAGCAGGTCTGAAGCAGAGGAGTGGGTGGGGAGGGCTGGGAGGAAGGCTGGGAAGGGACGAGCCGGGTCTCACATGGCCTGTACTCCCATCTTACAGACGTGGGACTGATCCTAAGGGGAAACCAATGGAAGTTTCTGAAGAAGCTCAGTGATGTGGAAGAGGTTTGAAAACTGCAGGGTGGGCAGTAGAGTAGGATGGGGCAGACACGGGTATAGAGCTGTCCTCCGAACTGAGGAGGCGGCGGCAAGAGGGCAGCCCGAAGCTGGGAAGCAGCACTGGGGAGAGAGGTGGAAGGTGGGGAGACGGGTGCAGGGGCTGGCTAGGAGCAGAGAATGTGAGAGAGAGGGAAGTCGCCCATGACAGCGCCACGGTTCTGGCCTGACTGGGTCAGGACAACAGCAGGGTTCCAGGGAAAGAATCAAAGGTCTGGTTTGGGGCATGCTGTGGCTAAAGGGTCTACCGGACTTTGGTTGCTGCTTATTCAGCTTTTTGAAGGAAGCACAGCTCTGCCAGCCTACTGACCAAGTCCCAAGAACCCTGGGCATGGCATTCAAAGCCTCCATACTGGGGCCCCCTCCCGCTAGTCTAACTTTCTACACGTCCTTCCCCTCTCCTTCAGTCTAGCCAAGCTAACCTGCTATGGTCCCTGCACGTAGTCACTTTCTTCCCAATGGCTTTACCTGTGTTCAAGCTGCTCCTTCTCCCTGGAATGCCCTTTCTCCTGATCTTGTGTCCAAATCCTACCAATTCCTGCAGGCCACGAATGAAGAGGACCCCCTCCAGGATGCTTTGCCCACTGCCCCAGCTACAAGTATTGGCTCCCCTCCCAGACAGCACTTAGTCTATCCCCTTTAGTGTGGCCCTTATAATTACTTATAGAAATTCCCTACCTTTCCCATTAGACCAGGGACTCCTCATTCATCCTGCGGTCCCTGAGGACACCAGGCAGGGAGCCTCACGTGCGGTAAGTGCTAGACAACTGAACAATAAGCATGGAACCCACTAGCCCAAGCAGGCCCCAGGGACGCCTCAGCCAGCCACAGGAAGGTTGTTTGGAAGAACATCTCTTCTGACGACATTCAAATCTACAACCCCACTCAGAGACCTCAGACACATGGCTCCCTTGCACAGCAGCTTTTCTCCAGACACCACGCAGACTCAGCTCTGCCGCTGGGCCCGCCCGGTCCTGCTCTGGCCACCTCCACGTCAGAGAGCAGCGGCCTGGCACCTCCCACAGCCTCACCATCACCTCCAGGGGTCACCTGGGGTCTGAAATGGACCGTGGGGACACTGCAGCAGGGGCTGGCCAAGAGGAGGGAAGGGCAGCTGAGGAGCAGGGCTGTGCCCTGCAAAGTGGGGCAGGGCTGGGGAGGGACAGTGCGAATCTGCCGCACAGGGATGGGCCCGGGCATAACATTTTGAGAGCTTGCCCTCTCCAAAAAGTTTATCCACAATGCAGAGGGGAGGAAAAGGAAAAAAAACAAGAGATCACAGCTCATTTTATGAGTAGGTTTTATCCAAGAACCTCATATTTTCCACTGAAGGAAAAGTCGATCTACATCTAAACTTTCAAGACCTACACTCAAGAGCAAGAAACAATCTTCAGCCATAAATTAAAAGCTTGCTTTAAACTCCCACTTCCCCAGAGAGTTGGGGCTTCGCAGCCCTCCATGCCCCAGCAGTTGGGCCCTGCCTGTCCGCCCGTCTAGTCAGAAGGCAAACAACACAGGCTATTTGTAATGACAGGCAAACACTAATGAATTTCGGAGCACGTCTGGTGCTTGCATTTATGGATCATAAAATCATCTGGCTTCTTCTCCCCCCGTGCTGACATGCCAATGAGGCAATCCCGAGTATTTACAGGCAGGAAGGGGCTGCCAGGACCACTCTTTGAGAGGGAGGCTGGGGGTTGAGGGGGATGGCTTGTTAACCTTCCCTTTACATACAAACCCATTTTTATGCTCTTACATTCACAGCCTAAACCTTGGCATGCAAAATCCCATTAAACGGTATTTATTTTTTTTACATCTTGGGGTGGGAAAGAGAGTCAGCCTAACTGTCTCAATTGCCTAAGGTACAAACCCAGTCAGAAGTTACCAAAATGGCTTTTTAAATACCAGCTAGATATAAAGAAAGGATTTAAAATGCAGTTAGATTTTTCCAGTTAAACATATAATTTGTCTAATACACCCTACTAAATTCTAAGTGTCTAGAGGAAAGGTACTTCCATAAAACATAGGTTTTCAGTCTAGGACCACCACACACAGGCTCAGCCACCAGGGCAGACCCCCTCATTGCCCAGCCAAGGCGGCGCCCCATCCCAGCCACACTGCCATGACCACCCGGGAGGAAGGGACCACGGTGGCTCTGGGACTCCTTCCATCCAGAGGAGGTCTGGGGGAGCCTCTACGGAACCCATGTGGCCCTGACTGGAGGCCGACCCTCATTTCTCGAGGAGGCACACATCAGAGACCACAAGAGGAGTTCTAAAGTGCAGAATGAGCTCCTGTGGATCTTTCTTGACCCCAAATAGCTATGTGAAGCTCACTTCCTAATGGCCAAGTGTCCCCACATCTGACCTAAGCTGTGTCCAAGCAAAGTCTGTCTAAACATGGACAATTCAGAGCCATTAATTTGTAGGAGTCATCACTCATTCAACCAACTCCTCCCCAGGCCCCGCCCCCCCTTCTCTGTTCAGAAACCTGCACAATATGAGCATGAAAGGCACTGACAGGAACAGACTGGTCAGAACCAGAAGGCCCCCAAGAAACAAATGACATATTAGGACAAGGGGACACCGAAAGACACTGGTTCCCCATGACTCGCATTTTGGGGGGTGTCTGCCCAGCTCTTGACCATTCTGGGAACTGCAACTTGTCCTCAACCCCATCACAGGCATTATCACCTCCAGTGATATAAACCTGACCCCCACTGGGCCATTCATAATTCCTTATGTATGGATTCGGAATCTAGAAGGAGGGAAAGAGAAAAATGTCAGTATCTAGGGCTCAGGAGCCCTGGGCAGCCATGTTGTGCCCCCCTTGCTGGTAGGGAAGGGTCAGAGGAAGCCAGCGGAAGCCCCGAGAAAAAGAAAGGAGGAAGGGCAGAGAAGATGAAAGACTAGACTCTGACCAGACTTCCAGGCCCAGAGTCCAGCTTCTCTCCACTTCCAGGTTCCATGAGACACCCCTGGAGGCTTACAGCAAATTCCCCTTTTGTCAAGCTGGCTTGAGCTGTGTTCTGCTACTTGAAACTAAAAACATCCTGACTTACCTGGCCTCCCCCTGTTCTGTTCTCAGCCCATCAGCCTGGATGGTCTCAATGAAGAAAGGGGCAAGGAAGGGATGGGAAGGCCTGATGGAGGCCAAGGCTTGGACAGCCCTTCTCTCAGGGACACCAATCAAACAGGAGTCTGGGGACCTCCTTAGGAGAGTCAGGACTCAGGAACCATAGACCAGGGACATGACTTCTGAGAGATTCTAGAATCTGCTGACACTCCCGATGTACAGTTTTGCTTTCCTGCTTCCCTCTAGAGGGGTTAGCAGTTAAATTTCAACAAAATCAGGGCTGTGGGCTAATCTTTCAGAGAATGGGAAGGGTGGAGGTTAAGTGAGTATCTTGTCCCACAGGCACCCTGGGGGACTTTTGCTCTAGGGTATGAAGGTTTCAAGAAGGGAAAGCTAGCCTGAACCCTGAGGCTCAGGGACTCAGAGAAGTGAAGTGAACTGCATGAGGCTACCCAGCAGGAAGTGGTAAGGCCAAGGTTACAACCTAGGTAGGCTATATACCAAAGTCCATGCTCCCAACCCAACTCCTTCAGTAGATTTCGCCTGCCAACTCTTCTTTCCCTAGGGCCTTGGGCAAAGAATTTAAGACCATCAAGAAAATAATAATAATGAAGTTGGACCTCTTCCCCTAACCCCCACCAGAGAGACTATTTACAACACAATCATCAATGAAGGGTGGTCCTGCTGGATGGGGGTGGGGGGTGCTCCGTCCTGCTGAGTGCCTTGGTGGATTTGAGAATGCACACTGGACTGTATGTGCTGGGGGATCTGAACTGTTCTGCACAGGGAAGGAAGATGGATGGTCCTGAGAGAGGAATGCAGAGCGGGGAAAGCCAGAAGAGGCCGAGATCAGGTAAGCGGCCCACAATGATGGCACAGCCAGTGGGTGTTTTAGAAATAGTGGTGCCTACAAGGCTTGTTAAAGCCATTGGAGTGGCTCCCAAGGTTCCCTTTCCACGAGTCTCCATGGCTCCCTAGCACTTGTGTGGCAGATTCTTCGGGAGAACTTGCAGGAGTTGCCCCATCACTGTGGTCCAGCATAGAATTGGTGTATGTGACACAAGTTAAGCCTCTAGGAACTTGCATGGAGAGAAAGCTCTGGCCTTCCTAAATCCATAGAACTGGGATTCAAGATTCAAGACCAGTTTCTATCCATGTCAGAGAGACATCTGTGTGATGATGATAACAACAACAACTGAGGAAGAAGAAAAAGAGGAAGAGAAGGAACACCAACAGCAACCCTGTACTGAGCACTGATTATGTCCCAGCCAGAGTGCTAAGGAAGGATTTAAATGCATTATCACACAAACCCTCCCAGGAACCCTACGGAGTAGGTACTGTTGTCATCTCTATTTCACAGATGAGATAATGAAGGTTTAGAGATGTTAAGGAACCTGCCCAAATTCACACAGCTGGTTTGTGGTGGAGGCAGGATCTCAAATTCAGCTGTACGAACCATAACTCGTGCTGCTAACCAGTATGCCACAGAGTGTCCCCCAAGATACGGTGCTTGAGCCCTGACTCCTCCCTTTCCTTTCTGGAGGGTTCCTTTCCAAGATGTTCCTCTCCACTCGGCATCTCCCCATCCAGCTGCTCTGATGATCACTAGGGCCACTTCTCTCAAGGCTGCCCCTTCAGGGGTTTTGCTTTCCCAACTTCCAAGAACACTTTGGCCTCTAATGAGTCTCCAGTGGCATGACAGCCCCTAAGACCCATTCATTAGCCTAGGGGTCCTCCTATAGACAGAGCCGGGTCAGCAGCCCCTAGGAACCTAGAATTCTGTAAGAGGGCATGCAGATTAGGGCCATAGAATAGCCCCAACTTGCACCTTCTGGCGCTGGGCACCTCAAATTCAACACGCACAAAACCACATTCTCCAAGTGCCCCACCACCCCCATCATCTGCTTGACTCCTGGCCACTCGGTTGCTCGGGCCTCTCTGCACATGACCCAGCCCCGCACAGCATTTCTTTCAGGCCTTTGTCCTCCCTGTCTTGCTCTCTCACCTAAGGCCTTGGTACCTATTGCTCCCTCTGCCAGAAATATTCCTTCTCCTCCCCTTCACCTGACCAACTCCACATCATTGCTCAGGTCTTGGCTCATAGATCATTTGTCCAGACAAGCTTTCCTGAACCCCCTCTGCCACCCTAAACCAAGTCGGCTGCCCCTTCTGTGTGCTCCTGTGGCACATGTAACTCCCCGACAGTGGCCCTTACTATTCCTTACTGACATGCTTATTGAACAGGCTGTCTTCCCTCCCTAGACTACAAACACTGTGCAGGGGTAGCACCTAAGGATCGAATGTGTTCACCTTTGTATGTCTAGCTCCCAGGTAAGGACCTGGCCATAGCAGGCACTGAGTAATAATTGCAGACTGAATGGGAGGTATCCTCTATCAACTGGCAGGAAGTCAAGTGATTTGAAAAACTGAGTTTTCCAGACAGTGAAGGTTCAACTCTTTAAGCACAGCAACTCTTTATTCAGTGAGTCAATGAAAATTTACTGAACAAATACTGTGTGCCCAGCACTGTGCCCAGCATTTGAGAGACAAAGACATCGGATGTGATCATGCCCCTGAGTTTCAGAGTCTTTGGAACCTAAGGAAAGCTATGGGCTCCCTCCCCAGTAAAATGTGAGTACCACAATCGTGAAAGTTTGTACACAATGTATCTTAACATTAAATCTCAATGGAAAAATCTTTTCAGAGATTATTTCTCTCTGACTTTTTCTTTTTTTATTTAAGGTTTTATTTATTTATTTGAGAGAGAGAGGGAGAGCACAGAAGAGTGAGAGGGAGAAGCAGACTCCCCACTGAGCCGAGAGCCCAACACGGGGCTCGATCCCAGGACCCTGAGACCATGACCTGAGCTGAAGGCAGACGTTGAACCAACCGAGCCACCTAAGCGTCCCTCTCTGATTTTTTCAAGCAAAAATAAAAAAGTAATACCAACAACCTGAAAAGAATCAAAAGAAATTCAAACTGTGCCAAAAGGGCAAACAAGAGCCATAATGTGGCCCCTGCCACAGCCCGGCATAAGAGAGGCAGTTACCAAGGGCTGACATGTGGATCCTTGACCCCAGCACCTGGCTCTACCCCTGACCAGCCCTATGACTCTGGGGACATCAATTAATCTCTCTGGCCTCAGTCTTCTCATTTGAAAACACAGATAATAAAAGTGCCTACCGTATAAAATCATTGTGGATATTCAGTGGTTCAGTTTATGTAAAATTATTAGAACAGCGACTGACACATAGTAAGCTTTCAAAAAATATAGGTAAAATTAATATTACTGAACTTTGCAAAGTTAATAATGTAAAGCATTCCTTGACATCCAACACACATGATGCTCCTCGACACATAACACGTTGACATCCGGTCAACTTTACTTTTTGTTTACCAACAGCTGCTAAGAACCCTGACTCCCAAAGGAAGGCAGTGGCCCACCAGACCATCAGTCCCAAAGCCCACTGATGAGAGTCAGCGAGTGTCAGACGTTGAGCACTAGCACCATTCTCCACGAGTTTTCCAGCTGAATCAATGCCCCATCATTTTCTCTTCTCTCGAGCCACTGAGGAAAGCAATATAAAGGTCTCCTTCACTGATGGGTTGTCCCCAAGGAAGGACTATGTCCATACTCCCTCTGCATGTTTGGCTGAGCAGCCGAAGCCTTCCAAAGAGAAGGGCACCGCTTCCAGGTGTCTCCAGATTTCTGCTGCTGAGGGCTTAGCATGCCTCTGCCACTCCCAGGCTGCACAAACATTTCTTCCAGCAGCAGAAAGTTGACAGACTTGCCCAGCCCAGTCTCCTCTCCTAGAGGGCAGCATGGCCAAACCCGCCCATTTTTCAGAAACAACTATAGTGGTGAATTGATTTACCTCATTCACAGGGCCAAAAATATCTAGTAAGGAAGCCAAGTCATGAATGAATTCCTCTTTCTCTGTTTTGTGTGTTTTCCTTTACTTTCAAAGAAAAAAAAAATAGAACTTCAGTTTGAAGTTCAGTCAAGTACTTCAAGATCTGTCCTTTGGAGAGCCAGTGAACTCCTTGTGTAGTGGGAGCAGCTTTCTGTTCTGCTCCATTGCACAGCAAAACCTCCCGGGGAGGCTGGAACTCAAGGCCCCAGCACTGACAGAACTGCAGGCTTTCAAAGCAGGCTTTCAGGACCACTGCAGTTTTTGACATCAACACTGGCACAGAAAGTCCCAGCCACAGTGGCAGGTGGGCCTCCTCACTTCATCAAAGCTGCAACACCAGATGTGTGGCCAGACAAAGCAGATGCTTCATCCGTGCAAGATAGCCTTGATATTCCTTTCAGTCAAAATTGAGCTTGGCAAAGAAACGGATTGCCATCTTGAAGACTTGGAAGTTTCCCAAAGGAGCTCACAATATAAGAATTCTTTTTGGATGGTGAAAACATACAGGTAACAGAAACGAATAGGAGCTGGATGCACCAAGATTGTCATTAACTGTTTGTGCAACGAATTTCAAAAGAAATGGCACAGCTGCTGATTCTTTCCATGACCTACTTCAAAATACCAGAAGACAGGTCAGCTCTTCTAGAAATGATATCAGTTGACACAGGAACTGCTTTAATCTCCTTCCTCTGCTCTGAGTCACAGCTCAGCTCAGCCAGGTCCAAGTTATGGGGCTTCATCAGGTTCTCTCCTGTCGGGAGTGACATCTTTGGCAATTTTGAAGGCTGTTCCAAAACAAGGCTTTCATGTTTGGGTAAGTCCAACTTTTGGAAAATGGCAGGCCTTTCCAAGTCAAGCGTCCTTCTCCTCAATAAGGTTTCTTCCCCCATCTCCCCCACCCCACCATGCAGCTTTGGGAGGTAGGTGCTCCTTCCCACTTCCAGGCGTCATGTGATCACTGCAAAGCATCCTGTATCACTGCAGCCTGAATTTCTGGTTATGAAAGTAAGACCAAAGATTACATAAGCTTCACTGCACTCTTTCATTTGACATTTTCCAACTTAAGCTAGGATCGATGTAAACGCAAACAGATGCACATAGTCATAAAGGTAAGGTATGATTTTATAAATTCCTTTCTCAGGGAAAACGTTATATAACAGAACACAGTGACAGTGAAAACTGTCATCACCCAGATGTATGTGGTGGAATCCTATGCTATCCTACACACTTTCAGAGTAGAATGATACCTTAATATAATTTGAGAAAAATAACTTTTTTTCCACAAAAGATAGCTTTCAAAATGAAGAAGTTTTCAAAAGAAGGAGGCTTTTGCTTCTATTTAAGACAAAAACAGACTGAACTACTGATAGTGATAGAATTTAGAGTGGAGGTTACACTTGGGGGTAATAGTGACTGGGAAGGGCGTGAGACAGGCTTCCAGGGTATCGGTGCATTCTATATTTTGATCCAGTGGCAGTTATGTGGTCTGTTTATTTTGTTGTATCTTTAAGACTTATGCACTTTACTATATGTACTTTAAAAAATCTCTTTAAAAGACAGTAAGAATGTGTGGGATGAAGCTAAAACAATGCTTAGAAGGAAATTTACGGCACTAGACACCTACATTAGAAATGAAGAAAGGGGCGCCTGGGCGGCTCAGTTGTTGAGCGTCTGCCTTCGGCTCAGGTCATGATTCCAGGGTCCTGGGACTGAGCCCTGCATCAGGCTCCCTACTCAGCAGGAAGCTTGCTTCTCTCTCTCCCACTCCCCCTGCTTGTGTTCCTGCTCTCGCTATCTCTCTCTCTGTCAAATAAATAAAATCTTTAAAAAAAAAAAAAATGAAGAAAGGCTGCAAATCATTGACCTTAGCTTCCACTTTAAGAAACTAGAGGAGCAAATTAAACCCGAAGTAAGCAGAAGAAAGTAAATAATAAAAAATAAGAACAGAAATCAATGGACTAAAAAACAGAAAAGTAATTGAAAAAAATTAATGGAACTAAAAGCTCTTTGAGATCAATAAAATCGATAAACTTAGCCAGACTGAGCAGGAAAAAGGAAAGGAGACACAAATTATCCATACCAGGAATGAGAGAGGGAAAATCATTACAGATCCTATAGATATTAAAAGGATAAGGGAATATCATTAAATACTTCATGTGAATAAATTTAACTTAGATAAAATGGACAAACTCATTCAAAAAACACAAAGCTTACTAAAAACAGAAGCAGATTACCTGAATAACTCCGTATCTATTAGAGAAATTGAATTCATTTTTTTAAGAGGGGGAGAGACAGACAGACAGAGAGATGGGGGGAGGGGTGGAGGAAAAGGCAGAGAGAGACTCTTTAGCAGGCTCCATGCCCAGCGCAGAGCCCAATGTGGGGCTCGATCTCATGACCCTGAGATCATGACCTGAGCCAAAATCAAGAGTGGTACTCTTAACCGAATGAGCCACCCAGGCACCCCGAGAAGTTTAATTCATAGTTAAAAAATTTTCCACAACAATCTTCAACTGCACTCCTTGTCCAAAGGAATTGAAAACTTACAACCCCACAAAAACCTAGATATCCCTCACTAGGGCAGGTAAATGGATAAACAGTGGCACCTCCAGGTGATGGAACATTATTCAGCAATAAGATATGAGCCATCACATCATGAAGAGACACGGAAGAATCTTAGGTATACATTACTAAATGAAAGAAGCCTATGTAACTGTCTGATTCCAACTCCATGACATACTGGAAAACGCAAAGCTATGGAGACACTAAAAAGACCAGTAACTGCCAGAGGTTGGGGGAGAGGGAGGGATGGACGGGTGTAGCACAGAGCATTTTCAGAGCAGTGAAACAAGTGTGTATGATACTATAATGGTGGATACATGTCATTGTGCATTTGTCAAAACCTATACAATATACAGCTCCAAGAATGAACCCTAATGTAAACTATGGGCTTTGGGTAAAAATGATTCATCTTTTTTTTTTTTTTTTTACACGTTTACAATCAGGAATTGTAACAAATGTACCACTCTGATGGGGATGTTGATAGTGTGGGAGGCTGTGCGTGTGGGGGCAGGGAATACGTAGGAACTTTTTGTACTTTCTGCTTCAGTTTTCTGTGAACCTAAAACTGCTCTATAAAACAGTCTATTTAGGGGCGCCTGGGTGGCTCAGTCGTTAAGCGTCTGCCTTCGGCTCAGGTCATGATCCCAGGGTGCTGGGATCGAGCCCCATGTCGGGCTCCCTGCTTGGCAGGAAACCTGCTTCTCCCTCTCCCACTCCCCCTGCTTGTGTTCCCTCTCTCACTGTGTCTCTCTCTGTCAAATAAATAAATAAAATCTTTAATAAATAAATAAATAAGTCTATTTAAAAGGAAAAAATGAAAACCTTTCCACAAAGAAAACTCCAGGTCCACATGGCTCTGCTGGTCAAATCTACCAAATATTTAAGAAAAATCATATGAATTCTACATAAACTCTACTGGAAAAATGAAAAGAAAGGAATGCTTCCCAACCTAGTTTAAGAGGTCAGCATGGGGCACCTGGGTGGCTCAATCGGCTGAATTTCTGACTCTTAATTTCAGCTCAAGTCGAATCTCAGGGTCATGAGATCAAGCCCCGAGTTAGGCCCCACACTCAGCATGGAATCTGCTTGTCCCTCTCCCTCTCCCTCTACCCCTTCCCCCATCGCATGGGCTTGTGCCTGTGCACATACTCTATCATAGATAGATAGATAGATAGACAGATAGATAGATAGATAGATAGATAGATAGATAGATAGGTAGATAGACAGAAAGATAGATAGATCGATCGATTGATCAGCATTACACTGATACCAAAACCAGAAAAAGACATTTTACATGAAAAGAAAAATACAAACCAATATTCCTCATGAACACAGATGCAAAAATTCTTAACAGAATTTTAGCATATCGAATCCAACAATATACAAAAAGGATTCTACATCATGACCAAGTGGAGTTTATCATAGGAACGCAAGTTTAGTTTAATATTCAAAAATCAATCATGCAATTCTCCACAGTAACAGACTAAAAAAGAAAAATCACGGTATCTCAATAGATGCAGGAAAAGCATTTGATAAAACCCTACATCCATTCCAGATAAAAATTCTCAGCAAATTAGGATCAGAAGGGAATATCCTCAACCTGATAAACGGCAAATGAAAAACGTGCAGCTAACAGCTAACATCATCCTTAACCACGAAAGACAACTTTTCCCTCAAGACCAGAAACAAGCCAGATACCTGCTCCCACCACTTCTACCCAACACTGTATTAGAGGCTATGGCCAGTGAATAAGGCAAGTCAGGGAAATAAAAGCATCCAGTTTAGAAACAAAGAAATAAGACTGTTATTCACAGAAAAATCATCTGTGTAGAGAATTCTACAGAACCTACAAAAGAGCTAGTAGAATAAGTGAGTTTAGCAAAGTTATAAGATATAAGGTCAATTAAAACATTTCTATATTTCTATAAACTAGGAACAAACAATTGGAATTTAATTTAAATAAAATAACATTTACAGCAGCATAGAAAATGCAACACTTAGGAATCAATCTGACAAAAGATGTGTAAGATCTATACACTGAAAACTACAACATTACTGAAACAAATTAAAGAAGATCCAAATGTGTGGATACACACAGTGTGTTCATGGTTCAGGTGATTCAGTATTGTTAAGATGTCAACTGTCCCCAAATTGATCTACAGATTGAATGTGATCATAATTAACAGCAGGCATTTTTTTAAAAAGATTTTATTTACTTATTTGTCAGAGAGAGAGAGAGAGCACAAGCAGGGGGAGTGGCAGGAAGAGGGAGAAGCAGGCTCCCTGTTGAGCAAGGAGCCGGATGCAGGACTTGATCCCAGGACCCTGGGATCATGACCTGAGCTGAAGGCAGATGCTTAACTGACTGAGCCACCCAGGCGTCCCAACAGCAGGCATTTTTGTAAAGCTACAAGCTGATTTTTAAATTCATATGGAAATGCAAAGGACTAAAAGAGCCAAGACAATTTTGAAACAGAAGAACACATTTTAAGAACTGATTCTACCTGATTCCAAGAAGACCGTGGAGGGTGTGGGAAAGGAGAGAGGGACTGCAAGGAGCATGAGGAAACCTTCTGGGTGATGGGTATGTTTACTGCTTTGATTTGATGATGGTTTCACAGATATATACATTCAAACTCATCGAATTGTTGGCTTTATTTATGCATGGTTTGTTATAGAACTATTACACCTCAACGAAGCTGAAAAAAATCTCATTCAGTTCTCATGTCCAATTTTTTAGGTAGTTATATTATCATCTCCATTTTATACAGAAATGAAACTGAGACTCAGAGACAGTAAGTGACAAGTGTGGTCACACAGATACACACCTAATCCTTCTCACTCCAGAGCCCAAGCTCTTAAGCTCTGGGCCATATAGAAAGAAACACTTTTCTATCTGCCTCTCATTCATTAAGTATTGACAAGTATTGATCCTATAATGTGACACTGTGCCGGGGCACCTGGGTGGCTCAGTCAGTTAAGCATCTGCCTTTGGCTCAGGTCATGATCTCAGGGTCCTGGGATGGAACCTCATGTTGGGCTCCATGCTCAGCGGGGAGTCTGCTTCTCCCTCTCCCTCTGCTCCACCCCCCCCCCATGCTCGCTCTCTCTCACTCTCTCTCAAACAAATAAATTAAAAAAAAAAAAAAAAGGTGGCACTGTGCCTGGAGTAAGGGACCACAGCAGTGACACAGAAGGTCCTTCCCTCGGAGAGCCCGACACATTGCTGGCCCAGGGTCCTTCTTAGCCTGACTTATTAGCACTGTTGTTCCTTTCCTCCTTGCCACATCCCTGACTTCTCTCAAAAGAGAAGAAATACCTTGTGAGTTTCTGCCATGGGCCAGGCCGTCAGCCTGGGACAGGCATCATTTCTACTTTACCGATAAAGAAACATGCAGGAACCTGGCATGATCACACAGCTAGAGAGTAGCAGAGCCAGGGTGCAAATGCAGACCTTCCTGCCCGGGAATCTTAGGGTCCTCCAGTCACATCAAACTGCCCGGAATCATGCAGCTGTTCTTAACACAGAGTCCACACGAACCTTGTTTTCCTTGCAGACAAAATCACAACCAGGCGCCAAATCCCCAAGGATAAAAACAGCTGTTCACCAAAGGTTCTGTTTTATGTTATTAATTCATTTAAAAGGAAATTTGGTTTCTAACCAGCACTATTGTCATATCCACACCCAAGAAGGGAGAAAAAATGAGTCTGGAAGGTGCAAAGTGCTGGTTTCATTGGATCAAATACGCTGCTGGCTTATGTCTGCAGCCAGACCTGACTCCTGTCCCGGCGGCTCTCCCCACCCTTCAGACAAGTGTTTTCCTGGGGCTCAGGGAGGGACTCCAACCCCTCCCTCCATCATGAGTGGAGTTGGGGGGAAGCCTTTTCCACTTGTTTCCATTGTGACAAGAAGTCATTACAATGGGGAGGGCAGCTACTGGGAAATGAGAAGCAAGGAACAAATGCAAACTCAGAGCAGTCACAGATGAGAGAGGCGGCTGCTCAGGCTTCCGGGGCGAACATCAGTGCCGGCGAGCCTTACGCGGGGAGCCACCCGCCCCACGTCTTGGCCCCCACTGGGGGGCACCTGGACCACCCCCTACGACCTAACTCAGTTTTTTGAACCAAGGGAGGGACTGCAGCACCGAAGTGAGGACGATTCAATGAGATATTACCATTATTATCACTGCCACATCCTAAATGTATTCAATAAATAACATCAGGATGGGGCACTGTGCTGGGTCACAGGATATGGAGGGAAGAGCATCGGCATGATCCCCGCGTCCATGGAGTTTATAACCAAGGAGGCAGACAGACTGGAAAGAACTAATTATTCAAACTTTTAAAAGTCATGACATTTCAGCACAACGGTGAGAAGTGCTACGCATGGCAAGTGGGAGACAGTATGGTGAGCATGAGGGGAACGTGCACGACTCCCAGTCTAGTGCTCCCAGCTGCGGGCTCCACCTCTGCGATGGGGGTTGGGGGGACACCACTGGGGAGGCTGTGAGCGGCACAGAGCAGCAGGCTTGGGCTGGCTGAGGCTGGGAGGTCTGCTGCTGGCCCCTCACACTGCCTGCCGCCTGGCCGGCAGGGTAGAGGTGTGCATCCGAGGAGCAGTGGGGAGCCTCAGAGGGTTCTAGGCAGGACAGGGTCAGACGGTGGCTTTGGAAAGATGTGTCTGGATACAGCAAGGAGCTTGGGAAACAGGATGAAGTGTGAGGAGATGTGATCAGAGGAGAGGTGGCAGAGGCTCAGGCTAGGCTGGGGTAGTGGTCTGAGAAAACTGCCCAGCATGTGACCTGAGAGAGGGGTTTTAATGATGTCATCGAAACCGATCTCTTCACAAATAACTGCCTGCTGGCAATGAGCTTCCCTTCTCCTAGGGCCAAACGCTGTGATTCCAAGGAGCAGCAAAGACACACAGGGTTTGTCTGACATCCAACACTGACCTCGGCTTTCTGGAATGCCCGCTTCTTCAGAGCAGGCAACCCGGCATCCAGACAAAAGGCCAGAGGGTCAGGTTCCTGAACCCACAGGCAGTGTTTTCCTGCACTGCAACGTGTCATGTGGCCCAGAGGAAATGGTGTACTTCAGCAGGGAGTCTTCCATTCCTGCAGGCCAGCCCTTCGGCAAGCCAGCCCTTCAGCAAACCAACAGATGCTGGTTGAGTCACGTGCAGAGGCCTCAAGCCCTGAGGCAGGAAGGGTGAAGCCAAATCTCTCTAGAGTTAAGTGCCCCGCAGGGATGCAAAAGCCCTCTGGAGAAAGCCTCTTTGCCCCAAAACATTCATGAATGCTGCTCCCTCCTTCATTCTAAGCCATCTGCCTTTCTCTCTAAGCCCCAGCTGCCCTCCGGGGGCACAGTGAGGACAGCAGAGGACTGCAAGCCCACCGAGACCAGCCCTTGCCTGCCTTCCGCTAACACTGAGCTCCTGGCCTGAGCCCTGAAGCCTGGTGGCAAGTGCTGGTGATACTCTAGTCCCTTACCTCAGGCAGCTCCCAGTCTAGGCGCTCAGCTGTCTTCTGGGGGAGCCCAGGCTACCTCCTGGCACCTCCATCCCCCCTCTGTGTTGCTGTCAGCACCCTTGCCTTTGGCTCTGGCCCATGGTCTCCTCCTCTCACTCTCCTGCTGTCATCTCGAGGGACGTCACTAAACTGGCTGGTGTGCCCTCTCATCCCTGGGTCACACCATACCCCTGCCTCCTCCAGGAGAGACCTTCATTGTCCTCCCACTACAGCTCCTGCCAAGCACAGTGTCCAGAGCCACCCCAACTCACAGACCCTGCACTCTGCCATCATTCTCCCTCGATGACCTCCTGGCCTCCAGCTCGTTCTCTGACTCCAACCCAAATCTGCGCTTTGCCCCCTGCTCGACCTCTGGTCCCTCAGTCCTTCTTGAGTCTTCCAGGCCGTCAGCCCTCTCCGGCCCTTCCGGCCTCCCTCCCCCAGGGTAAACATGACCGACGCCCCTGCTCTGCTTCCAGGCTCCCTGAGCCTCCTTCTGCCTCGGGAGCTACTTCCCCTACCTCCTCCTCTGCCCACTGCCCTTCCTTCTGCTCCCTGAACGCACAGTCCACTCCCCTCTGTCCTGTTTCTTCTCGTCTCAGGCCTCACAGCAGCCTCATAACCAGCTTAATGCCAGGGCCCCCTCCTCTCCTGGGCTGCCCCCCCCTGGCCTCACACACACTGTTGCAAAGCTCCTAATCGGTCTCCTGAGTCCGGCTGGTTCTGTCTCCGACAGCGAGAATGAACATGCTAAAACACAATCTGCCCATGTTATTCCCTTTCTGAAATACTTCAGTGGATCCCCAAGTCCAACAACGTAGAGCTCCGCCTCCTGCCCATCCCTCCCCCCAGCTCTCCTTGACGTCTCTGCATCCCCCAAATACCTCCTGTCTACTGTATGTTCACATAGCTGTTCCTCCCTCTCACTGGATTGTGCCCACCCCCGTGACCCCTTCATCTGTGCCTCTCCAGCACGTAGCCCAGCAGATTGATGAATGAACGACTGAGTGAGCGAGTGAAGGTCAGTCACTACTGGGGACTCTGGCAGTGGGGATGGCAGCAAAAACTGGGAAAAACACAGGCACACAGAGAAGCTTTCCATGTCACTGAACTTGGTAGCACTAAGGCTCGTTTCCTTCATACTCAGGCCCACTAGACACCCATCCCCGTGCCTCTGGGACCCTGCATGCCCCCAGCTGTCAGTGGGCAAAAGAATGACATGACGACTTCTGGTAAGCCCTTGTTATGCTCACATTCCTAGCAATGGCAACGCATCCCCGTGCGCCGAGGAGCACAGAACCGAGAGAGCAGCAAGCTCGCCTTTTCTTCTCCCCAGCCACCAGGCACCAAAAGTAGTGTTAAATCTCGCTGAATATATTATCTGCCTTTTCAATGAGTTATTCACTCTGCCTGAAATGCCCTTCCTAACTCCTATCCCCTTCCCCAAACCACCCAAAAAATACAACCGCTTTCAGCCTTCAAGGCTCAGTGCCAATGTGCCAACTCCAAGGCAGAGCGACTCTCCCCAGCAATGTCCGCAGGGTCCTGGGGCACCACGGTGTGAGTCCTCATCTAGACCTCAGCTTCACGAAGGCCATCCGGGCACCAGGATGTGAACTCAGACCTCAAGGATTCCAGGAAGAAGGCTCTTACCCACTCCGCTATTCAAAGCACTGCATCCTCAGGGCCAGCAGCCCCCACACGGGCACGGCTGAATGTTCTGCTGAGCACAGCCCCGCGTCCGTAATGCACACAGCCTCTTCCAACTGCGCACCAGAGACAGCAAACAGCCACAAGCCATCAGGAGCTGAGAGCCTGCAGGCACTTTACTAAGTTCTCACACACCCACTGTAAGGTTAAAACTGTGATTTCCCCCATTTTACACAAGAAAACGGAAGCATAAAGAGAATGAGTAACTTGTCCAAAGTCTGAGCTCCTCAGGGTGAGGCCAGGACTCAACCCCGGCTTTGTCAGATGAGTCCCTGCTCTCGAACACCATGCAGGTGAGTGGACCTGGTAGCCCAGTGTGGACAGAGCCCTGGGCTGAGGAACGCACAGATTGTGCTCATTGTCAGCACCTTCTAAGAATAGCAGATCCCCCCTTGACGCTGCTCCCCATCGACATCGAAACCAATGACAAAACCAGTTCTGACAGTTCCACTGGCCTCTGAGAATCTGCTGGGCCTTCAGTTCCATGGGCTGGGAGTTTGGGCATAATGACGGAGTTGGGCATAATGACAGACAGATGTGGGAGGGAATACTGGTGGGGACAAAATGCGACCCCACAAATGTACCACACAAGGCTGCCACCACCGGGACCCCTCAGAAAGACCTCCTTCACCCCGAGCCCTGGCAGCCGGGAATCCACCACGGTGGTGACGGGTTCTGGGCCACAGTGTAGAAGTTAAACCCAGCTGTGAGCCATTAGGCTGCGAGGTTGCATCTGCATTAACTTGCCAATGTTTGATAAAATTGGTCACTTAGTCAACGGGGAACAGGGCAGTTATGGTTCTTTATTTCCTAACTTCCATTTTCCTTGTTCCCTGCCAATCCTTAACTCACCGTCTGCCAAGCTTCCTTTAAGCCCTGGGACGATGCTTTTGCGGTCACCCTTGCAGAAACAAGCAGAAGCCACAGTTCTACCCTCAGTTATCAACAGCATTTGGAAATTTGAATCTTCAAAGGCTGAGCTCACCAGGCAAAACCCTTGTTTGGGGGGAAGCGGTTCCACCACAAAACAGGCACCCTAGTAATAATGTTCCCTTAACTGGTACACCCCCCACCCTTGGCAATGGGCCTAAACACAGCCAGATAACATCCTGCTCCCGCACTTCTCCCATTCATTCCTTCTCCACTCATTCAACAAATATTGAGTATCCACGGCGTTCCAGGCACTGGAAGCTCCTAGAGGGTCTCTCGGGAGGCAGACTCCAGAACCGAGTGGGCATAACCCTCCTCTTCTGCCCGGATGCTTCCAAAAGCCTTCTGGGGAAGTCAAGAAGGGGTGCCCACGTAGGTATGGAAGTGGTACGAGGGAGGGAAGATGAGAAGAAAAGGTACTAAAGACAAACAAAACTGCAAAAAATGTTAAACTGCAATCCATAGTCTGCTGGTTAATATTAACACCGATATTATTATTTTTAAACTACTGTGTATGTACGTGTATATATATACATATATATATATGATGAGATAATACAAAAATGTAATTATTTAATGTTGTTAGAAACCCAAACTGTCAGTGTAAAAGAAATCATATGAAAATCAAGGGAATTAAGCTCACAACACTGTAATGTTAGATTTGAGTTGGAAAGATCAACATTATATCAGTCACATGTCAACAAGATAATGTGATATAACAAACAACCCTCAAATCTCAAAGGCTTACAACAGCAATATTTATTTCACACTCAGGGGTCGGTGGAAATGGCTGCAGTTCAGCCAATCTCCACTGGGCTCACTGGGGCGGGGCCAGGTTAGGCTAGAATTCGGGCTCTGGGTTCGGTTCAGGTCATCTATGACATCCTCACTTGGGGACTCAGGCCAAACAAGCAAGAGCTACCCATATATCATGGCAAGTGGAAGTTCCAAGAGGGCTGGTCATGCCTCTCACTCACCACGTGCATGCTGTCACTTATGTCCAAGGCACAGGGCCAAGTCCAAAGTCAATAGGATGAGAAACAGACACCACCCACAGGGAAGTCATGACAAGGATGAGGAGGGAAGGAAGAATGTGGAGAAAGAACACCACCTACCCTAATTATGAACTCATGACTTTTCCTTTTATTTTTTTATTACTTTTTTAAAGAGAGAGAGAGAGAACACACAAACAGGCAGAGGGAGAGGGAGAGAGAATCCCAAGCAGGCTCCATGCTCAGCACACAGCCTGACACAGGGCTTGATCCCACGACCCCAAGATCATGACCCGAGCAGAAACCGAGTCAGACACTCAACCAACTGAGCCACCCAAGTGCCCCATGACTTTTCCTTTGAAAAAATAAGTATTTCTTCACCCTGTCCACCAAAAGGGCCTAAAAGCAACTGCAACCTCCTCTCATGAGCATCCTCTCACCCAGATTGTGGTTTCTGAATATTCATCTCCAGTAAAAGAAACCAGCACCCCAAAGACACACCCGATTCCAGGTCTTCAGCAGGAATTGTACAACATAACATTGATATAGCTCGTTGTGCCAAAGAGCAAGGAAGCCAACCAAACCAAGGGGATCGTGTTAAAAGGATACAGGTGGTGACACAAAAGGGCTCCCACTGGTTAAAGACGGGACAATTTACATATCAAAAAGAACAGTGACTACAACTCACTGAAACAGAGATTCCCAGCCCCTCTCTAACTCTATGGGATCAACATCTCCAAGGATGGAGCCCAGGCATCTGTATTTCTTTACAGATTCTGATGCATAGGCCGCACTGAAAAGCACCAGTCCACAGGCTTCCTGATCTTCTGCGAGTGCAGGTCACTTGCTCTCAGATGCTGGCCTCTGCTTCCTGGGACGTCTTGTCAAACTTGTAACTGTCCTTATTCATGTCCCTCCAACTCTGGGGTGGTCCAGCCACAATGTGGCAGGCATCATCAAGAAGAAAAACTCTAGTTTTCTGTCTGCTAACAAGAATAACAACAGCAAAAAAGCTGGGGCAGCTCCCAGGATCCTCCTTTTAACCACAGTTTTGACAATGACAGTGAGGAACAAACTCTTCCATTTTTAGCTAACGTAGATCCAAGACATTCAAGTTTGGGGTTTCTCCAGATACCTCAAAGGAATTAGTTTTCAATCCTCACTCTGTATCAGAATCACCTGGTAACCTTCTACAAAATGGGGCTAACTGGGCTCCAGGCCCTGACCCAGAGATCCAGACCCAATGGTCAAGTGTGGAGTCCGGGCACCCCACGTTTCAGAGGCTGCCAGGTGATTCTGACGTGCAGCCACAATTACAACCACAGCTCCAAGTGAAAATCTTGAAGGCAAAACATCTCCACCTTAATGTCTTATCACAATTTGAATCAAGGTATGTCTTGGATGAGGCACCTTCCAAACCTCAGTGCCCTGGGGAAAAGCCTTGGTCTGCCCCTAGCTGTGCCTCTAAAGAACTCCCCACCATCTTCCCTCCTACAATGAGCCTGAGCAGCCACGCCAGCTTCCCTGGGCACATGCAGGTTCAGGATTCAGGGCTCACGGCCTCTCCCAGATGCTCAGGACAAAGAATAAAGAAAGATCCAAATGTCTAAACAGCTCCAGATCAAAGCTAAGCAGAGTACATGATCACAAAGAGCTTCAAGCTGAGAACTAAGGCAACCATTACACAAATACTCCCCTAAAAGTCTCCAAGAGGTAGAGAGTTGTTTTATTTTTTTTTTTAATTAGAAAGAATGGATAATTTCATGTTAGAAGATAACAGTAAAAAACAGGAAGTCAGCCAATTCAAAAAAGCAAACACAGCTCCACTCCCCAAACCTCATGAACACAGCACGCGTGTGCACACACACAATACTACAAATCACTGCCACGTCTTCACACAAATGCTGAGCGCGGCTAGAAGTACTAGTTTCCTCCTAATTTGCAGTAGGTTAGATGCCAGCTCTCAGAAGGCCTGGATCCTTTGTCATCTGGTTTTGTATTAAAATATGCTGCTTTTCTCAAAGCCTTAACAGCTACCATACTATAAGAGGAAGGGCTGCATGTCAAGAGAGTTCTGGAATTCACACCATGGTTGCAGCAGACACTTTCTGACGTATCTCCCCATGTACACCCCTCTTCTCTAAAATGTGCACCCCATTCACCAGACTGGGTCCCCTCAGCTGTGCTCACTCATCTTGGCCACATACTCCTGGCCTAGGTCATGAAGCAGCATGAGTCACGTGGCTCAGCCCGGCTGGACTGAGAGCTGCTGGTCTCAGTCTGGAAGGTGGCCTAAAGGAGGATCATGTAAATTCGAGCCCTTCGGAGAGGCCAGGTTGGACCATGCGAACAGACAGGAAAGAACGGAGGAGAGTGGAAGAGAGGAAAAAGCAGAGACAAGAGGCAGAGACCGCTTGCGTCTCGGTTGGCTCTCCAGCCACCTGAACTCCACGCTCATGGATTCCATAAAGTGCCCCTTTATCCCCGTAATAAACTCCTCTTCTGCCTATCCAGCTACTTCAAAATGGATTTCTATTACTAGCCAACAAAAAAAGAACCCTGACTAAAACAACTCTAAAGCCTTGTTATCAACTACTAAACATTTCCAGGATATTTTTAAAGACCCCAAAACCAACTTTTTTCTCTCTATTGAATATGCTGTTTCTAAAAATGTACATATGCTCTTAATGTAAATATGTGTATGTTTTGCTGTGGAAACTGGTTTCAAAATCAGAAACAAGGCAACCACCAGAATTTGGGATCAACAAAAAGAAAGCTCTCCAGGAAAATGTTCCCTCACATCCCGTTCTTGACAGGGACCATTCTCAACAGGAGGAGCCTGGGAAAAAAGAATCAGTGTGGGAAGGCCTGGCTCAGGTATGGAGGCCGCGGGCACCAACTGCCCCCAGCCCTGCCAGGGTGGGCCAGACACAGTGATAGTCTCTGCAGACCCCAAACACCGGGCACAAAGAATGAGCACCATCAAGAATGAGAAGCTCCTGGATGCACTCTTTAATAGGGGCTTAAATCACTAATGTGTTTATAGAGACTTCAAGAGAGAAACCAAGAGTCGCTCAGACATGGCTGACTAAATCATTTCCTCCCAGCCACAGTGTTTAGAACAATTTAAAGGACAAAGTACAGACCTCCGGCTGGATGGCTTTAAACACGGGTATGTCCATTAACGTGATCTGGCTCTGCAACAAAAGAGAATCAGTGTTAGAATATACTGGAAGTCAAAGGTAACTTTGAATCCATACAGAGTAATAACACATTCTCCCTTGAAATAAAAATCAAGAAAGAATGGAATAAAAAATTCCTAAAATGCCTCTCCCATCCCTTCCCCCTTCGTAAATCTTGACCCTACACCCTTCTTTCTTTAATGTGAGACAAACTCCCAATTTAAGAATTGATGATAGTCATTTGGAGGGCGGGACTAAGATTAAGGGGAACATTTCTAGTTTGGATATTTTTGTACTATTAGAGTTTTTGTTTCAAGCATGAATTACTTTTATAATTTAAAAAAGTTGTAGACACAATATTAAAAATTAGAATGCTAAACAGAGACACTATCTATTACTCTAAATTTAAATTTTAAAAAAATTGTGGCTTATAGAAATTGTGTATTTCTTCTGAAGTCTAAGTCTCCTCTAAATTATACAGTAGAGTGCTACTCGAGATGCATCCGTGGACCCATGCTGGACCGCAAACTATTTACTCCACCAGCCCATAAGGAGATAACTACAAAATTCGAGAGCAAGCATTTGGGAACTTTTATAACAAATTGCCACAATGTTTTTACTGTATTTTTTTTAAGTATCAGTCCTCAACGATGGAAAATGAAAAACAACTGGCCCTTTACCACAGCTAGCTTGCGAAGCACTAATGTTGTAAACAAAGAAAACACACATCTAGTTAAAGGCTGTTCCCATTATTAGCTGCTCATCGGGTGACAATAAGAGAAAGCACCATTGCTGACAATCTTTGCAGGCCAAGGCATGCACTGAGCCGACTTTGCATGATCTGCCCATTTCTATATGTCACCTGGGATGCCAGGTGTCAGTTAATAGACACCTCTGTGATAGGCCAGGGAAAGGAGAGCCAAGGGCATTTGGATGCCTCCTAACTCAAGAAGACACCCTGCCCATAGGCACACATGTCAAAGGGGAGGATGTGATGTAGTGGAACGAACGGGGGCTCTGGAATCATCAGGGCTTGGGTGTGTGTCTGGATACCACCACTTAACAGTTAATATGCTCTTTGACACTTGGTTTAACCTCTCCCAGTCTCAGGTTCCATATCTAGGAAATGGTGACAATAATCCTTATCTTATATAGGATCCTTGGGAAAATTCAAGAGAAGAAGTGCAGAATGCCAGGCATCTGACAGGTGCTGTCTCGAGATATGCGTATGTGTATATACATACGTATATACATGCATATAGAGAGAGCACATCTATGCATGTGCATATATAGAGAGAGAGACAGAGACAGAAAGACAGAGAGTATCTGTCAGGTGCCAGGCATTCTGCACCTCCTATCTTGAATTTTCACAAAGATTATATACATATATATATATATATATATATATATATATATACTGTGGACCCTGAACAACATGGGGGTTAGGGATGCCAACCCTCCCTGGTCTAAAATCTGCATATCGGGGCGCCTGAGTGGCTCAGTCAGTTAAGCATCCGACTCTTGATTTCGGCTCAGGTCATGATCTCAGGGCTGTGAGACCAAGCCCCATGTCAGGCTCCATGCTTAGCAGGGAGTCTGCTTCTCTCTCTACCTCTCTCTCCCTCTGCCCCTTCCCCCACTCGTGCACTCTCACTCTCTCTCTAAATAAGTCTTTAAAAAGAAAAACCAAATCTGAATATAACTTTTGATTCCCCCAAAACTTAACTATTAACAGCCTACTGTTGACCAGAAGCCTTACTGATAACATCAATAGTTGATTAATACATTTTGTTTGTTAGATGAATTATAAACTGTACTCTTACAGAAAGGTAATCTAGAGAAAAGCAAATGTTATTAAGAAAATCATACGGAAGGGAAAACGCATTTACAGTACTGTATTTATAAAAAAAAAAAAACAAAAAAACACCTGCATGTAAGTGGACCCACACAGTACAAACCTGTGTACTCAAGCATCAACTGTGTGCACGTGTGTTTATATATTTACACTTATATGTCACATATATGTGAAGTCACAAAGATGAGCTCATGTATTGGCATGTGAACTTATGGTTCCTGGCCAAAACATGAGCTAAGAAATAAGGAAACTGTTAATTTGTTTGAATATTCAAGCATCAAAGTTCCTCTTAAAGGAGGCTGTTACTTAAGTCAACAAATAGTCATGAAAAAGCCTCATGTCAAGAATACATTGGAAAGGAGCGCCTGGGTGGCTCAGTCGTTAAGCGTCTGCCTTCGGCTCAGGTCATGATCCCAGGGTCCTGGGATCGAGCCCCGCATCGGGCTCCCTGCTCCGCGGGAAGCCTGCTTCTCCCTCTCCCACTCCCCCTGCTTGTGTTCCCTCTCTCGCTGTGTCTTTCTCTATCAAAAAATAAATAAAATCTTTTAAAAAAAAATACATTGGAAAAATGGCAACACACACAGTATGTCAAGTGTAACCACAGTCCAGGGCTAAGGTGCAGAATTGTGGTTGCCTCTTGGCATAATTTAAAGGTGGTCCAAGACCACTGGATTCCTGAGAAGCACAGGATGCAGGCCAAAGCATACCATCCTCAGGGCTGAGCGGGAGAGGGAAATAAGCAGGTGGCTTCTGTGGAGAGCCTCTTTGTCCCCTCCAACGGGCCAGTGCTGCCCCTACGGAAGCTCAGCAGAGAGACAGCAAAGGCACCAAGAATAAAGAAACACTTGGGAACCGAGCCCCTCCACCTCTGGGTCTACCCACCAGTGGCAAGGGGGCAGTGGACAGCAGCACAAGGTGGATCTGGTCCTCGTAATCTGGGCATCGAGGGATGACTGAGGCCACGAGGCCCCGCAGGTCTATGTGTCTGGCCCAGAGCTATGTCCCAGGCAGTGCAAACACACTGGCATTTCTCCTGCCAGACCCATGGTGATTGCTAGCCAAGTCCCCTCACATTTGGATTAATTCTGCCATCCTGGGGAACAGAAAGGCCTTGTGAAAACAGGAGATTCACACTGAAAGCTCAGTGGGCCTTTGAAATCTCTTCCGAGGCTCAAGTTAACTCCCTATCTGGGAGAACTAGCAGGATGTTTGCAATGTCATTTAGGACGAGAACCAAAAGTCTGCTAATGTGAAAATGAGAAAGCTTCCTCTCCATCCTGCCATCACTTCTAGGGTTTGCTACTGAATTTCCAAATGATTTATTAAAATAGTGGCTTTACATTTCACATTTTTTTGGATGGTCCAAGTTTCAAGTATCCTAATCCCTGCTCAGCCCCTAAGTCAGAAAACATATTCAGGTGTTTTATTCAAAATAAACAACAACAGAGGTCTCCAAACTTAAAATAGACTGGCTGGTCCCAAACACACAATCTGAGGGTTTTCAGAAGATTCTCTCCCATTTCTATCCTCTCAATTCTCACCAAAAAAGATGCAGAGTCCAGAACAAGAATATGTCAATACATAGGTAAAATCATCAGATTATAAATTTCATGTCATTTTACTACAAAGCCAAACACACATGGAAAGGTTGCTGATGAGCAGTCCTTCCCAGGAAATGTGGGCACTCCAAAGCAGGCAGTTTTACCAGAAAGGGAGGGTGTGGGTAGGGGTGGGAGCTTGAGGGAAGTCAGGTCCTGTCCCCCTTCACTGTGGCTCTCAGCCTCAGGAGACCCTGCCTGCAGGGGAGAGGACCCGGCTTCCTGGAGAGAAAGGGCACTTCCTACGGGTGTGGTGCAGCCTCCACAGAAATAGGACCATCTTGTCTACAAGCAGCACTTGTCGTGATGAGCACGGGACGATGCATGCAAGTGTTAAATCTCTACATTGTACACCTGAAACTAACATCACCCTGTATGGTAACTAACTGGAATTTAAGTAAAAACAATGAACGAGTGAACGAACAAATGAACGAACGAACGAAATCAGCAAACCCACCCCAGTGAGGCACACATGCCAGGACTGAGGCGCACACTCATGAACAAGTCTCTCAACGGCTTCTCCTTATCTTGGGAAATAGAGCCTTAACACAGGATGCCCAATGAAGCCAGTCACCCTGGCGATGCCTTCCTTAATCCTAACTTCTTCTCCCATCTCCTCCTTCTCCTAGTCCAGGGCCCCCTAAAAATCCAGGCTTTTTAGGGAAATGGCTAATCTCCACATATTACAAAACATTTCTGTTGAGGTGAATTCTTCAGAATGGAGAGACCTATAGAGGTACTTCACAATACGGCCCTAAAGAAAGAGGTGTTTCTATGTGAATAAATGAAAGCCACTTAGCCAAAAAGGAAACAAAAAAGGTTTTCTGCCTATGTTGAAAGTAGTGTTCTCTAACACTGGTGACTAAATTCCCTCTTCCCAGCCACAACCTTATATAAAGGCTCTCAACCCCCAAATAAACAAACAAAAGAAGCTGTTGGCAAATCAGTGGCATATTTTATAACAGAAGATATCTTTAAATTTGCATTTAGATCACTCCACCAATACATGACCAGGAGGGCTCACGGAACAAAAGGCAATCAGCTCCAAAGATACACTCCTACTTCTACTCCGAGAGCCACAGGAACCATGTGTCTGGCAAATTTAGAATCATAGTCAAGGAAATGCAAATTAAACAGGAAGATGCCATTTGTCCTCCATCAGTGCCATCAGGAGCAACAGGACTAGAGATTGCTCTGTTCTTTTTGGGAAACAATCTGGCAGTAACCCATTAAAAAAGTTCTTTAACTGGATTTTTTTAAAAAGCGAAACTTATAAAAAGTTGCAAGAATAGTATGATGAATTCTATAACCTTTCACCTAGCTTCACTAATTAACATCTTGCCTCATTTGCTTTATCTCCATGTATATAATTATACATACACATTTTTTTCGGAACCACTCAAGAATAAGATGCAGATATCATGACTCTTCACCCCTAAATCCTTCAGCATGTTATTTCCCAAGAACAAGGTTGTGCTCTTACATAATGATAAAATTATTACATTCAGAAAACTTATCATTGTTATAATAGTATCATCTAATATTACAGTCTGCATTCAAAATTTGCTAAATATCCCAATACTGTTTTTTATAGCAATTTTTTCTTGATACAAGATCAGGCATCGCACTTAGATCTTATCTCCTAAAAAGTGAAATGAGCATACTGTTGACACAACAATCCCCACACCTACAGAGAGAAGAGCACTGGTACATAAGGAGACTTTATACAGAGATCTACATTTAGATACAGATAGAAAAATACATGTTTACTGCACCATTATTCGCAGCAGGAAAAATCTGGAAACAACATTAAGAGACCATGAAAAGGGACTTATTGAAAAAAAAAATTATGGTATATCCAGACTCTGGAATATTATGCAGCTATTAAAAATAGAGAATTAAAGGGGCTCTTGGGTGTCTCAGTCGATTAGGTGTCTGACTCTTGATTTCAGCTGAGGTCATGATCTCAGGGTCATGAGACTCTGAGTTGGGCTCCATGCTCAGTGGGGAGTCTGCTTGGAATTTTCTCTCCCTCTCCCTCTGCCCCTCCCCTGCTTGTGCATGTGTATACTCTCTCTCTCTTTCTCTTTCTCTCTCAAATAAATAAATCTTTAAAAAAAGAGAATTAAATCTACATATATGGACCTAGAAAGATGTCCATGATCTACTGATAAAGTTCCAGCATTGCTTTTTACTTTGCTTTCAGCATACTGCGGAGTAGAAGGATGGAGATCTAGCTGTAGATCTCTGACATCAGCTGTAGCAACATTTTTCTAGATATGTCTTGTGAGGCAAGGGAAACAAAAGCAAAAATAAACTATTGGGACTATAACAAAATAAAAAGCTTCTGCAGAGAAAAAAAAAAAAATCTACAAAACTAAGAGACAACTTACTGAATGAGAGAAGATATTTGCAAGTGGCATATTCAATAAAGGGTTAGTATCCAAAATACATAAAGAACTGATATAACTCAATACCAAAAAACCAAATAATCCAATTTAAAAATGGGTAGAAGACATGAGCAGACTTTCTCCAAAGAAGACATCCAGATGGTCAACAGACACATGAAAAGATGCTCAATATTCCTCATCAACAGGGAAATACAAATCAAAACCACAATGAGCTATCACCCCACACCTTTCAGAATGGCTAAAATCAAAAACACAAGAAATGACCAGTGTTGGCAAGGATATGGAGTAAAAGGAACTCTCTTGCTCTGTTGGTGGGAATGTAAACTCATTCAGCCACTGTGGAAGACAATGGAGGTTCCTCAAAAAATTAAAAATAGAACTACCCTACAATCCAGTAATTACACCACTGTGTATTTACCCAAAAAATATGAAAATACTAATTAGAAAGGTTATGTTCACCCCTCTGTTTATAGCAGCATTATTTACAATAGCCAAATTAAAGAAATAGCCCAAGTGTCCATTGGATAAAGAACATGTAGTATAAATACACAAGGAATACTATTCAGCCATAACAAAGAATAAAATCTTGCCATTTGCAACAACATGGATGATCTAGAGGGTATAATGCTAAGCAAAGTAAGTTAGAGAAAGACAAATACCAGGATTTCATTCATATGTGGAATTTAAGAAACAAAACAAACAAAGGAAAAAAAAGAGACAAAGCAAAAAACAGACTCTGAACTACAGAGAACTGATGGTTACCAGAGGATAGTTGGGTGGGGGGATGGGAGGAACAGCTGAAGGGGATTAAAGAGTACACTTATCATGATGACCTTACTAAGCAATATATGGAACGGTTGAATCACTATATTATACACTTGAAACTAATATAACACTATATGTTAACCATACTGGAATTAAAAAAATTTTAATAATTAATTAATTAAATAAAATTGCACATGTGATTCAGATTATATTCCTGTTGGAACAGTATTGGTCTAGAATGCCAGCCTTGGTTTTAAATCCCAGATAGACAGTGCCACTTACTCTCTGTGTGAAGAAGTAATTTTCCTCTTTAAGCACTGACTTGCTCATCAGTAAATTGGCAATAATAAATATACCTAATTTATCAGGCTGATGTGAGAAGTAAATTAGATAATGCATGTAAAGCACTTAGCATAAGACCTAGACATGGGGGACGTGTGGGTGGCTTGGTCAGTTAAGCGTCTGCCTTTAGCTTAGGTCATGATCCCAGGGTCCTGGGATTGAGTCCTGCATTGGGCTCCTTGCTCAACAGGGAGCCTGCTTCTCTCTCTGCCTGCCACTCCCCCTGCTTGTGCTGGCTTTCTCTCTCTTTCTCTCTCTCTGACAAATAAAATAAATAAAGTCTTAAAAAAAATAAACAACAACAACCTAGACATGGCAGGTTTTCAAAAATGGGAGCTGCCCTTAATATGACCATCCAGCATTAGGTGAATAATCAGGAGATGAAGGTTTTAGACCTGGCTCTGCCCATACCTGGCTATATGATCCAGGCAAAAAAAAATTAATCTCTTAGATTCTTCACTTCTTTATTAGAAAATCGGGAGCTAATAATCTGCTTCATCGGGTTATTCTGAAGACGGAATTCTTTCAGCCTACATGTATTCATTGAGTACCTACTATGAGCGAGGCACCATTCTGGGCACTGGGGAAAAAGCAATGAACAAGTCAGATAAAGTTCCTGTCCTTAAAGAGTTTCTATTCCAGAGGAGATATATCACAAAAAAATATTATTATATAATGTAACGTTGGGTAGTAATAAGAAATATGAAGAAACTAGAGCAGGGTAAGGGAAAAGAGAGTGATGGAAAGATGCCACTTTAGCCCAAGGACAGAGACAGACACGTGGAGAAGAGCCAGCAGGAGTGAAGGAAGAGAAGCGCAGGGCGCTGCAGCAGGGGGATGCTGGGTGAGTCTGGGTTAGAAAAAGGGAGCCAAGGTATAGCTGGGGAGCACAGAGATGGGGGCAGGAGAGGAGACTTGGCCAGACCACAGGGGGCCCTGGAGGCCTTGGGAGGAACGCAGGGTCTCATTCTCATACGAGGCAGCTGCCAGAGAGTTTCACACAAGTTGTTAACTGACCCACTGGCTACACTGAAGGAGGTGATGCCAGGCTCAGCATGGCACAAAATAAATGTGGGGGCCGGCAGTGGTAGAAGGCTGAGATATGGCCCAGTTAGCTCCCCCAGCACCCTGGAGGGCCCAAAACCTGTTACAGCAAAGGGGACAGGGAGGAAGTGGGCATGGCAGGAAACAGGTCAGTGGTGCTGCAAAGAGTTACAGCCCTGGGACAGTGCTTGCAATCTGGCTCCAGGTCACCCCAGAGGCAATATACTCCTCTACCCTCAAAGCACAAAAGGAAGAAACCAAGTCATAGCAAACCGAGAAGCCAACTCTGCGTCTCCACCACAAGGAACAGCCCTCAGTCAGACCAGCAGAAACACACTGGTTAAAGAAAAGACAATTTTTAAAAAATGTATTATTACAAAATACTATTTTCTATCATAGAAAAGTCACTGTAAAAATGTAGAAATTAAACAAAAAGAAACAAAAAGAAGACAAATTAAATTCCAATTAACTAGAATCCTACAACCAGAAGTTACAGTAAATAATGTTTGGCTATTTATATCCAGATAGTTATGAACTTGTAAACATCAAACCTAGACCTCCTCTTCTGCAAATATAAATATGTGTGCATTGCACGTGCTTTTTAAAAATGGCACTGTTCTCTATTAATGGTGCTGCAACTTGCTCCTTTCACTTAATATTCGAATATAGTGTGCATGACTTCCAAGGTGGTTAATTCTAGATTGATGGCATCCTTTTTAATGCTGCTTAGTATTTCATAAAGAATATTATATCCCAGAGTCCCTACTGTTGGGCACATGGGTTGTTTCCAACCGGTGTTTGCTACCCCCCGTCGCACCCTGTTTCAGTGCCCAGACGCTCACATCAGTTCCGTTACTTACAGCAAACTCCTCGGGACTCACTTTCAAGACATCGAAGACAACGGCATCGTAGCTCTTGCTGGCATAGTCGCAGCTCTGGCCCTCCAGAGAGTCTGAGCTGCTGCTGCCCTGTGGAGGACAGGGAGAGAGGGGCCGCCTGAGCAGTCGGGCTGACTGCAGACTCGCTGACTCCCACACCCAGCCCGCAGACGCAGGAGAGACAGCACCGTACAGTGAGAAAAGCTCCTACTGCTCGCTGCCTTACCCTGTTCCAGGCACCGGGCGAGGCACTTCATACACATGCTCTTGTTTAATTCTCGTAAGGACTGAGGACATGCTATTCTTATTCCCGCTTTACAGATAAGGAAGCAGAGGCAAGGCCGCCTCCCCCAAGGTATCACAGCCAGGAAACCGAAGAACTAGGAGGTGAACCTGGTTTCGCGTCTACTTGACGCCAGACGTGTACCCTCGGTCACTACCCCCGACTGTTTCCAGCCCGCTGTGTAGCTGGTGGGGTAAAAAGATACAGCCCCACGCCTCCTTCAGAGAGAACAGGACTTCACAACTTAGGAGGCCTAGGCAATCATCTGTCTTGTTCTGTCTCTCAAACATTACCTGGTTTTCACCTTTGTTTTTTTTGTTGTTGTTTTTCTTGAAGTCACTGCAGGAAATTCTTACACAAAGTGTTAAACTGGCTTTCAAGGCTTATTTCATGTATGGGCCATTTGGAATTCAAAGCCAGTTTGCTGATGAGGTGAGAGGTAACCAACTGGCTTCGGAGACGGGCGTGCAAGTGAAATTCAGAAGAGTCCCTTATTAAGGAGAACACCACGAGCCCTGCGTGTACAGAAGGGGGCTCCCATAAAAAAGCAAGTTAAAACTCCCCAAATGGGGCCAGTTTTATGAAACCCAACACTGTGGGGATCCCAGAATGTTGAACATACCTTCTCTTTGACTTTATTTAATTTCATCAAATTCTACTTTGGGGAACCAGTCAAGCTTACCACCCAAAAATTGTATCCTGTTCATAAATGGTTTTATTCGTCTCAACCCATGAAGAGGGATTTTGTGGTTTCCATTAACCTCAATATCTTGGACTGGGATTTAGAGAACATGCTTTTATTAATTCTTCTTTATTTCACTCTTTCCAAATGGCTATATCTGGAAAAACTTTGCAATCTTACTGGAAATTAGGGTGTTTTTAGGCCAGTGAGGGAAACCAACAGTCAACAACTGAGAATGTGGGGTTAAGAGGAGGAGTGGAAACTCAAACCTGTAGATTTCAGTAGGCCTATGTCATTGAAAGGTTTTACGAATGAGGCTGCTCTACCCAAAACTAGATCTAAGACGATCTGAAGAAGCAGCACATCATGGTGGTTAAGAGCGCTGAAGTCATGCGCGGTGGAAATGCCAGCTCCACACAAGCTACTTCACCTGACCGTCTCAGCTCTCTGGAAACCGGCACCTTTGGCACCTCCTCCCCAGGGCTGGGGTACAGGTTACACACGATGAAGCGAACAGAGCAGCGGGCAGAATCCCCCTCCCTGGGAGACGCTGGTTCAAGGGGCCTGGGCAGGCTCGGCCATGGCTATTTTAGAAGTTCCCTGAACAATGGGACATTCTCCCCTGAGGAGAATCTGTGCTAAACTTTTGAGAAGTAACTAAGACGAATCCTGAATGCCTCTAAAATTGGCAGTCTGTTCTGCCCCTCAGTCTTATGCACAGACTCCAAGCAGGCGAATACCTGTAAGTCACTCTGCACTTCCACACCCACCTTCCAGAAAGCGACCGAGTCAGGTGACAAGGTGGTTTTCCTCAGTGTAGTGTCATCAGGGTTAAGAGCACTGGCTTGAGAGTCACAGGGGCCTGGCTGTGAATCCCCACCCACGGCCAACCAGCTGTGTGATTTGAGCCAGTTTATTCACCTCTTCCTGCCTTAGTTTCCCCATCTATAAACCGGGGGTGAAGCAACAGTACATACCTGATCGGGCTACTCTGAGAATTAGTGGGATGACACCTGTGAAACATGCAAGGCCGGGCAGACAGGATGCGCTGAATTATGGGGGTGGATGTGTGTGTGGTGTCATTCATCACCAAAATTTACTGAGTACTTCAATTATACATGTGTGCTCTCAACAACTACCTGAGTACTTACCATGTTCCAGATACATATACGTACGCACACACACACAGAATATGTACGTGTATATGTGTACATGTGCGCACATACACACAGAGAGTTCAGAAAAGACAGAAGTTTTACTGTGGATGAAGTGTAAATTGTAATGAAAACAGAAGTCTGATTCCTCCAGTTACCAAACAGTCCATTCCTGGGATTTCAGGTTTTATAACTTTCCTGTAACACCCCATTGCATCTGCCCCAGACACACATGCTCATACAAGAGGCCTTATTTAATCCAGTGTTGCCCCAAATACATTAGTGGTGGTGGTGAGGATGAGGTAGTGACTTCATTTAAACCTATATTGGCACTATCAGCGAATTTTAAAAGGTACTCACAAGTCTGTTTTCAGAAGCAGAGATCAAAATAAGGAATTTTTTAAAGGTTTACAAGATATGAATAGGTTCCTGTGAATTTCTAGCCGATCACACAGGATCATTTCAAAAGCCCAGCTCAACTGTGAGGGACTGAGCGTTCCCTTGCCGGTGGTCACGGAGCCAGGCATTACACCTTCGGCAAGGTGGCATCCCTGGGCCGATGACACCCACTCCTCTTGCATGCCTCTGTCCCGTCACTGCACTTGGAAAACAAACCCCCACCCCGCAAGCCCCGGGCCACGGGCCCTAGCCCAGGCCACTCTCCGACCACCAGTCCTTACAGCCATCTCCTACTGAGCAAGGTAAACAAGAACACAGGGCCAGTTGGAACCACTTCTGTCAGACTTCATTCTGGAATGTGTGACTTATTTATAATCAGCAGCAGCTTTTCTTGGGAAAGATCTGATCCCATCTTGCCACCAAAATGGAATGTGGCACTTGCTACAACTGGACTGGGCAGGTGTTTGCTTTTCTTTGACGAGAACGACTGCAGAAAACCTACTGATCCCCAGGGCTGACTGCCTCCCAAACCTCACACCTGGTGTGGCCAAGGGCCTCAGGGGGGCTAAGAATGGTGGTATTCACGGAGCCTTGCTGCCTTGCTGTCCACAACTTAGCTGGGGCCTGGGTCTGCTGAAAGGAGTCCCCCTACCCCCACCCACTGTCCCAATCCTCACAGCCCCTGTACCTGTGGAGTGGCGGAGGTGACCAACACGCTAGCCATCAGACCATTCCTCTTGTACATAGTCTCCGGGCCGCAGGGAGCTTCAGGGCAGCCTCCGTCGGTGACATAACCTGTCTAGAGAAGTCCTGCAAGGCAAGGGGGCTCATGAAAACCAGCTTCAAACTCAACTTAATCCCACCCTGGGGGTGGGGGGAGATGACGTTGTGCTACACTTGAAGAAAAGACCCCAGAGATGACCTTTATTATTTTTTTTAAGATTTTATTTATGTATTTGACAGAGAGAGAGAGAGAGAGAGAGCATGAGCAGGGGGAGGGGCAGAGGGAGAAGCAGACTCCCCGTGGAGCAGGGAGTCCGATGCGGGGCTCAATCCCAGCACCCTGGGATCATGACCTGAGCCGAAGGCAGACGCTTAGCTGACTGAGCCACCCAGGTGCCCTGTGACCTTTGTTTTAAATGAAAGCAGGCAAAGAAGACAAACGGATTCTACCCTGTCTCCCCATGCACTCGACTGCTTCATCAGTAACAAGGTGATAACGGCTAACACTGGCACAGTGCTCGCCAAGTGCCGTGCACTTGACGTACATTAACTGACCCTCACAACAGCCTCAGGCAGGTCCTATTACACCCATATTACATGTGAGGTATCTGAGGCACAGAGAGGTTAAATAACTCATGCTTTAGTGCCTTCGTTCACATTGTCTCCTGATCCCATCATCATTCAAGGCCCTGCTCAAATGTCATTTCTTCTGAGCATCATCTGGACCACTCGAACCAGAACCAGATGCTCTCATGCCAATGTGTACACACCTCTAGCAGAGCATTTATCACATCACTGAACGTCACATAACTGTAGCCGCCACCTGCTTTTTAGCAGGAAAGTGACCAGGAGAGTAGGGAGGATGTAACAGGGCAAGGAAAGGAGAAGGTAGAGGGCCCAGCAGGAAGCCAAGTGCAATTATCCAGGCCAGAGCTGAAGGTCCTCCGCGCTAAGTGAGGTTGTCACAGTGAAGTCAGACAGAAGGAGACAGACTGGGAGACAGCAGGGGCAGAAACTGTCTCCCCCAGACAGGGGAGAACAAGCTGAGCATGAATGGTGTCTGGCCCGAGGTGCCAGAAGGATGGTGTGTCCCTCCTCAAGGAAAGGAACAGAGGTGATGCAGCAGATTTGTGGAAGATGATGACGAACTTAATCTGGGATATATGCCGAATATATGCGGTGCCGGAGAGAAAATCCAGCCTGGAGGGCAAGTCTCGCCCAAAGCCCACTGGGGAAGATGGTCTGGAGGAAGACGGAGAAGATCTCTGCCCTGCCTGTGACCCTGCTGGAGCCTCAGCCACAGGGCCCATGGCGGAGCAGCGAGCCAGATAGGACGGAGTCGAACACCCGAGAAGGAACGTCAGAGCGCCGCAGGCTCCGGCCGTGCCGGGCTCCAAAGCCACGATGGCTGTTCCCTCACAACCGCTCTGCCGGCTTCCGTCAGCCGCGTCCCCGTCAGTGACAGCCTGTGAGCCGTCCACTTTCCCTCCTTTCTTCCCCCAGACACTGACAAGAACCAGTCTGAGCTATGAATGACATCTGGGGGCCAACTGGGGACAGCTGGATATGGACATTTTAGATAATATCGAACTACCCTTCATTTTCTGGGGCACGAGAGCAGCAGTAGGGAGATCAAGTAGGAGAAAGTCTATCTGGGTGACACGCGGGACAGAATTCAGCGCTAACGTGAGTTTGCGACTTAGTTTCGAATCAATCCACGAAACACACTGAAGTCGAGATAAAGCAACTATGGCAAAATGCTAACAACTGACATCCACTGACAGGAGTTCGCTGCACTAGTCTCTCAACTTTTCTGAATGCGCTACCATTTTCATACTGGAAAAGAAAGAAAGGGGAAAAAAGCACAGGTCGGCTAAGTTTTTCCTCAGACGCCAAACTCCTCTTTCACGAGCAGGGAAAGGGGTTGGGTTGGAAGCACTCATTTGTTAATCATTTCTGTCCTCGGAGAAGCCATGCGGGCTGTTACCCAGGACCCTGAGCCCGTGGCTGCGGCAGGTTTGGAAGGCAGCTACACAAAAGATAGGAAGAGACCTTTAGCGAAAGAAGGCCTAGGAATGGCGAAGGGACATGCCCCGGGGAAAGGCAAATCAAAACCACAGTGAGCTACCACCTCACACCCGCTAGGACGGCCATAATGAAAAAGACAGTACCAAGTGTTGGCAAGGACGCGGAGAAATGGAGCCCTCGTACCTTGCAGATAGGGAGGTGAAAGGTACAGCTCCTTTAGAAAATAGTTTGGTAGTTTCTTAAAAAGTTAAACATACACTTACCAAATGACCAGCAATTCTACTCCTAGGTAGCTACCTTAAAATAAATGAAAGCATATGTCCGCACAAAGACATGTACGTGAACTACTCATCAGAGCCAAAAGTCGGAAACAATCTAAACGCTCCTCAACTGCTGAATGGATCAACAATGTGATATATCCACACAGTGGAATATTACTCAGCAATAAAGAAATGAAAACCATAACATGAATAAAGCTCACAAACATTATGCTTAAAGTGAAAGAGGTCAGACCCAAAAGACTGTGTTGTAGGGTGCCATTTTCGTGAAATGTCCAAAAAAGGCAAATTCATAGAGACAGGAGCCCATCAGTGGTCGGCTGGGCAGGGAGGCAGGACTGTCTGCAAATGGGCACAAGGGATTTTTCTGAGGTGACAGAAATGTTCTAAAACTGGATCATCGTGACAGTCCCACAGCTCCATAAAGTTGCCTGAAGTCACAGAATCGTACACTTGGGATGGGTGAATTTTACGGTATGCGAACTACGCTACAATGAAAGCAGCCGCCACCAGCTTGGTTTCGTGGTGGTAACCTGAACGCCCATGTTTAAACTGCCCCCTTCCACATCCCTTTGAAATAATCCAAGAAATATTAAAATAGCAAAAACAAACTACATTAGCACATGACAAGAGAGAAGGGTTATTAATAAGCAAAAAACTTTGAGGAATTTCCAGTGCAGAAGAGACAGGACTGCGAGGAGGGGAACCAGCCTCTGGAGCAAAGGGAAGGCCTCCCAGGCGTCAGATGGATGGGACCCTCCAACAGACACCCCATGAGAAACTTGGAGACTTCAAAGTGGGGAGTCCAGAAACTGAGGCTGAAAGTAAGGCCAGCTCAAGAGCTCAAAGCAGCAGCATGAGACTGGCTCAAGCTGAGGAGCTGTCTCAGACCAGACAAACCAGCTCATGTGGACTGGGAGTCGGGGCCAACCCAGCTAGGCTCTCAATGCCAGAAGCCACCAGCTTGTTGGATGGACCATGTTCAGATCAGCTCAAGCCAGACTGAAGTGACCTGACCCAAGTCACCATGGCAGGAGGGCATGAGAGACAGCCAGCCTGATGCTCCCCGTGGATCCAACTTGCTCCCATTCCAGGCTGACGTGGGCTTCACTCCTTTCAGGGTATGCCTGGCACTCTGCGGGTCTTCACCAAGGGGAGCCCCAACATGGAGCCCAATCTGCTCAGCCTGGCCCCAACCAAAGGCCTTGGCTCTCCCCAATTGCCTGACACCATAAATTCTCAAGTCACACAGCCTTTCAACACAGGTGCCACATTTTATTCTCACACTCTCTTCCATGACTAGTCATTGGCACACTCCCTGCATCCTGTCTGAAGGACGCCACCAGCTCTGCCCATTTCTCCAGCATCACTGGGGGGTGTGCTTAGGTGCCCCTGTCCACACACCACCAGCAGCACACCCAGGGAACAGCAGCTGCGCAAAGCTGGGCTAGGTGCTACATTTCTAGCTCATTTCATCTTCACAGTCCCATGCAGGGGAGACTCTTCTACTCCTGGAAACTGAGACTCTGAGAGGTGACGTAACTGACTGCTAGTTGAGTGGTGGAGCTAGGGAGCTCAAATCCTGGTCTGTCGACACCAGTGCCTGGGCCCGGGCTTCCTCCAAAAGCCCACAAGGACCCAGCAAGAAAATGCGTGTAGAACATTCCACCCAGGCCAGCCTCAGACCAAGCACTCAATCAAAGTTACTAGTTACTGTAAGTGTTAATCTAATCCTACAGTTCTATTCATTTATAGCTGTTCTTTTTTCCTAAAATAATGAACAAAAAATTAACTGCAAGAAAGCCCAGCATCATGCTGTGAAACCATAGGCCTCCCGGGCAGGAAAGGGGTTCCCAGCTGTGGGCCCCAGGCATCCCGGGGGCACAGGCTGAGTCCAGGTGTCTAAGTGCAGGGCTCCTCCTCCAAGAGGCCTGATCTGCCCACCCACACCCCTCTGGCCCACCTAGAGACAAAGCACATCAGCCACAGTGTGTTACTCCTTATGCTTCCTATGGGGAGCCTGGGCTGGAAAGAAAGACAGAGCACTTGTTTGAGATCTGACTCCTGCATGTCTCACCATGGACACAAATAGCCTAACTTACGGGCAGTGACTCTCAGGTAAATGATATTTCACATGCTAAGAAACAACAGGACCAAGCAGAACAGAGTATCCTTTCCAGGGCCCAGAGAAACCCCCACCCATCCACCTTCAGTCCCTGAGGCCCAGCCAGGCCCCCAACTCCTCATTAGGGACCAGACTCCCATCAAGGGAGTCAGCCTGGCCCAGGCCCCTGAGAACTGCTTCCGCACCCCACGGGAGGGCTCCTGATGACAGCAGCCATGTCTCCCAGGCCAGACTGACTGGACCAGAGTGGCCACCTGATTCTCCTGGGAACTCAGAACCCTGAGACACCAGTCTCTGCTGGTCAACCAGCCTGAGGCACTGTGTCCTCACTTCTAGGGGGTGGCCAGATCCTGCCTGGTGCGGGGAGAATCAGCCAGAGTGTGAAGGGAGCAGATGAACGGAGAAGCTGAAGGCAGAGTCTGTGTCTGAAAGAAAAGGAGAGCAGTGGACCTGGCTCCCACCCCTGGGCTCTGTGGTAGATGCCTCTTTTTCAGTGGCAGATAGAGTGGCTTCCAAAAGACCTTGACTAGGGCTACTTCCTAAACACCAAGTTCATGCCAAGCCACCAGAAACCTGACCCCGAAAACACAGGGGGCTCATCTGAATGGGGAAAGATATGCATCGTTCATTCACTCATCAAACTCCTACTTCATGCGGGAATCATTCTAGCTAGGAGTTCCTAACCGTTTTTGTGCCTTGGACCCTTTTGGCAGCCTAGTGAAGCCTCTGGGTCCCTCCTCACAGAAATGTTTTTACATGCATAAAATAAAATTACACAGGAAACCAATTACATGGGATTACCCAGGAAACCAATTATATTAAAATACAGTTATTAAATTATTTTTAAATACTTTATAACATAATGTATATTTCTTCATGTAAGGAATATATATATATTTCTTTATTATTGCATTAAATAACAAGATGTTGGCGGGTTTAATAACTAACATAATTTGAAAGTAGTTATGGGCACAGATATTCTAAGAGGCCATGATTGTTATGTGATTTGAGAATACCTGTGATTTTATTGGCGACAAAGTCCCAAGTACTATTATTATTACTGTGATTCACTGTCTATATTAGTAACTGAAAGAAGTGATAAATTTCAGTTAGAAGTTGGTGAAAATAAAGATATCATATTTTTCCCATCAAAACTCAGTGATGCCTGGTCCAGAAGCCCTGTTCCAGGCACTGGGGATATGAGGCGAGCAGGCCCTGCTCCCGGAGAACTTACATTCCAGTACGAAGTCAGAAAATACACACATGGATACAAAGAAGATAACTTCAGATACTGAAAAATATCTCAAAAAACTAAAATAGGGTGGAGGATGGTATTTGCCAGGTTGTCAAGGTAGGACGCTCTGAGGATGTGAAATTTGAACTGAAAGCTTAGGAAGGAGTCAGCCCATAAAAACCACAGTGTGTTCTTTGCAGAGGGCACAGCAAGTGTGAAGACCCTGAGATGCACATGAACTCAGCAGACTTGTGATAGAGGCAGATGGACCCGAGTGGGCAGAAGGCAGTGGACAGACAGACTGGGGCCAGAACACGAAGGGCCTTGCATGCATGGTGGGTGTGTGGGTTTCATCTGGAGTGCAGTGGGAACCCTCTGGTGTACTAGAGGGTGTTGAGTAGGGGAGTGACAGGATCTGTTCTTACTGTTTTTGAGGTCACTTTGGCTGCTGGGCATAGAACTGGATGAAGAGAGACAAAGTCGGAGCCTCGGAGGCAGCAGGAGTAAGAGAGGACAATGGCAATGGACTGCTGGCCACAGGAATGGGAGATGGATCTGGGAGGGGTTCTGGAGGGAAACAGACAAGACCTGGTGATGGACTGCATGTGAGGGGAGAGGAAACGAAGGGAACCAAGGATGACTTCTAAGCTTGGGGCTGTCACAAGTGGGCAACAGCCACATGTGGCCCAGCTGTTCATTCATTCACTCATCACCCACCCAGTGAACCCACTGGTGGGCCAGTTCTGGGCATCTAGAGTTAAAAATAACACAACCCTGCCCTCCAGGGTCCTACAGTATAGTGGGGGGGAACACCCAGTAAGTAGATACTCAAGGGACACATGCTCTAACAGATCACAAGTTCACGCTGGGGGTCAAAGAAGACATCACTGAGAAGAGCCCTTGAGCCGGCTCTCAGAGGACCAGTGGGAGTGTCTCAAGGAAAGGGCCGAGGAGGGCACGCTGAGCGAGCGTGGAAGCCCGGGGTGGGAAAGCACCAGTGCGCCAGGAGCACAACGGGGCAGGCTCCCCTGCTCACCAGACCCCAGCCCGTGTCCATCCCAACAAGCCAGGCAGGGATCCCCAGAGTTTGTTTTGACGGATGGCCCAACACTGCAGCCACAGCGTCCTGTCTCCTGGTCACTCCCTCATCTGTTTGGCAGACTTGGTGACACCTCCCAAGCCCTGCCCTGTGCAGAGGATTCAGACCAGTCCTTGGCCTCAAGGACCTTACCTACCATTGTCTGCTCACCACTGTCATCACAACAATTTACGAGGTACTTTGTTCCAGGCTCTGGCTGGGGATTTCCGTGCATTAAAAAAAAATTTTTTTTTACAGATGAGGAAATGGAGGTGCAAAGAGATGAATGCACTGTAACTCGGGGATGCACTTTTACACGCCTGCACTGACTACAGCCCCTGCTGGACAAGGGCAGTCTGGCAGGCAGGCAAGAGCCCCCGCTTCTGAGCTTGCCATTTTAATCTGAATCACGCCAAAACCCCATCTTTCCATCCTCCGGCTCTCTCAACACACACACACACACACACACACACACACACACACACACACGCTGCTAATGCCTCCTTGGAAACCAAAACACTGCCGAAGAGCAAGCAATTCTCATGATGTAACTTCGCAAGAACGTGGCAATTGTATCAGGACCACAGAACAATCCCTCATCTCTTGTTTCTGTATGACAGACTCTATTCTCGTGTGTGGGCTCCCGGAGAGGGGAGGAAAATCCCATATGCCATGCTGGTTTCCTTCCAAACTTTCAGAATTCTCCTTCAGTGTCGCAGGTTCAGGAAACCAAGAAAATAACATGAGACAGTCTGGTGCGGACCACTGTTGAGAAGGCAGAATAACCACTTTTTCCTAAGCGTATGGAGGTTGTTGCAAAGAAAATACACACATCCAGGAATGTTCAATTACAAGAGAGTGATCTCTTCCAAATGTTTCAGACAAGCATGGAAACGGATCCCGAGCCCCGCTGCAGAGCTGCTCCCTCAGCGTGGAGTGGGCTGCTCTCCGCAGACGTGGTGGAAGCTGGCTCCACCTTCGCGTGTCTTGAACAGAAGCCGTGACAAGACGAATAAGAAGGAAACAAAGAGGGTTGTGGGCAGAACCACCCCTCCACTGCACTTCAGGAGCAGTAAGTGTCTGTATGTACACGCACGCACGCATGCACACACAGCATGCAGATTTCCAATTACGAAAAGGCTTCCCCCAAGGGAACCATCACTCTGGTGCTGGACCCCTGGCCAGCAGCTTGAGTGGGCTGGCAGGGCTGCTGTCTCTACCTCCTCCTGACCCTCTCCAAACTGGCCAAACCTCTTTTCCTGGCAAGCATCAGCGTCTGGAGCCTTTCAAAGAGAGGCCCGGCCACGTAAGCACATGTCGGACTTGAATGCCATCACTCACTGCAGTGCTCACCGCCGCCCCCGCCCCGCACCCCACCCCTTCCAAGCCACCCACCAGATGTTCAACCTCCAACATCCCACCTTCTCACCAAGGGAGGGAGAATGGGCTGGGGAGGCGCCACCATGGCTGTGCCTCTGTGGAGGGGAGAGAGGAACAGAGCGTGGGAAAGGGGGCTGGCTTTTTAGGGATGGAGGTCTGCAGAGCTCACAAAAAAAGGACAAAACCTCAGTTTGTGAAACTGAGCAAACCCAGAGAAAAGGACGAGGAGGGCATCCTCTTGGGGAGGGAAGCACCTACATTTATGGAGCTAAGGTAGGCGCCCGCAAACAGGCAGCAATCCACAAATTCAGGTGATGGGCGCGGACTGAGTGCCCCCGCCAACAGCCCACGCAGGGTATGCTGAAGCCAGGGAGGCAGAAGTGGACCAGGCCCAACCTCGTTCTCAGAAACCTTAGTCCAGTCCAGAGGCACCTAACTTTTTCAAGGAGGAGAACTTCCTGAATTTCTTACATTAAAGTAATACAGATGCATGCTGAAATTATAAAAACTGAATAAAAAGGCATAAAACAAAAAAGGAAAATCTCCTCTCCCCACAACCCCTCGTCCCTGTCCCCAAGGTCAGACAGTTCACACGGCATAGGGCAGCATTTATGCACACATCCACCCATATGGAGATATGCACAGATACACATGTAAATATATTTCAGACACTATTCTTTTCAACACTAAAAAAATTTTTAGTTCTTTTTGGTATCTGTTGACTAAGAAAAAACTCTTGGTAACAAAAAACTGTTATAAATCACCAACACACTTAAATTAATCTGTGGTCTAATAATCACAGCAATATCTGTATCCACTTGGAATGCATCAGGGTGTATTTACAGCACCCATTCTTCAGCCTGACAGAGCTCAGAGCACACGTGGATTTGGGGAGCCCATACAGCAGCCTGGAGTTCAACACCCTCCACCCCCCGCCGGTCCGCAGCTGCAGGTGGAGGCCTGGTAGAAGCTAAGAACAAGAGAGCTACAGAGCAATGTCTGGGGCAGGAGAACAGACAAATCAGGATCTGAATTCTCACCCATCACTTACTCTGTACCCTAGGCAAGCCACTCGACCTGACCCAAGCTCCACCTCCCTTGCCTGTTAAACAGGGAGAATCGTGATTCCCACCTCGCAGATGGTGGCGGGGGTCCCCGGGATGCTGGTAAATGACAGCTTCGCCTGTGCTAGCGCCCCGCACCACCACGCTCACCCTCTAGGGCAGGGCAGGCATGGGCAGGGCTCTCTGAGCATAAGACCACAAGACATGGCATTGACGTTGAGGCACCAAGAGAAACGTGACTGAAGAGTATGCACTTCTCATAAAACCAGGGAAGGTTCTCAAAAGAAAACCAATCCTTTGGTTGGCTGGATAGTTTTTTAAGACCTTCTAATGAAAAGGCCACTCGAGCTTCCCCATCCCTCATGCGTGCACATACAATTACTCCTGAAACCAAAGGCTCCTCCTCCCTTCTGAAACAAGGCTGCCGAACACAGGCGGAGGGGAGAGGTCCCCACGTGCAGCCACCAGCTGGCTGGCAAGGCCTGATTTCTCCAGAACAGGGGAGGCCGACTTGAGGGAAACGAGGCCTAGCGATCCCTGTGGGTGAGGGCTTGAAGGGAGCATTGGGAAATGGGGGTGAAGGGGAGAGCAAGAATGAGGGTGGCCTACCTGGAGCATGCCAGACCCCCTCAACAGCCCTGGGAGCACCCTGGAAAGCTGGAGAGTGACACTCCCCTTTCCACATATCAGGGGTCATGGTATCCGGTTCAGGGACCCGGTGCCCGCTCCCTCGTCCCGACTCTGCACAGCCCTCATCAGTCTTAATTAAGGTCCCAGGAGCACACGCTCTGGGGAAGGCAGGCAGCGTTGCATGGAACTGGACAGACGGTGTCCACCTGGGCAGCCATCAGCAGAGACAACCCTCCCTGTGGAACGCGCCTGGCCTCACCAGCGCCCCAGGTCCAGCCGACCCAGCCTCTGCTTGAGTGCCCTCCTCCTACTCTCCCTGTCGCACCCCTGCCTCCTCATGGTTGATTCTTGACACAAACAGAGGGATCCTTCTCCCATCCAAGTACTAACCAGGCCCGACCCTGCTTAGCTTCCGACATCAGACGCGATCGGGCGCGTTCAGGATGGGATGGCCGTAGACCAGAGGGATCCTTCTAAAACATCAACCAAAAACTCGCAGGACACACACTAAGAAGGGTGAACTCTCCTGTAGGTAGAGCATACCCAGCTGGAGAAAAACAGGCTCCATCCCAGATCTTTCTCCGGAAGGAAGCTAGAGAAATGCCCTGAACGGTAAGCGAAGGCACTCCACGTCCCAGGCAGCGGCAAGAGGGGAAAGAAGCCAGCCAGCGGCATCAGCGAGCGCAGTAACCTTCAGGACAGAGCTGAGGACAGCCTGGGGCTTGGACGCAGGGAAAGCCGGCCTCGCAAAGGGACAAGTGCCTGAGTCTCCCAGAGTCTCCTGGGGCGGAACAGGGAAGGGCGCGAGATGGAGACTGGGGTTTTCTGGGAACGTGAGATGACTCCTGAGCATGTTCTCAGGCTCAAAATAAGTAGCGGAGGGCAAAACAGTAAAAATGCAAGAGAAAGGGGAGACGCCTGACAGAGCACATCTCCGAGAGGATAGTAAGGTGGGACTGTGGTAGCAGCTTCCCCTGCCCCTGGAGGATGGGGGAGGATGGTGGCCGCTACTCAGACCTTCGCTACAGGAGGGTGGCCCTGGGGAGACAGGAGAGCCCGGTTGGCAGAGGGGGCACCCATGCCAGCACACAGGGGCTCGGTGAAGTCTCTCAGGATGAGACACTTTTACCCTATAGGAATGTGAAGCAAAAGCACAAGAACCAGACCATAAATTTCCTCCACTGAAGACCTGCTGTGACCTTTGGGACAGGGAGCTGTCCCAGGCAGAGGACACTAATGAGGCCCCACAACTAGACACAAGGAGGGATCCTGGACTAAGACAGGAACAGAAAAAGAACACTGGGAGGGAAACCGGTGGCATGTGAATAAAGTCGGACAGTCCAGTTCATAGCATCGTAATCTGTATCAACTTACCTAAGTTAATTTGATAACTGGATTAAGCCTATGTAAGCTATTCACATATAAGCTGCATGAAGGGTACATGTAAATGCTGTGTACTATTGTGCAACTTTTCTGTAAGTCTAAATTTATTTCATAATAAAAAGTTAAATTTAAAAAGCAAATCTATACCCTTACTTCCCAACCCCCCTTCCCTCCCCCAACACACACACACAATCTCCACAAGCAGGCCTCACACGGGGCTCACGGTTTCCTGTGCCAACCATTACCCAAGAGGTGCAGCTCCGGGGGGCTGAGGGTCAGGCATTTTACGCCCGTTAGCTGTGGGCCAAACATACGTTTTCCGTGGTAGACAGAGGATGGGGCTGGAAGACAGTTTACTGTGAGGAGCAGGGGGTCCCTCTCTCCTTCCTAGTCCCTGCCAAGGACAGAGGAATTACTGGTCTGACTGTACCAGTCCAGGTCACTGACAGCCACGTCTGTTTGGAATCCCTAAGCACCTGAACGGCACACACCAGTTCAAGGCCCCTCTTGCCCCCACTGCTGCCATGAGACCCGTGGGACTTGCACACGCACCCCTACGTGTGCCTGCCTGGCCTGTTCCTGTATGCTGCTGCTGGCCACAGGAAGGTCAAGCTCCGGGGGCCCCAACTGGGCAGGGAGCTCCTCACTTGCCTCAGTCAGCTCCGAGCAGAAAGCCCTGTGCCAGATACCGGCTGGCTCATAATGAGGGTAATTTAATTCTTTGCTGCTCTTCCTTGTCATCAGGTTGAACTTTAGAAATATCAAGGTGAAGAACAGGTTGGCAGAACAGGACACCCACACTCTTAGGCCTTCCTGACAAATACCACTGAGTCCTGACTCATCGCGCACAGCCTGGCATTTCCCACCTTAATGGGAAGGAAGTTGTCTGAGAGCAAGGCGGGGTGGGCGAGCTCCTCCTGGAGAAGGACAGGGAAAACCACCTAGGCAGCAGCACAACAAAGCCCAGCAGGAATAAAGGGTGCACCCCCTGAGGTGGGAGCAGGCAGGTGAAGAAGGACATCCTTGGATCCAGGCAGTCTTCAAGTGCCATTCCACATTCCACGGAGAACACTGCAGGGGGCGGCATGGGGTGATGGTACCAAACCGCACAGAGGAAATGACATTTTCCCATCAAACCATATAAACAGATCTAAGTTCCAAGACAGTGAACTGGGTCCACACATCTGCCTTCCCCTCTCCAAATCTTGTTGAGACGAAAAAACAAGAAGAATAAGAAATCTGTTGCAGTGTTGAAATACAGGGAAGGATGACATCACCAAACCAGAAATTCAGAATTCCTAGAAGATTTGAGGCAAATGGAACTGGACTGAGGAGAAGCTATGAATGCTAGACATCTGGCCACAAAATCAACGGTCTCTTCTGTCCAGATAACACCCGGCTAGAAAATGCAGCGGTGGGCGCCTGGGTGGCTCAGCTGTTAGGCGTCTGCCTTCGGCTCAGGTCATGGTCCCAGGGTCCTGGGATCGAGCCCCGCACTGGGCTCCCTGATCATTGGGAGGCCTGCTTCTCCCTCTCCCACTCCCCCTGCTTGTGTTCCTGCTCTCGCTATCTCTCTCTCTGTGAAATAAATAAATAAAATCTTTAAAAAAAAAAAATGCAGCGGCCTGAGAGCCTACTAACTAAACATAAGCTAGAGATAAACTTGAAAAGAAATGTACAGAAATCATTTGAAGCAAATTGCGATATTTTCCTAACAAAAAAGAAGACAAATCAAAGGAGAGATGTTTCACTCCTCTGAATAAAGAGACAATATTGTAAAGACATCAATTCTCCCCAAATGATCTATAAATAAAATACAAGGTCACTCTAAATCCTAAGGGGATTCATTTTGGAATTCAAAAAATTGATTTAAATTTTCATCTGGAAGAATAATTTGTAAAAGCTAAGAAGTTTTGAAAAAAAGCAGGAGGATGAGAAGTGACCTGTCCTGCCAGGAAGCCACGGAGAGATGAACGGATTAGCAGGAACAGAACACAGTCCAGATCACGGGGTCAAGTACACGTGAGACTTAATATCTAGTCAAGACAGCATTGCAAATGGTGGGGAAGGACAGATCACGTAAGAAATGGTGATGAAACAATCTACTATTCACTTGAGGGTGGGGGGATTCGTTTAAAATCTTACCCAGTATCTTAAGAAAAACAAATGAGCAAATCCTAAGAAAAAGAGAGAGAGAGGCAAACCAAGAAAGAGACTCTTAACTAGAGAGAACACCCTGACGGTTACCAGAGGGGAGGTGGGTGAGGTGAACTAGGTGATGGGGATGAAGGAGGGCACCTGTGATGAGGAACGGGTTTTGTATGTGTTGAATCACTAAATTGTACACCTGAAACTAGTATTACACTGTATGTTAACTGACTGGAATTTAAATAAAAACTTAAAAAAATAAAAATAAAAAATCTTACTCAGTATCATCTCTAAGAATGAAGTTTTGATAGAGATTTAACCAAACACAAAATCCCCATAAAAATACCAGAGGAAACACTAATCATTACTTTTTAAATAACTCTGGGCTGAAGAAGTCCTCTCTAGGGTGATACAAAAGCCAGAAAAACAAAGAAAACCACTGGCAGATTTAATCTACATTAAAAATGAAAACTCCGTATAAGAAAAGACATCATGAAAAAGATGTAAGACAATGAAAACCCCAGGGGGATGGGGCGTGTTAGAAACGTCACATGAGAGAGGACGAAGGAAGATCCTTAGTAAGGAAAGAACTCCCCCAAGAGTCCGGCTCAACTCTCGGCAGGCGTGCTGCCCCAGCTTGTCTCCTGCAGAGAGACGCTCTCAGCAGCACCTTTCTCGTGGGTGTGAGGACAACACGAGAGGCTGTTTGTGAAGCACTTTGCCCAGAGTCTGAGCAAAGCAAGGAAATCATCAGACAGGCAAGGCAAGAGCATGTTCCAGCAAGGTCACTGACTGCACCACCACCTGCAAAGACAGGAGGAAAACACTGGAAAACCTTATCAGTGTGTTTCAGTACACGCAGCTGGGGCACATCCATTCAGAGGGACCCTAAGCAGTGGTTTAAAATGATGAGATGGATCAATATCTACAGACAGAGAAAGATGTCCACCGATTCAGGACATAGCCACCCTTATTAATTCATTCGGCAAGTATGCACTGAAAGTCTAGTATGTGTCAGGTACTGTTCTAGGGGCTGGGCACAGAGCAGCAAAGAAAAAGCTGCAAGTCCCCCAGTACGTTCTAGCGGAGGCGGCAGACAATAAATAAAGCATGCAGTGAAATATGAGTGTTGGCTGGTGGTAAGAGAGGAAAAAAGTAAAGCAGGGCTAGGGGTGAGGCAGAGGGGGAAGAGGGGTTACGATTTTAAATGCGGAGGTCTGAGAAGTGCTGAGAAAGTGACATCTGGACATGTTTTCCAACACTTATGCACTAATGTGGACACACACTCCACTATTAATATCATTGCCTCTGAAAGTGTACGGCACTCTCAGGACGTGGCTCAGTCAGTTAAGCGGCTGCCTTCGGCTCAGGTCTGCCTTCCCAGGGTCCTGGGATCGAGCCCCGCATCCGGCTCCCTGCTCAGCGGGGAGTCTGCTTCTCCCTCTCCTGCTCCCCCTGCTTCTGCGCGCACTCTCTCTCTTTCTCTCTGACAAATATAAATATCTTTTTTTAAAAAGTGTACGGCACTTTCACTTTCTACTTTTTGTACATGTCAGTATTGTTTGATTTCTTTTAAAATAAGTGATAAAATAATGCTGTGAGCTACACAGCATGTGGAGAGAAAACTGAAAGTGAACTTCCACAGACAAGCACTTCGGGATGGCTCACAGCCAGGTATCCCACACTTAGGAGGGTGGAGTCGGGTGCCTGGTGCTTTGGCACCACCTGGTGGCCATTTCCAACCATGTCAAGGATGGAAAGGCAGGGTGCACAATTGTACAAAACGCCACCTGCCCTGTGGACAGGGACTAGAAGGAAAATGCAGTTCGATTTGTTGGGATGACAGGGTCATGGCGGGATTTATTTAGCTTGGGTTTTCTATCATAGTTTTGTAATGTTTCATTCATTTATGTGTAACTGCAACGGAGCCGTCCTATGGGACAGCCAAATGTATCGGGGGGCAGACGTGGAGAGTAGGTCGGGTGGCACAGATCCATAAAACCAGGCCATCTGCACATGTGCCCCCAAGAAGGTTGGGGAATTCAGAGTGACAACTTCAGGTTACTCAGTCCGTGGAAGAGGAGGGGTCTTCCCCAGTGGGGAGTGCCTAAGAAACAACGTCCCAAGAGTCTGGCTGGGATGAGCAGCTACATACCTGACCTCAATAATAATCACTAACTGAGCATGCGTGCAGACCATTAAACCAGTGCCTCTTCATCAAAGCCCAGAGGAGACTGAGGGATAAGCCCCAGGTGACGGAGAGGTGACACTGATCACACTCTGCCTGGGGCACTTGTCCCTTCTCCGTCCTTCTGGTTCTCAGTCTATGCAGGGCCCCTCCACTGTGTGCCCTCCACTTGGGCCACCACAGCACCTGTCACCCTGACCGGGAATCGCTGCTTTCCCTGGGCATGTGCCCGCTCAGCCACAAGCTGTGTAAGGTGAGTCACAGCTATCTCATTCGTCCCCAGAGAGGCACCTGCAAGTCCGGTGTTCTGGGTTTGAATGCAGCTCTACCACCTACCACCCACGGGACGGCGGGCAAGTGCCTCTGCAAGCCTCAGTTCCCCCTCTGTGCCCACGCTGTGGGGCTGCTGTGAGGACTAGCAGCACCAGGCGGCACTGAGGAGTGCTGGCGGTGCCAGGCGCTCGTCTCAGGGCTCCACAGGTACTAAGCCTCTGAGCTGAGGCGTCTCTGTGGTAAGTGTTGTTACAGTGCCCCGCACAGGAAGTTCTCAGTTATTTGAGCCTCAGTTCCCAGCACGGTACCCAGCAGTCGGCTGTGTTCTCAACAAAAATGGATGAACTACTCCTCCAACCTACTGTGAAAAGGGGCAAGGTCAGAGCAAGACTGCGAAGCTTAAGCCACCCCAACAGCACGCCCAACCACGTGGTTCTGCTGCCCCCCAAAAAGGCTCAAGGACTGCACAAAAGGACTTCAAGGAGAGAAGGCCCTCCGGCGGGTACTGGGGAGGGTGCGGGAAGGAAGGAGAAGTGGTGTGAATACTTGGGGCTGATGCCGGGGGCGGGGGGGGGGGGGGGGGGTGCGGGTAACAGCAGCACTCTGGCTTCCGGCTCAGGGTCAGCTCAGGCAGGACCCAGGTGGAAGCGACCTCCCGGGAGCGGCCTCAGCTAAAAGCAGGTGAGACTTGCCTTAACAATCCCTCCAGCCAGGATCACTCCCAGGCTCCGTACAGACACCTTCAACACACCCAACCAGCAACAGCCCCATCTGAACATCACGTCCTATCCTTGCTGTCCTTGCTTTCCGTGTGCTTCCTTCTGATTCCTTGCATTCCAACCCACTCAAGTGGTCAGGGCTGTGGTCCCCACAGAGGAATGAAAGGGGGGACTGAGAGGTACCAAACCCATTGAGAAATATAGGCCCTGCCTGTGGGGGAGCACATTCTGTGCAGGGAGCATGCAGTCCCTGCCAGCCGCTTGGAAGTGGCATCCAGCCACTGAAGGACAGATGTGCAGACAAGAACAGGTGCCAAAATGTCTCTGGAGCTCACCAGTGGCCACACCTATCCTGCTGTCTCTCACAGCCAGGTGTAAACAGGGGCCGTGAAAGAATCCTCCTCCCTCCTCTTCTCCTGGCTCCTTCCTGCTCTCCTTTCCAGTCTCATTTTAGATGTTACTTCCTCCAAGAACCCTTCTGTGACCCCCTCTGTTATGTCTTTCTTCTACAGGCTTTTAGAGCACCCAGACTTCTCCTCCATGGCACTCGTCACGGTTGTCCTGAATCATGTGTTCATCTTCCTCCCTGGACCAACACTCTCCAAGACATCCAGTAAGAGGGTCATGCAAGCTGCGTCAGGAGCCGGCCCATGGCTTACATGGCTCACAAACCCTTTCCTGAGCAACCTTTGTGCTGTTGTCTATTTATGTTTAGGTTCCAGAACGAGATGCTCAAAAGTCAGAAGGTGTCAGATGTTACAACTGATGGCCTGAACCTTCATCTTACAGAAAGGAAAACTCAAGTCTCCTTGCTTAAACAGTGACATTTATAAAGACAGTCTCAAAAGAAACAAATAACAGAAAGGTACACTTACTTTCCTGGGTTGTTTCTTGATATTTAATTATTTTTAAATTATACTTTATTGGACTTCCTATTTGAACTACAAAAGCAACACATCCCTGTTGCTATAAGCCAAACCCAATAGGATGTACAAATAAAAGCCATCAACCCACCTTCCCCCTACCGCTCTCCCCATTCCAGCCACCAAAGGTAATCGCAGCAAGCAGCAAGGTGTATTCCTCCAAGCTTTTCCACCAAGCAACATAAATACACATAACCAAGTGGTACTCATACCAGAAACCAAGGTCATACCTCAAGTGCTGCGGGGCCCAGGCAGATCATGTCACTGGTGAAACTGCAGGAGTAACAGAACGAGGACACATGGGGCCAGTGGCTCACTACACTACCTAGAGCTTTCCATTTGGAACATTTGTAAAGCACTGAACTGGCCACACAAAGCAACCAAGAGGGAGATTAGACAGTGGGTAGCTGAGCTGATAAAAGTTCAGATTTTGGAGCCCTAGTCACATCCTGGGCCCAGCATCTGTTGGCTGGGTGACCATAAGTTATTTAGCCACTCTGTGCTTCAATTTCCTCCTCTGAAAATAGGTGATCCAATAGTACCTACCTTGCAACTTCGTTGTGAGAAGAGAGTAAGTTCACTGTGTAAAGCACTTAGCACTGCCCAGCACAAGGAATTATCTGCCACCACGGGCCACCAGTTTGCAACCCCTGCTGGAGACGTTATTATGCAATTTATCTTTGAAACCTACTACAGGTTGTGGCCTTCTCCGAGGTCAGAAGAGTGAAACCTGCCTCCTTTGTAATCACTGCCTAATCCATCGCTGACAGGTGCTCCCATTCCTCCCACCTTTCTGCCACTCCAAACAGCAGTGCAGAAAACAGCTTTGTATTGCTTTTTGCACTGGTGCTTTATTTCTGCAGGCCAGACTCCTAGAAGTATACTGATGGGTTTCCAGATTAGGGATTTTTTAATATTTATTAGATATTTTCAGATTATGTTCCCCAAAAGTTAGAACAATTCATACACCTACCAGCAATGTAGGAGAGGACCCACTTCCCCATTTACTGGCTATGGCTGGTTTTATCAATCTTTGTAACTTTTTGCCAATTAAAAAGGTAAAAAAGAGGGACACCTGGGTGGCTCAGTCGGTTAAGTATCTGCCTTCGGCTCGGGTCATGGTCCCAGGGTCCTGGGATCGAGTCCCGCGTCAGGCTCCTTGCTCGGCGGGGAGGCTGCTTCTCCCTCTGCCTGCTGCTCCCCCTGGTTGTGCTCTCTCTCTCTGTCTCTCTGACAAATAAGTAAAATTTTTTTTAAAAAAGAAAAAGAAAAGAAAACTTGTTTTAATTCACATTCTGTTAGTGATAATCTTTTGAGGCAGAGAGCTCAACTTCTTTCTTTTCTCCCTTTCTTCTTTAGCACGAGAACTCCTATTTTTAGCTAAGCACACCCTATGCTTCCTTGCAGCTCAGTGTGGCTAAGCTCTACTCAATGAGGTGTAAATGTTAGTTCTGTGTGAGACTTTTGAGAAGTGTCTGGAAGGGAAAGGGCACACCCTTTCTCCCATCTGTCTCCTTCTGGCTTGTGCAATGCAGATGTGATGACTGGAGCTCAAGCAGCCACCTTGAATCAGAAGGCACTCTGCTACGGATGGAAGAGCAGCAAGATATAAGGAACCTGGGTCTGGAATGACTTTGATTCCACCATACCAGTCCTTGACTGCCCACCTCTTTACTTTTTCATGAGATGAAAACATATACACCCTTATTGTTTAAGCCATTGTTATGCAGGCGCTATCTACTATATGCAACCAAATCTCGTCCTAATACACCTTCTGATCCCCAAAAGTCAAAACTGAACACTTTTCCTTCCAGAACACAAGCAAACAACTATGCCTCTATGTTTCATTTGCTCTATTTAAGTGTCCTAAAAGTGGACCACTTATTTCCCCACTCTCAGCCCTTCTTCCAAAGCCATAGATTCTGCAAAGATGGTTTAGAATTTTTTATTTTCAGCCTATTATGTTTTCCCATACAGTTCTCTTGTAGCTTAAAGATTATTAAGAACTCAACACAATAAAAACCATCTTGAAGCAGCACTAGCCCTGAGATTAAAGCATATGCCCTCACAGGCACACTCCTTCTTGCACTCTTGCCCCGTCTCATCATCTCTGCCCTGCTTTCACTGTGTTTCTGCTGGAGAGCTTGACAGGGCATTTTCTCAGCTACACTGAACAGATACTGTATGTTTTGTGCCATCACGTGTCTGAAACGCCTTTCTTTTGCAATAACCCCCGAGTGGCATCTGGGCTGGGTATAGAGGACCGCGGCCCCTCTCCCGTGAACAGCCTGTAGACACCAGTCCGCTGCCTTCCCGCCTGCAGGGTTACACATGGGAAGCCCAGTGAGAATCTAATTCTCTTTCCTTAGAAAACCTGCTCTTTCTTCTTACAAAATTTTAAGGTTTTTCTCTTTCTTCTTGGAGTTTAGGAATTTTACTAGAAAACAAGAGTAAGTGCTGGCTTTAGTGTGAACTGGATGAATCCACTGAATCTGAAGAATCACGTCTTTCTATAGTTCACTGAAATTTCCCTCTACTGTTTTTCTATTACTCCTCCATCTGTTCCTTTTTCTCCTCCTGGAACTTCTATTCTATTACCCCTATGCCAGGTCTCCTGGGTAAGGCCTCTAAGTGTCCCACATGTTAATTCATTATTTCCATTTCTTTGTATAATTGTTCTGGGTTATGAGACATTTCTTCTCTTTGGCCTTCCAAACCACTAATTTCAACTCTTCTATTGATCCTTGAATTCAAAAGCCACATTCTTTAGTTCCAGAAAGCCTCTGGTACACTTCCATCTCATCCCTTTGGGAGTTCCTTCCTTGTGAATTAAAGTTCTTAAGTGTCCTCTCCATTCTTCCTGCCTCAAAGAAGCTACTGCTCCAAGTGTGAAGTTTGGCTTTCCTCCTTTCTACAACCAAGTCCCTGAAAATGTGTTGTCATTTGTCTTTGCCTGTTGAAGGACACAGGTTCTTGTAGCCCCTGTTCATGGCAGACCGCCTGAGCTCCTGCAGCAGTAGCAAGCCTGAGGCCCTGGACAACCTGAGAGCCTTTGTTCAAGAGAGCTCAAGTGAAATACGCTGCTGAACAGGGATCTTCCTGCTGAGAAGTAGGGAGGAAATCCTCTGCCCTTTGGTCCCCACCCAGCTGATGACAGGAGAGAGGAGTCCTCTCCCCCTGCAGAGGCTGGGTGCAAGCCTGCCCAGATCCCCCATGAACCGCAAGTGGGCAGCCACAGCCCCTCTCCTGAAATCCAGTTTTTTTTTTTTAGTCTTTTTTTCTTTTAATTTTTTTAAGTTTATTTATTTTTATTTATTTTCAAGTAATCTCTACACCCAGTATGAGGCTCAAACTCACAACTCCGAGATCAAGAGTCGCAAGCTCTTCCGACTGAGCCAGCCAGGCACCTCATCCTGGAATCCAGTTCTAATCAGAAAAAGCACAGACCGGGAGAGGAGCTCCATTTCTAGAACAAGACTGACCTAGAGTCCAATCTCAGCTCTGCCACTAACTTGCTGTGTGACTTCAGGGAAATCACTTCTCTGAGTCTGTTTTGTCGTGTGCTCCCACCTCTAAACCAGCAGTTGTCTCCAGCATCCTCCTTAGGGGAACCAATCCCACCAGTAGGTAAGCTTCAGAGAAAGTGCTTCTACTAAGCACTATATGAATTACTTGTGTTGTAATTTATCATGCAACATCAAGGAAGACTGAATCCCTGGTAGGAAAGCATCAGAAACTTCACCTTCTGCCTCTTTTGTAATAATGGGTTGACAGAAGGGTAAGGCTACTAGAAGAATCTGAAAAATATTGTAATATTTCAGCTTTTAACTTTTTTGTGACTGCTCCTACCTGAACAGAATCTCTTAGGATTCTTTTAGGCAAACACTCTCTGCCACTCCCCCTTTTATTCTTTTATGTTGTCTCAAGACCTTAGGACCATGGCCACAAAGCAGATGGATATTGAAAGCCATAAAAGAGCCCAAGTCGGTTTCAGTCTAGTAACATTTATTGAGCATCTACGGTGTGTAAGGTACTGAGCAAGGAACTGCATGAGATACAATAATGAGCAAGACACAACCTCTGCCTTAAAGTCTAGTCAAGGAGGTAAGATGGGAGGTACGGGGTACATCACAAAAGCACGATGCAATGCAGAATGTAGCCAGGGCCATGAGGAAATTAAAACATGTGTCACGAGGGTTTAAAAGGAAGGAGAGCAGGGTGCCTGGGTGGCTCAGTCGGTTAAGCATCTGCCTTCAGCTCAGATCATGATCTCAGGGTCCTGGGATGGCGCCCTGCATCAGGCTCCCTGCTCCGTGGGGAGTCTGCTTCTCCCTCTCCTTCTGCCCTTCCCCCTGCTCATGTGTACACTTGCTCTTTTTCTCTCTCTCAAATAAATAAAGTCTTTAAAAGTAAATAAATAAAATAGGGGCACCTGGGTGGCTCAGTTGGTTGAGCATCTGCCTTCGGCTCAGGTCATGATCTCAGGGTCCTGGGATGGAGCCCTGCATCAGGCCCTCTGCTCAGCAGGGAGTCTGCTTCTCCCTCCCTCTGCCTCTTCCCTGGCTCGTGCTCTCTCTCTCTCACAAATAAATAAATAATATCTTTTAATAAGATAAAATAAAAAATAAAATAAATAAAAATTGAAATGAAATGAAATGACATGGAGGAGAGCAGCAGCAGAAAAACCTTCTCACAAGAGGTGCCAGATAGGATGGGCAGACTCTCAGGGAGCGAGAATGGGGGCGGGCAGGGGAAGAGGGCGGCAGGGGGTTGACCTATAGAGTGAAGTCTCTTGAGGACAATGACTACATCTCATTTGGCCTTCACCCTTCCTCCCTTGGCGAAGCACCTCACACAAGAGCTGGCCTTTCTGATGAAGGGAGGGTCTGAGGCAAGGACAGCTGGAAGTGGTGGGTAGCTGCACTGGAAAGAGAGGACAGGGGTCTGTTGGCGGGGGGAGGGGGACCTGACTGAGGCTGAGAAAGGAGGTCACCCCAGCTACTGGGGAGTCAGACACAGAACGTCTGTCTTCTGACCACCAGAAGCAAATGGGCGACAGCACGACAGGGCAGCAACGAGAGGTTTTGCACAAGTAGGAGGTGGAGGAAGAAAGGGAAAGCCCTTGATACAAGAACCAACAGAGAACACCTCAGAGTTTAATCTGGCAAAGGAATCCCTAAAACACCCTCTGCACACATGGCTGAGGATGCCTGATGCCCCAAAGCCGCCCTGCAGCTCCTCAGCCCCGCAGACACCATCTCTGGCTGCACCGCCCCCAGATCACCGGTCCCGGCGTGCCCCTTCCGGCGCCTGTCCATCATGGCCCTATGCTCAAGAAAGCACATTTCACTAAGGTCCATAAACCAACTTACCAGGAATACGTGATGGGCTTCATAATCCCAGGCCAATAGGATATACCATCCCAGCACGTCTCTTTCCAAACAGTAGCCGCTGTAAAAGTAGGAGGAATAACTCCATTGACATAGATGTTCCAATATGGTAAGACTTGTTTTTCAAAGCTCAGCAAGGTCAGACCAACTTTAGTACTCTAAGATCTGATTTCAACCTGTTCTTTGAAATGTCAAATACTTTTCCCATAGATCAATATTTGATATCACCATTAGCCTACCAGGTAGCAAAGCCTGTCCTAAATGTATCAAAATCAACTTAAATTTCTTTGGTCACTATTCTCCTTTCCCACCATGCTTTGGATACATGCTATGGTATGGGTTTGCCTGGGGAATCAATCCCAAAGAACACATTGGCTCCACGGGAAAATGCATTCCGGCAGGCCCAAAGTACCAGTCACGGCCTCAGGCACTACCCCAGCAGGGAAGGAGCTCAGGAGTGCCCAGAAACAAACACTCCTGCCCTCAGAGCACAAGGCTGTTGAAAAAGGAGTGTGTATGACAAGGGAGTGCCTGGCATGCCCCGACGGTGACCCGCTGACATAGACAAGCATCCTGCACAGGGTGACTGAAAAGGCCCCCCATCGCTGGTTTCTATCCTCCAAAGCACCCTCTTTCTCCACACCTCCACACCTCACTCCACACCCAGGTGGGCGGCTGCACCACCTCCGTCACTAAGAAAAGTTGACTTCAGCTCTCCTATGCCCCTCCTTTAACTTAAATGTCTCTGCATCTTCTCCTGGTCCTCTACTCCCACCTCTGAGAGAGGCAGCTGGCTGCCTGAGACCCAGGGCCAACCACTGGCCTGGGCTCGGGGCTCAGCAACCCCCTTCCTGGCAACCCCAATCTCTTCCACTCTCTTGGTCCTACCCTCTACCTGAGAACACCTGCCATTCTCCCCAGTCTTCCAAAGAGCTCTGACCCTTGAACTCCAGGCTGCTTCCCATCAGACACCCTGACCTTAGTACCACACCATCTCACTACCATCCACATGGTAACACTCTACCTAACCAATGGTGCTGCTCCCTCCTAGGCCACCAAGACCTCCCAATTTGCTGAAGCTAGTGGCCTCAGGCTCTCCCACCTCCTGGTAGCTTTTAACATGGTTCATTAGTCCCTCTTTCTGGAAACTCAGCTCTCAGTCCCTAATAATGACTTTGTTGCTCTGTCTCCTCCCATCCCCTTAGTCTCTCTGGCCTCCTCCACTGGCTCCTTTCTTCTGCTGGCCCCTTGCTTTTGTCCTCTCACCTTTCAGAGCTTCCCTGCAGCCCTTGCCCGTGGAGGCCTGGCCCCTGCTTCCCTCTCCAGCTTCACTACCACCTCCCTGTGTCTCACACTTTATGCTCCAGCAACAAGGAAACCAACCCAAACAAAGAACACCCACTGAACTTCTTGAAGCTCACCCATTCGTCCACCTGTTTCCCACCTGCTTCCCGCAGCCAGGCTCTGCTCAGGCTGTCCCCTTGTTACGACCCTGAGCCGCAGCTCACCAAACCTCCTGATTCTTCACTACCAACAGGTGAGAAATATTAAGCCAACATCTCTAAAATACATACATTTATTTGTAAATTAAATATACATTCTAATGTACCAACGTGTTACATATATTATAAAACAAATGATCACAGCAGGAAAGATGAAATAAGTTAAAATAATTATTTTATATTATTCATCAAAATACAAAAAATTTTCATTCTCATTATTAAGTTTTAATAGGAGCATGTGACCATATGCTTCTTTTTTTCAGTGTTTTTTTTAAAGATTTTATTTATTTGAGAGAGAAAGGGGAGGGGAGAGAGAGAGAGAGAGCATGAGCTGGGAGAGGGGCAGACGGAGAGGGAGAAGCAGGCTCCCCAATGAGCAGGGAGCCCTACACAGGGCTTGATCCCAGGACCCTGAGATCATGACTGAGCAGAAGGCAAATGTTTAACCACCTGAGCCACCCAGGCGCCCCTTTTTCAGTGTTTTAAATACACTTTTTACAGGGGCACCTGGCAGTCTCAGTCAGTAGCGCGTGCGACTTGATCTCAGGGTCGTGAGTTCAAGCTGCACCCTGGGCATGAAGCCTACTTAAATACACTTTTTACAGATGTGCAATATACGTACAAAAAAGTGCACACAATGTAAGTACACAGGTCAAAGAATTCTCAGAGTGAATACATCCATGTAACCAGCAGCCAGATGGAGAGAGAGAACATCACCAGCACCCCCCCAAAACCCACTGCACCCCCTTCTATCACTACCTGCCCCCAAGGGTAGCCACTATTCTGATTTCTAACAGCATAGATTAGTTCCATTTAAACCTTATATGAATGGGATCACATAATTTATAATCTTTGTGTCTGAATGAACACTGTATCTGTGAAATTCATCCTGATTTTTCATTGAATTGTTATTCATTAACTCTTACTGACTACAGTTGCCCACTGTGGGAGTTTACCACATGTATTTGTCCATTCTACTGCTGATGGACACTGGAATTTTCCAGTCTGGGCAATGACAGATGGTGCTGCTCTAAACATTCTTGAGCATGACATTTAGTACACATTTGTATGCCTTTCTGTAGGGTTGATACCTTGGAGTGGAACTGCTAGGTCATAAGTAAGTGTATGGTCAGCTTCAGTAGATGACGGTTTTCCAAAGTGGCTAACGCAGTTTACGCCCCCACCAGCAGGGCAGGGAGTTCCAGCTGCTCCACATCCTCCCCAGCCCAGGATACGGTTTTGTTTTCGTTTTTCATTTTAACCATCCTGGCACATAAGATATCACTAAAGTAAGTATTACAGTTCCTTGTAAAGATGAGGAGAGTGAAATTAAGTGCCTCTCTCAAGCTCACAAACCTAAGGGGAGTCAGAGCAGGACCCGAGGTCTTTGGACTTCAAAACGTATACTGTTTCCATTTGCAGAGAAATACTGTTTCCAACATAAACACCCTAACAAGAGGCTACAGCACTAATAAAAGAACATGCTTGTGGACTATGCCCATGGACTCTGCCCATCCTAACACTCAACTCATGACAGGAAAAGCAGCATAAAATGGTCTATCAATCCAACTTTGAGACAGACACATAGAAAAAGTCTGGACATATATACCCCAAGTATTAATAATAAGATGATGGCTGATAAAAAAGAATAAAATCTTGCCATTTGCAACAATATGGATGGACACAGAGGGTATTATTATGCTAAGTGAGTAAGTCAAACAGAGAAAGATAAACACCATATGATTTCACTTATATGCAGAATCTTAACAAACAAAACAAAACAAAAACAAACAAACAAAAAAACCCAGACTCTTAAATACAAAGAACTGGTGGTTGCCAGACCAGAGGTGGGGATGGGGGCATGGGTGAAAGAGGTGAAGGGGATTATGAGGTTCAACCTTTTACTTATAAAATAAGTCAACACCAAAATAAAAAGCATTTGTACAGCAAAGGAATCCATCAACAAATCAAAAAGGCAACATAGTGAATGGGAGAAGATAGTTGCAAATGACATATCCAGTAAGGGTTAGTATCTGAAGTATATAAAGAACTTATATACCTCAACACCAAAAACACCCCAAATAATTGGATTTTAAATGGGTAAGGGATCTGAATAGGTATCTTTCTAAAGAAAATACACAAATGGCCAACAGACACATGAAAAGATGCCCAACATCACTCATCATCAGGAAAATACAAATCAAAACCGTAATGAGATATCACCTCATACCTGTCAGAATGGCTAGTATCAAAAAGACAGGAAATAACAAGTGTTGGCAAGGATGTGGAGAAAAGCGAACCCTCGTGCACTGTGATAGGAATGTAAATTGATGCAGCCACTGTGGAAAACACTTATGGAGGTTTCTCAAACAATTAAAAATAGAAATACCATATGATCCAGTAATTCTACTACTGGGTATTTACCCAAAGAAAACAAAAACACTAACTGAAAAAGATATATACACTCGTATGTTTGTTGCAGCATTATTTACAACAGCCAAGAGATGGAAGCAGCCCAAGTATCATTGATAGATGAGTGGATAAAGAAAATATAGCATACATATATACACAATGGAATATTATTCATCCATAAAAAAGAATGGGATCTGGCAATCTGTGACAACATGGATGGACCTAGAGGATATCATGCTAAGTGAAATTAGAGAAAAACAAATACAATATGATTTTGCTTACATGGGGAACCTAAAAAACTAAACAAAACAAAAAAATCAGACTCTTAAATACAGAAAACTGATGGTTGCCAGAGGGGAAATGGATGGGTGACAAGCAAAATAGATAAAGAGGATGAAGAGGTACAAAGTACTGTACCAGTATTAAATAAGTCACGGAGATAAAAAGTACAGCATAGGGAATACACTCAATAATATTGTAATAACACTGTATTGTGACAGATGGTAATTACATTTATCATGATGAGCACTGAGTAATGTATAGAATTGTCAAATCACTAATCACTATTTTATACACTGAAAACTAATACAACATTGTATATGTCAACTATATTTCAACAATAAAAGAAAGAAAAAAAGATAATGGCTGCTTTTTAATTTTTTTGGCCTATCTTTATTTTCTTACTTTTCTACAATTAACATTTAGTAATAAAGAAAAGAAGAGGAGGAGTCCAAGATGGCGGAGTAGGAGACCTTAGTTTCCTCTGGTCCCAGGAATTCAGCTAGATAGCTATCAAATCATTCTGAACACCTGCGAACTCAACCAGAGATCAAAGAAAAGAATACCTGCAACTCTACAAATAAAAAATGACCACTTTCTGCAAAAATGACAATACGGGAAAACTCACCTCAAAAAAGAGAACAAGAGGCAATACTAACTGCCAGGGACCTAATCAGTATGGACATAAGTAAGACGTCGGAACTGGAGTTCAGAATAACAATTATAAAGATACTAGCTGAGCTTGAATAAAGCACAGAAGACACTAGAGGATCCCTTTCTGGAGAAATAAAGGAACTAAAATCTAACCAAGTTGAAATCAGAAAGGCTACTAATGAGATGCAATAAAAAAATGGAGGTTCTGAATGCTAGGATAAATGAGGCAGAAGAGAGAATTAGTGATATATTAGACAAAATGATGGGGAATAAAGAAGCTGAGAAAAAGAGATAACTACTGGATCATGAGGAAGAATTCAAGAGATAAGTGACACTATAAAGCAAAACAATATTAGAACAATTGGGATCCTAGAAGAAGAGGAAAGAGAGAGAGGGGCAGAAGGTATATTGGAGCAAATTACAGTGGAAAACTTACCTAATCTGGGGAAGGAAACAGGCATCCAAGTCCAGGAGGCACAGAGAACCTCCCCAAAAAATAAATAAAAATAGGTCAACACCCTGACATATAATAGTGAAACTTGTAAATCATAGAGACAAAGAGAAAATCCTGAAGGCAGCTCGGGAGAAAAGGTCTGTAACCTACAATGGTAGAAACATTAGAGTGTCAGCAGACCTATCCACAAAGACCTGGCAGGCCAGAAAGGACTTGCATGATATGTTCAAGGTGCTAAATAAGAAAAATATGCAGCCAAGAATACCTTACCCAGCTAGGATGTCATTCAAAATAGAAGGAGTGATAAAAATCTTCCAGGACAAACAGAAACTAAAAGAATTTGTGATCACCAAAATCTAAAAGTGAAATAGAAACCAAAAGAACAGTAGAACAGATCAATGAAACTAGGAGCTGGTTCTTTGAAAGAATTATGAAGATTGATAAACCCCTGGCCAAATTTATCAAAAAGAGAAAGGACCCAAATAAATAAAATCATGAATGAAAGAGGAGAGGATCACAACCAACACCAAAGAAATACAAACAATTATAAGAACATATTATGAGGGGTGCCTGGGTGGCTCAGTCATTAAGCGTCTGCCTTCGGCTCAGGTCATGATCTCAGGGTCCTGGGATTGAGCCGCGCATTGGGCTCCCTGCTCAGCGGGGAGCCTGCTTCTCCCTCTCCCACTCCCTCTGCTTGTGTTCTCTCACTGTGTCTCTCTCTGTCAAATAAATAAATAAATAAATAAATCTTAAAAAAAAAAGAACATGTTATGAGCAACTATATGCCAACAAAATAGGCAATCTGAAAGAAATGGGTCCATTCCTAGAGATGTATAAACTACCAAAACTGAAACAGGAAGAAATAGAAAACCTGAACAGACCCATAACCAGCAAGGAAACTGAAGCAGTATTCAAAAATCTCCCAACAAATAAAAGTCCAGGGCCAGATGGCTTCCCAGAGGAATTCTACCAAACATTTAAAGAATTAATACCTATTCTTCTGAAACAGTTTCAAAAAATCAGAATGGAAGGAACACTTCCAAACTGTTTTTATGAGGCCAGCATTACCTTGATCCCAAACCAAAGACCCCCCCAAAAAGGAGAATTACAGACCAATATCCCTGATGAACATGGATGCCAAACTTCTCACCAAAATACTAGCCAATAGGATCCAACAGTACATTAAAAGGATTATGCACCACGACCAAGTGGGATTTACTCCTGGACTGCAAGGGTGGTTCAAAATCCATGAGTCAATCAATGTGATACACTACATAAATAAAAGAAAGGACAAGAACCATACAATCCTCTCAATAGATGCAGAAAAAGCATTTGACAAAGTACAGCATCCTTTCTTGATTAAAACTCTTCACAGTGTAGTGATAGAGGGAACATACCTCAGTATCATAAAAGCCATATATGAAAAGCCCACAGCGAATATCATACTCAATGGGGGAAAACTGAGCTTTTCCCCTAAGGTCAGGAACACAGCCGAGATGTCCACTATCACCACTGCTGTTCAACATAGTACTAGAAGTCCTAGCCACAGCAATCAGACAACAAAAAGAAATAAAAGGCATCTGAATCTGTAAAGAAGAAGTCAAACTCTCACTCTGCAGACGACATGATACTCTATGCAGAAAACCTAAAATTGCTGGAACTCATACAGGAATTCGGCAACGTGGCAGGATATAAAATCAATGCACAGAAATCAGTTGCATTTCTATACACTAACAATGAGACAGAAGAAATAGAAATTAAGGAGTTGATCCCATTTACAATTGCACCCAAAACCATAAGACACCTAGGAATAAACCTGACCAAAGAGGGAAAGAATCTCTACTCAGAAAACTATAGAACACTCATGGAAGAAATTGAGGAAGACTCAAAGAAATGGAAAGACAGACGAGCCTGGGTGGCTCAGTCAGTTAAGCAGCTGCTCAGGTCATGGTCCTGGGATCAAGCCCCGCATCGGGCTCCCTGCTCAGTGGGGAGTCTGCTTCTCCCTCGCCCTCTGTCCCTCCTCCCACTCATTCTTTCTCTCACTCTCTCTCTCAAATAAATAAAATCTTAAAAAGAAAAAAAGAAATGGAAAAATGTTCCATGCTCATGGATTGAAAGGACAAATATTGTTAAAATGTTTATGCTACCTAGAGCAATCTATACATTCAATTCAATCCCTATCAAAATACCATCAACTTTACTCACAGAACTGGAACAAATAATCCTAAAATTTGTATGGGACCAGAAAAGACCCTGAATATCCTAAGGGATATTGAAAAAGAAAACCAAAGCTGGTGGCATCACAATTCCAGACTTCAAGCTCTATTACGAAGCTGTAATCATCAAGACAGTACGGTACTGGCACAAAAACAGACACATAGATCAATGGAACAGAACAGAGAGCCCAGAAATGGACCCTCAACTCTATGGTCAACTAATCTTCAACAAAGCAGGAAACAATATCCAATGGAAAAAGGACAGTCTCTTCAACAAATGGTGTTGGGAAAACTGGACAGCCACATGCAGAAGAATGAAACTGGACCATTTCCTTACATCACACACAAAAATAGACTCAAAATGGATGAAAGACCTAAATGTGAGACAGGAATCCATTAAAATCCTAGAGAAGAACACAGGCAGCAACCTCTGTGACCTCGGCCGCAGTAACTTCTTGCTAGACACATCTCCAAAGGCAAGGGAAACAAAAGCAAAAATGAACTATTGGGACTTCATCAAGATAAAAAGCTTTTGCACAGCAAAGGAAACAGTTGACAAAACCAAAAGATAACTGACAGAATGGGAGAAGTATCTGCCAATGACATATCAGATAAAGGGCTAGTATCCAAAATCTATGAAGAACTTATCAAACTCAACACCCAAAGAACAAATAATCCAATCAAGAAATGGGCAGGAGACTCGAACAGATATTTCTCCAAAGAAGATACACAAATGGCCAACAGACACATAAAAAAAATGCTCAACATCACTCAGCATCAGGGAAATACAAATCAAAACCACAATGAGACACCACCTCACACCAGTCAGAATGGCTAAAATTAACCACTCAAGAAATGACAGATGTTGGCGAGGATGCAGAGAAAGGGGAACCCTCTTACCCTGTTGGTGGGAATGCAAGCTGGTGCAGCCACTTTGGAAACAGCATGGAGGTTCGTCAAAAAGTTGAAAATAGAGCTACCCTACTACCCAGCAATTGCACTACTAGGTATTTACCCCAAAGATACAAATGTAGTGATCCGTGTGTGTGTGTGTGTGTGTGTAACACACACTGGAATATTATTCAGCCATCAAAAAATGAAATCTTGCCATTTGCAACAATGTGGAAAGAACTAGAGGGTTTTATGCAAAATAAGTCAATCAGAGAAAGACAATTATCATATGATCTCACTGATATGTGGAATTTAAGAAACAAAACAGAGGGTCATAGGGGAAGAGAGGAAAAAATAAAACAAGATGAAACCAGAGAGGGAGACAAACCATAAGAGACTCTTAATCATAGGAAACAAACTGAGGGCTGCAGGAGGGGAGGGAGGTCGGGGGATGGGGTAAATGGATGATGGGCATTAAGGAGGGCATGTGATGTAATGAGCACTGGGTATTATCTAAGACTGATGAATCACTGACCTCTACCTCTGAAACCAACAATACATTATATGTTAATTAACTGAATTTAAATTTTAAAATGGGGAAAAATAATAAAATAATAAATAATAAAAAAATAAGGAAAATAACTATTTTTTTTCATTAAGTCCTAATTACATACCATAAAATGGACCCTTTTAAACTATAGAACTCAGCAGGTTTTAGCGTATTCACTAAGTTCTATGGTCATCCCCCATATCCTAATTCCAGAACATTTTCATCAGCCCCAAAAGAAACCCTGTACCCATTAGCACTCAATCCTATTCCATCATGTCCCTGGCAGCCACTAATCTACTGTCTCTATGGATTTGCTTCTTCTAGACATTTCATAAAAACAGAATCATGTAGTATGGGACTTTTTTGTCTGGTTTCTCTAGAATGTTTCAAGGTTCATCCATGTTGTAGTATGAATCAGTACTTCATTCTTTTTATAGCTAAATAATACTCCATTGTATGGATGAACCACAATCTGTTTATCCATTCATCAACTGACAGATATTTGGGTTGTTTCCATTTTTGGGTAGTATGAATAACACTGCTACTGCTATGAACATACCTGTGCAAGTTTTAGTGTAAGCATCTGTTTTCAATTCTCTTGGTTACATACCTAGAATGGAATTACTAAGTCACAAGGTAACTTAATGTTTAATTTTTTGAGAAACTGTCAAATTGTTTTCCAAAGAATCTACACCATTTTATATTTCTATCAGTGACATGCCCTCCTACAGAATGAAGGTACCAAGGGCACCTGAGTGGCTCAGTCAGTTAAGCGGCTGCCTTCAGTTCAGGTCATGATCCCGGGGTCCTGGGATCAAGCCTCGCATTGGGCTCTCTGCTCAGCGGGGAGTCTGTTTCTCCCTCTCCCACTGTGCTCTCTCTCTCAAATAAATAAATAAAATCTTTAAAAAAAAAAATGGTGCCAAGCAAACCTCTCCAGGGCAGTTCAAAAAGATGATGCCCGGAGGAGTCACCACCAAAGTGGCCCCCGGGGATACTGCATACCTGCACAGCATTTGATTAGCTAGGAAACACATGCCCAGGCAGACTGGAGTGCAGGGAGCTTGCCTTCAAATCTTTTATCCCTCATATCTGTATAGTTCTTTAGAGTGCAGAGTATGCTCATGTGCATGATCTCTGGTTTAAGCAGGAATTCCTGCTTTTTCTGTTAATTATGGTTTCATGTTATATCTTCTCTCAATGATCATTTCATTTGTATTATATTTTATAATCATCATCACAACAACTACTTTGAAATCATTTTATATTTGAATGGTCCCACTCTCACTGCCAATCCTTTCCTTCTTTGACTTGCCCATCCACGGATGGTCTTTTATTTTAATTCATCTCTCTGTGACAGGAGCATGCCTTCCAATGATATTTTCCCCCAGAATGGTGCACGGGTGTAGCAAAAGCTACACACAAGGTGTGTCCTTGCACAATTGAAAAGAATTTCTGTTACCATCAAATGGGAACTAAAACTGGGCTGAGAATAAAATTCTTTGGTCACAACGTTTTCCCTCAGAACCCAATGGGCACTGCCCCACTGTCCTCTGGCATGTATGCTGTAGATAAGTCTGAGCCTAGCTAATTTTTTTTTTCTTTGATTTCCTCATCCTTCTGCCAGGATGCTAATGGTATCTTCTCCTTATTCTTGAAATGAAAAAATTACTTCACCTGGATATTTTAAGTGGTAGCTAATTTTGTCTGGTTCATGATGAGCCCTTATAAATCTACAGATTCGGGTCCTTCTGTTCGGAAAACTTGTGGCTTCCTTCTATGCCATTTGTTCCGGGCTCCAATCTGGTCCATCATCCACATCTGGGGTTTCCCCTGTTGCTTTCTTGTCCCTTCTGAGAGCACCAGTTTGTCCTCCTCCTGACTCCCTGACTTTCGGGAGGGCCACAATTCCAGATGCTGGCAACATGTGCTTTATTTCCTTATGTGCTCTGAGTCCACAAGCCCCTTCCTCATCTCCGTCTGCTGACTCATCTCACCTTTCACAGCATCTAGAACTTCTCAGAGAGGACAAAGTAGATGATGTTTGAAGCTGGGAAACCTTTTACCCAAAGCTTGCTCTTCCTCTATTTCTCGCATGCCTTTGCTTATTTCCCTTGATACTGAGGATCTTTTCAGTGCATCCTCTCTCATGTTCCTTCTCCTATTTGTTCATTTTCAAATGAGGACAGGTGAGGCCTGGCCTGATATTTACCCAAAAATTGTAGACAGATTCTCTTTGGTCCCCTCTCTATTTACCCTAATGGATTCAAGGCTTCTCAGAAACGGCTATGGGTGAAGGCCCAGCACCACGTCTGTCACTCAGCACCTGGGACCACTCCTCAGTGACTGCCTTCCCATCTCTTGCCTCAGCTTCCTCTTCTGTAACACTGGAAAGTTGAGCTCATCTTTAAACATCACCAGCTCTACATTTTTATGGTACTCTTATAAGTCAGACAGATTTAAACTTTCATTTTAATTTGGAGCCAATTATCAAGGATTTTGCTAAATATAGTTATAAACAAGTAATAACGAATTTCTTAAGAAAAACTCACTATATTTAAAAGTAAGCAAACCACAAATATTAAGCTCAAGAAATAGACTTCATCTGATTATACATAAGAAAAAAGAATTATAAATAATTTACCAAGAGCCAGCAGAGTACATGCCCTGGGGAGGTACTGGGTATAAAATGTATAAAACAAAAGAAAAGAAAAGAAAGGAAAGGAAAAGGAGCTATACATAAGCAACTGAGAGTTAGTCTTTCTCTCCCTGTCAGTCTGCCCAGCATCCTGTCAATTCCAGAACTTTCTGTCTTGTCTAAACACTGAAAACCAGATGGAAGCACTGTGGTAACTATGTCATCACTGGGCCCGTCTTTTCAGAGCCCACAGACATTATAAGGGATAACACTGGTCAAGAGCTTTTTATTGGCACACACTCTACACACATTATCCCATTTAATCCCGGCAACCACCTATTAGAGGACTCACTCCTCCATGGTCTCTGGCACTCCAACATGTCCTGCTGGGCATGCCAAGAATGCAAGGTCCTGACCAGCCTTTACCCAGGCCATTTTTCAGGGTTGTGCCTGGAGGGATGAGACAACATCTCCCTCAGGGCTGAAAAGCGGGCTTACTTACTGCCTGCTCTAAAGCAACAGGTGCCCCAGATCGGGGGAAGGGAAATGGACATACACGCTGATGCTAGTAATAAAGTCCTTTGTCTCTGACTCAGGCATTACACATACAAAGATAGAAAGTAGACAGGGAAAGTTCTGCCTCCTACATCCTCCTAACCTGAGTCCTGTAGCCCACCTCTCCTAGATCCCACGACAGAGCTCAGTATACATCTTCCCGTCTTTAACTCCAGTTTTTGTCCTTTCACTCACACTCATCTGGAGTTTCCACTGCAACATGAGGTCAAGCTTAGCAATTCTTTCCAGCATTGAAAGCCAAATGCCCCAACAATGTAATAATCATTCCTTCCCTCACTATTGTGTAACTCCTGATGGCTCATGAATTAAGCTCCTGAGCAAGTTAGCAAAGAAATCACTTCTTTTCCAGTCTAGTTTCCTGCTCTTACCCAAGCACCATATGGAATTAATAAAATATTGCTTTATAATAAGTTGTGAAGGCTCAACCATTTATAGGCCATATATACTCGGCTAATCTCCACTACTCTGAGACTCCACATCTGTTAAACAGGGCCAGTAATGGTGAGGCTGGCCCCCAATAGCCATCCTCCTCTCCTTCTTTAGTAACAAAAATTCTGGTTTTAGATGGACACATGGTTTCCCTGAAGAGAGATTACATTTCCCAACCTCCTTTACTGCTAGGTGTGGCCATATAATGAAGATCAGGCCAATGGGATGCAAGAAGTGTCATGCACAAATTCAGCTCAAAGGCTGGAATGCAGATGCAAAAGCTAGAGCTCCAGCAGCCATTTTGGGTCTTGAAGTGACCTCAGACTTGGAAGCCATTCCCAAGATAGCCTCATAATGGAACAAGATAGAAAGAATCTGAGTCTCTGACCATGTAGGCTCTATAACTCCCCTGAGCTGATTACCTCTTGACTTCTCACACATAAGAGAGAAATTTCTACCTTATTTATGTCTTTGTTATTTTAGTTTTCTGTCACTTGTACCCCAAACTACAGGGACGGCTCCCTCATAAGGAGAGAAATAAGGGTTATATGAGAATATGTATCACAAAAGATACCCAACAGATATCCATTTTTATATTCCCCCAACAAAGGGTCTAGCACTGTTTTCATACATAGCAGACAAACTCAAACATTTGTTGAAATGAAAAGGAATCTGGAAGAATGAAGGCCATTTCATTGCCCTAAAAATTTTCTAATGTTTTTACCAATTTATTTTTCCAGATGACTATCACTATTTTATCAAGTTTTATAGATTATCTCATTGGAATTGCCAACATTTGGAGATATGGTTTTGTCACTACAACCATGTTTAGACTTCCCGGGAAGAGCCAGAAATTAAATGATTGCCTATCAACTGACTGATTTTCATCCTATCCATTCAAAAAGCATTTAATAAGAGGCTACTCAATAACAAGCCTAGTCATAAAAACGAGACTTTAGCATTAACAAAAAAATATCAGGCAAATAATCTCTAATGTCACCTCCCCCATTGCCCCCCAAAATACTCAGGGAGATAGAAGAGGTGATACAAATCAATACCATCACTAAAGACGAAGGCTAATGTGCTATTTTGTCCTTATCACCTCCAGTGCTGATTCAGGATCCTCTTGCCTCTCTGCTTCATAGCCAACAAAATTCCTTTGATTGAGGTTCCTGGGTGTAGTGCTGTTTCATTTCCTATCAAGTAATGTTTCTGGGATTCTCCATTGTCACACTTATCTTCTCAGTGTTTGAATCTTTACCAGTGGGTCTGGTCTTCCCTCCCATATGGTGATGTTCACACAGCTGAACCTATTTTTGCTGAAGTTCTTCTTTACGTCACACACGTGCTACATTGGTGGGGTTCAATCCAGTGCAGGTATCCGCAGAGGTACTCACAAGAGGATCATATCATCATCATCACCACTATTACTGTCGTCTATTGAACCATTACTCTGTGACAGATACTTTGTTAAGCACATTCCCCGTACTAATATACCACTGAGTCCTTACAATAATTCTCTAAGGTGGACATTATTATCCCACCCATTTAAAGTGAGAAAACTCACCCTAGTGAGTGAGGCTCCCAAGAGGTTAGGTCACTTACCCAAGAACACACCATCCATGAGTATCTTCACTGGCTGTGGTAGTGTGTTCTTGAGCAAAGACAGGATTTGAACCCAGCTCGGTCAGCCCCAAATTCTGAATCATTTCTCTGTGTTCCATCCCACAAGAGCTGAATGGCGTTTTATGTTCTGTACACATACTCCCATCCACTCATCTGCTCCCTTCTCTTTGCTAAGCATTGAGGTTTTTCAACTCAATGAACATTAATCTTTTTCTTTTTCCTTTCCTGAGGGGCAAATGCTTTCATACCAGGGTTGTGGACCCTGATATTAAGGACAGCTACTCTCCTCTCCCTGATCCTTTCTCACCACCCCTCAGCTATGGTTTTCAGCACCAGGGCCAGTGCCAACCAGGTCTCTGCCCCTGTTCCACACTTCCAGGTCTTTGGGTTCAGGGTAATAAAGACACATGTAGGATCATATATCAGATTCTTGTTGGCTCTTTCAGATTAAAGGCTCTTCACCGGGTTCTGTAAGCTGATCTCAGTCAGGCATTCAGGACTACCAGGGGGACGGACTTCCACTTTTGCCAATTCAGGACTCCCCTCCATGAGCAGTCTGGGTAAATCTCGGGTGCTCTAACTCTGAGACCCATCTATAAGTTCTGGGGATTGTACAACAGGCTCTGACCTGCTACCCAAGCTCAGGATATACGGGGGACCAAGGATGCACACCCCAGTCACAGGGCTCCCACACCACCTTAGTCCAGTCTGTATGGTTTTATCATCTTCCCAGGACTTCTACAGTTCTGATATCTCCCTTTCCTATGATCTAGACACACACCCTTCCCACTGAGGTTGCTGACCCATCCTGAACCTCAGAATGTTGGATGGAGCCCCAACTTTCCTGCTTCAGGAGCCAGAGATTTCAGACCAAAAGACCACCAGTATAAGGCATGAGGAGACTGCTTGAGAAGGTTCTCAGGGAAGCTGAAGGGTTGAGACACTGGCTGCAGCCAAGAGCCTCCGTTATTTTGCACATGGAAGCAAAGGTAACTAAAATGACCTCTCTCATGTGAGACTGGCTCCAACATTAGTGAAAATAAGAGTGTCAGTGGGAGGCCCTGGAGCACCCAGCTTCAGGGGGCAGGGGCAGAGGTCCTGCAGAGAGAGCTGGAGCAGATGGCCCAACCACCAATTTCCATACCATCATCTTCCTAGGTTACTCCTTCCTCACTGACCCTTCTCTTGCTCCTTCTCTGACTCTTCCACTGTGCTCTACCCCTCATGCTGGTGCTCCCCAGCACTCAGCATCCTCTGCTCACTATGTAGAACCTTCCTGGGTAATCCATCCCTCTCCTACCACTTCCAGGGCCAGCTATACAAGGATGACCCCAAGTCTCTCTCTCTAGACCAGTGGGGCATCAGAACCACCTGTAAAAACTGCAACATACAGATGACTAGTCTCTCTCCCCTAAAATACCCCAGGGGATTCTGATGCTCCAAAGACTGAGAACCACTGCTCTGGCCCAGACCTTTCTCTGAGCCCAAGACTAGCAGGCCAGCTGCCAAATGCTATCCCACAGGCACCCCAAACTCAGTTTGGCTGTTGTCAAACCTGAATTCACTACTTCTCAACTCAATACCCCTTTCCTGTTCCTTATCTCTGTGACTGGCCCAGCCCCTCACACCACTAAAGTGATAAACCCTGACCATGCCCTCCCATCTGCTAAATCTGCAAGGAGGGACGCCTCTGCCTCAGTTTCTCTTGAACCTGTCTCCGCCTCTCTATCCCCATGGCCAGGTTCAGGGACAACGTCCCCTCATGCATCTCCCACACACCAGTCTCCTCCCACACCAACCATCCTCTACACCAGGATCATAACTAGTAGTGTTTCCCTCCTCCTATAATTCCAGAACGATTCTCCGCTGACCACAGGATAACATCTGAACTCTCAAGCACTGCCTTCAAGTCCCTCTGAGTACTGACCCAAAACCACCTCTCTGATCTCGTCTCCTGCAAGCTCCTCCTCTGTCTTCACGAGCTCATGCTCCAGCAACACCACACGGGCTCACCATTCCCAAGACGCAGCCCGCTCTCTCCTGCTTCTGTTACTCCCCATAGTCTGTTTCCTGGGCTCATGTCCCTCTTCACCTGGGAAACTGAAAATCTCTCTTTAAGATCCTGCAAGTCTGATTCCACCCCACGAGCTTCCATTTCCACTACTTTCCACCCCCGACACAGCATCACCATCATTTACTCACTCCTCTCTGTCAGGTAAGTGGGCTCCGGAGGGCAAAGCCTGCAGTGTCAAACCCAGTTACATGTCCAGTGGATGTTTACTTCATGAGTGAAAACCACTAATGAGATCAAGAAGCAAAGGAAGCAACCAATCTTTAAAGCAATAAAAATAAAGCCACCTGCTATCTTGGAAACCATGGCAGGTATTGCTTCAGTAATGGACGCTTTGGGTGATAGATGGGAGTTCTGAAAAAGAGTCAGCAAGCAGAGACTGTGTCAGGGAACGCCTGCACAGGTCGAGAAAACAGCACTGTGACCACCGACCACCAGGGTGTGAACACTACAGCATCTCCCTCACACTCGGTGCTCCAGCCACAATGGCTCTCTGTTACATCTTGAATCCACCACCATGCCCTTGCCCCGACAGGGACTGTGACCATGCAGCTGCCACCTCTTCACCTGGTCAAGTCCAACCAGTCTTTCCTCTGGGAAGCCACTCTGGGCCTCCCAGCCAATAAAGCCGCCCTGTTTACAGCCTCTAGGCACCCCTGTACTCCTTTTCTGTAGCCATCGTCAATGCTGTAATTAATGTTTTCTATACTTGTTTGTTATTGCTTTTGTACTCATTTTTATACTTCTTTAATTCTGCTACTAGACTATGAGCTAAAAGATAGCAAGGACCAGACTCATCTTTTTTCTGTACTGTGGCCCCAAACTCAGTAGGCCCTGAACAGAACTGGATGGATGATGGATGGATGGATGGACGGACAGACAGATGAACTGGAAGACAGGCAGGAACAAGGAATATGGCTGCCTTTCATTACTGCTACAGTACTTCCCTATCATCCAGCTCTCTTTACTCTGACTCAACCCATGAAAAGCAATCTCAGATTTTTTTTTTTTTTTTTTGAAACTTTAAGGTCAGTTTATTAAGTTCAATGACGAAAGCTATCAGAAGAATATTCTCCTGAAAATTATTTTTTCTTAGAAAAAAAGAAAGAAAAATCAACACGTCAGCACAGCCACAGATGCTGTGGCAGTCACACCTCTCTGCAGATGGAGATAGTCCACTAGTCAGTCAAATCACTCTCTGGGTCAGCAGGATTATAGTCGGGATCATCCTCATCATCCTCTAGCTCCAAGTCATCCATTTCTTGGAACAGAGATTCATCTACCTCCACGTTGTTTCCAGCATCTTCCAAAAACTGGATATCAGATGTGTCAAGATTATGATCTGTTTCAAAGAGCTGTTTCCCACTTAATTTATTTTTTCCTGCTTGTTCTTCTTCTTTCATTCGTTTCTTTTTAATTTCCAAGAGTTCTGCATCAAACTTGGCCTTCCAACTTAAGAAATTCTCAATTGTAACAGGAGTGCCATGAAATAATTGCTTTTCAGCTTCCTCTGCCTCTTTTTCTTTTTGTTTCTTTTCTTCTTCTCTTCTAGTTTTTATTTGATCTACTATTTCATTTAGTTTTTCTTGCACAGCTGTCACTAAAGTAAAGATCATCACCATACCAAGGTTTTCTTCTGCCTGTAATGCTAATAGTTTTAAGATGTCTGAGACATCATTATCTTCTAGATTTTCCTGGGAGAATATTTCATAAAGAGGAGCTTCATCTGGGTATTTTTCACTGTATGTAAACTTGAGGGTAGTCTGGACAGTTTCATCATTTTCTCCAGCCTCAGATGTCACAGTAATGGTGAAACTGGGTGGATTTTCTGATAATACTGTGAAGGAGTCGGGGTAAATGGACTCCAGAGCCTCCAGCTCGTTGCGCTGCTCCTCGCCGTAATCTGTCATCGTGGCCCTCGCTGCTGCCCATGGACCGCCCAGCCACCCAGGCGGCGCGCTGCAGCTGGGCGCAATCTCAGATTTTAAAACCGAGGCTTTCCATGGGGCACCTGGCAGGCTCAGTCTGCAGAGCATGCAACTCCTTCCTGATCTTGGGGTCGTGAGTCTGAGCCCCACACTGAGCACAGAAATTACTTAATAAAAAAAAAAGAAGAAGATAAAACTGGGGTTTTCCTACTGAAGAAAGGATGCACACCCACCAGGGATATTCCTGTTTACTTGGAAAGCAGGTGTCACAGCAAACTGACACACCTGGCATTCCAGCTTCATATCCGGTGATTTTTCTATAATACCACACTGCTCTCTCTGTTCCACAAGGATACTGGCTATTTGATAAAACTAGGTTCCAAGAAGCTCTCAGCCCTTAAGAAGCCCCCTAAGATCATGAGGAAGCTCCCTAAGATCAACACACGTATTGCCAACAGACCACAGAGGCACTGCCTTTTCTCAGCCAGCCGCCACCACCGGATCCCAGAGCTGTACACTAAGTCAGGCCTCAGTTCCTCTTCCCACGCACTCACGCTGTTGATTCAACAAAGGACTTTGATGCAGAGGTTCTCATCAGAGATAAATGCTTCTTCATGGACATGGTCTATGTGCATGTTGTATGACCTGCAGGCAGTTGTTGAGAAAGTGCAAGGTGCAAATGGATGTGCTAAAGTCCACAGGTTTTACTGGGTGGGGAATCAGGACACCTGACTACGAAACCCTGGCAAAGTCCCCGTCCTCAGCTGCAAGGTGGGAAGAGTGGCCTCAATGCCCTCTAACTTACGGGACAGACGGACACCGCATTTGACGAGGACAAAGGCCACAACAGTGCTCATCGCAAAAGAGCCCTGCAGTGGGGATATGCAGAGATAGAAATAAGCTAACTAGAGCAACCGGCATCTTTTGAAAAGAGCAAAAGAATGCTATATATCAGTCATCAAGTAACTTCTAATCTTATCAAAAAGCTTCCCCAACAAGAACAAATTCTAATCTTAGGTGTCAACCAATCAGCACATGCGTCAGTAATTACTGTACTTTAGCCACCTACAAGTAAGATCAGGGTTCCCTTATTCCTAGAATGAAACCACACCTTAAACCCATCACTCCAAATTGAACTCCTTAAGTTCAATTATCAGGAAATTAAAATAACTAAAACCAAGAGGAACTATAACAAGTACCTCTTCCAAGGAATCCCTATTTCCTTAACTCCCCTGTGGCTCATCCAATGTCAGAAACCACACCTTGAAGCAGCACGGGGTGTGAGAAAAGACCCTCGAGGGGCCCTCAGCTTCTCCCATAGCTACATCCTGGGCATCTGTTTAACCTCCCTGAGCTTCCGTCTCCTCTGCACCTCAAAGACTGCCCTGCAACGATCAATATGAGGCTGAAAAAACAGGTGTCAAGAGACTGTAAAATGTTGAGATATTTTATAATGAAGGGACCTCAGATACAACAACATTCCCATTTTCTGGATTCAAATCAGTTACTGGACACTCACCATTTACTTCATTTGTTCATTCAACAAACATTTATGGGGCACCTACTACATGCCAGATGCTATGCCAGGCACTAGGGACCCGATGGCAAGCAAAACAGCCCCAGTCCACGATCTGATCTGATGAGACTGCATTAACATTGCACTACAGGACAAAGACATCACCAACCACCACACCACAGAGCATATTGTTACACCCTGCAGGCCATGCTAATGATTTGGTCTTTCTTCTAAGAGAAATCAGAAGCCACCGAAGGGTTTTAAGCAGAAGGAGTGACATACTCAGAACATTCTGTCTGCCTTGTACTAGCCTTGGGCTAGGCCTGGGATATGGCAAGAACAAGTGCAGGCTCTTCCTCTACAAAATCGGGGGGTGGGGGGGCCCCCGCAGGTCACCAGGAAGTCATCATTAGTCACACAGTGTTATTACATTCTACAGCAGGGTGCTGTGGGAGCCGTGGGGGAACGATCTATAAATGCTAGTGGCCCGAAAGTGTTAGAGATATGGTACATAGAGGAAAGACAAAACAAAACACAGCTACAGAAGGGACACAAAATAAGAAATATCTCAAAACAGTGAAAGTCACTAATTCCACAAACAAACTTTAGTGCCACAAAAAGAGACACAGCATATTCTCCTGAATTTATTAAGTTGTTTTCCATAAATATTTAATTACTCAGAAATGTATCAAAAGCACAGATTTCTCTTGACCTAGTTATCAAGCTTATACAAGAGTGAGAATTACTGCATTCAATAAACACAAATTTAATTACGTTCATTAATCTTTCTTTCATCTCTAATAAGATGATTTTCAAACAAAACACTGACTGAGGCCAAACATATAAATTCCTTCTGATTACTTAAGTAATTGTCTTAACCTTCAAATAAAACCTTATAATAAAAACATTTAAATCCTAAAGAGGAGAAGTATAATGTTGTATCAGTTCATATTAAAGACCCTCTATTTACATGGAATCACAAAACAAGCAAGGGACAGAAAGAACTCCGGAAAGCAGCCTTCATTTCCAGGACCAGCTGGAGACAGGGCCCACCCTCAGGGTGACTCCATCCTCCTCACCAAGAGCCAACTGCTTTTGTGGGCATCAAGGGTTGCATCTGCAGTCCCAACAAAGGCTGAGTTCTGCCTGCCACCCTGGGTGCTCCTACTGGCCCCTGCCACCAAGGACACCTGAGTTTTACCCTATTCCTTGTGCAATAACTCACATAACTTCCATAGGCAATAAATTAATATTCCCCCAAAAGCATCCTACAAGCCCTCTAACAATGGCTGAAGAGAAGATCATTCTAGCTCACAATACTGGGTGTTCACGGTGTGTGAACCCCATGCTAAGACCCATTCTGCATCATCTCCTTGAAGCCTTTCAGGAATCATGGAGGTAAGTCCCATCACACTTCTGTATCGATGAGGAAACAGAGGGGTGGTCACTTGCCCAAAGCCATCAGGGTTGTGAATGGTAGAGTCAGGACCCAGACCCACACTGGCCTGACTCCAGAGTCTTTAAGCTCTGCCCTGTTACTCTGGTGTCAGGAGATAAATCTCCTGTAAAGAACATAAAGAACTAAAGCTCTGTAGAAAAACTGTGGGATGATGTGCCATTCTGGGTCTTCATGGACTCTGCTCTCCTCCATAAGTGCACATGAAATAAGCCTGGCTTGTGCCTCCCCTTGGGGAAAAGTCATGGAATTGATCAGTGCAGGTGATCCAAAGAAAAAAAGGTGCTGACAATGGTGCCGGGTGGGAAACTACCTTCGAGAAGAGCTCATGTAAAAAAGGGGGAGGAAACACGTGGGGACAAACCCATAGCCTAGAGTCAACAGGGCCTATGAGGGGTGTCCCTAGGACTCCTTGAGCACTTTGACTTCAGAGCTGGTTTCTCAGACACCGTGCCCATCACCTTCACCATCCCACTAGCACCATTACCACTACACTAGAACCCAGAAAAAACAGCCAAAGAGGTGCTTCTCAGTGCTCCCTAAGAACCATGGATAACATGTGAGCAGTCTGTAAGAATCAGTTTTCTGCCAGGCACCATGCTAAACATTCTACTGCACCATTTCACTGAATCTTCAGCAAGAGTCCTAAGTTAGGCAACACTGCTAAGCCCCATGTAACAAACCAGTAAACCAAGATTCACAGAGAGGGAGACACTTGCCCAAGGCCTTGTGTATGGAAGAACCAGAATTTGAACCCAGGTCTGCCTGGCTCCAGAGCATGAATCTGCTTGGCCACTTCATTCAAGGTCTTCTGTCATAGTCAATCGCCTTCCAGTCACCTTCTGTTTGCATGTGGTTCTTCCACCAACCATGAGCTCCTCAAAGGCAGGGACAGAACTCCTTCACCTCCATATGCCCAGCATCCAGCAAAGGGTTTAGCCAAAAGCAGGAACCCAGCAAGGCTGGTGAATGAATGCCCACAGAAAGGAAGTAAAACCCCCTCTCCCTTTAAGAAAGTGGCCCTAAGGATGCCCCTCACAGAACCCAACCCAACCAACTGCCCACTACCCCTGGTCAAAATCCACAGACCACCTACTCAGCTCCCTTGAGCCTGCTCCTCCACAACCCCACTCCAAGGGAAGGATGAGCAGCCATACTTCTGAGGAAAGGCAAGGTGGGCTTCAGCAAGTATAAGCAGTTCATTTTTAGAGTTGTGCTTTTTTCTGCTTCCCCCTCTTGTCCTGGAGCATCTGGAGAAATATTTCTTTCCTCTCCCATCTCCAAGACTTTTTGGACAAGTATGACCGACCATACCCAAAGCCTATAGCTAGTATATGGCACAACACATGCCTGTCTCAGAGTCAGCACTCAAATACTTGGAAAGTGAAGGAATAGAGCCCAGAGACTGGGTTTCTCTAGAGACCTGATGGCTTATCAATAAGAGCTTGCCAACATTCGGTAGCTATGATGGAGTGGAGGTCCATCACAATGGCCAAAAAGAACCTACCCTGAAGTCCTGGCAGCAAAGAAAGTAGGAGAGTTCCCCTGTGCAGGGAGGAGCCACAGACATAAAGTAATGCATGCCATAACACAATGCATACTCTGATCAAGGCAGGCACACAATCAAAGTCAAGGGAACACAAACAGGAGTGGTCACTTGTGCCTAAAAGAACAGAGCAGGTTTCACAAAGGAGGGGCTATTTGAGCTGGGAAGCCAATCCCAAATCACCCAAGGAGAAGTCATTGTTTCCTGCCTCCATGACCCCCATACTGCACCACCCCAACATCGGGCCCACCATACTGTTCTACAGCCAGTGGCTTGTGTGCCTGTCTTCCTGCGCACTATGTGGGCATCTCAAGGGCAAGGACTTTGGGCATTGTCGATGGCTCACCCTCAACTGCCCAGTAAACACCTGCTGACAAAGAATAAAAGAGTTTCCATCAGGTTATTAACAACATGGCAGATACCTCTTCTTGAGCATCCACTACAACCTGGTATCGCCGCAAGTACTTGGTATGCATGATCTCATTTCCTCCACAAAAAACCCCCAAAAGGCAGATTTTATTAACATCATCCATTTTACAGATAAGGAAAGTGAAATTCGGAAAGATTAGGTAGATCATCCCAAGTCATACAGCCAGTAAGTAACAGCCAAACTTTGAATCAAGGGCTGAATGGAAAATCAGTTTTCAATTACTAGTAAAAAAATCCCTTTTCCTTTCTTTCTGTTGTCTGCCTGCATCCAGATACGTGGATTGCCTGTAATCTATTGTTCAATGGGACCAAAGCCATTTGTTTCCCAGAAAAGAACAAGGGATGTCCCTTACTACTCTTCTCAACAATGACTGCTAACCATTACTGAGTAAACATCATGGTGGGGGGGGAGAGGGGAGAGGCATGGACAAAACTTCTTACAACATCAGTCAAAAACATTTATTAATAAGGAACTGTATGTACCAACTGGAACATTTTCCAATGTTGAAACAATTTCCAAAACAGATCAAGTGAATAGACGAAGGAGAAAGAGTATGTACAGACACTATTCTTTGTGTAAGAGAAAGAATATATAATAAACAAGAAAATGGTAATAGTGGTTGCCCCCAGGGAGAAGGACTGGCAGCTTGAGGCAAGAAACACCCTTTTTACAATTTGTTCCCCTCTGAATTACTTGCCTTTAAAAAGAGAATCCATGTGTGATTTTTTTTTAACTTCTTAAAAAAATAAGATTAAAAACACCATTTAAAGATGCCACTTTTTGCCAGGCCGCTCCCAAATGCTCACATACATATAACTGCAACCATGAAAAAGCTTATGAACAAAAACTGGATGAACTTAATCTGTGGTAAATCAGGACTGTGAAACAGTTTTTGTCTTCCATGCTGAGGTTCACCAATTCCACTAATGTTGCAATATGTTTTTGCAACTAAATCAACAGAATTTTGAAGACAGAGATACAACATACATATAAGCAGCAGGAACAATTTCCTACACCTTCTTCCTAAACTCCTTCATCTGTTCCTTCAACAAGTATTTAATGAGCACCTACTGTGTGCTACGCAAAGTGCTAGACAGATTTTTTTTTTAAAAAGAACTAAACAGGTCATTATTTTCTTCCTTCCTGCCTTTCAGGAAAATAGGGACAGCATGCTAATGAAAGAATGCCAGAGCAAGGACGACCCTTGATGTTCACAGTCTAAAACCATCCTCATTCAACCTAGAAAATGGAGATCTGGGGAAGGGATCTGTTCAAGGTTACATAAGAAGTGAAGGCCTCAGAATTACCAGTCCTGCTCTCCCTACAGGCTTCATGCTGTTCTGTTGTGTTGAAAGATGAGCAGGCAGGGAGGGGAGAAAGGGACCCTAACACTAAGTGCCTGATACATCAGGTGCTTTCACATCTCCTGTGTCATTTATTCTTCATAACTTCTCAAGGTGGGCATGATTATCCTTGTTTCACAAATAAGGAAAACAAAGCTCTGAGAAGCTGAGAAACTAGCGCATAAGGCTTCCAACACAGACCTGTCTGACTTCCAAGCCAGAGCCTTCACCCTCCATACTGAACAGGAAAATCAATTTTAAAAGGTAGACTGGGGGAGGGGGGGCCACACCCGGGTGGCTCAGTCCGTTAAGTGTCTGACTCTTGATTTCAGCTCAGGCCATGATCTCAGGGTCCTGAGATTGAGCCCCATCTCAGGCTCTGTGCTCAGCGTGGAGTCTGCTTGAGATTCTCTCTCTCCCTCTGCCCCTCCCCCCACTCGCATTCTCTCTCTCTCTCTCTCTCTCTCTAAAATAAATAAATAAATAATAAATCTTTAAAAAATAAAAAGGTAAACTGGGGCCATATCACAGAAAGCCTCGGTTTTAACATTTTCCATTAATGAAGTTTCTCTCTCAACCCTGGGTGTTGTCACTCCAATAATAACAATCAAAAAGCCAATCCCCTCATTATTCAATGCATGTTCTAACTTTTGTGCACCACCAAGTTTGGGCTTTCCTTTTAACCCACAGATGGTAACCCAGAGGGCAGCAATCTTTGAGAACCATTTACACAGTTTCTGCTAGGACAGAAAGGGACATCACACATGTTGCTTCTAGGCCCTCTGGGTGCCTGCCACATAAACACAGGCCCCAGTAAGGACCCATCCCTGAGATCCCATGATGCCACTGGGTCACTGCCACACCAGCTGAGTGGTAGTGAGAGGGGCCAGCACCATGGTGGTTCGCCTCCAAAAGTTTCATAGCTTCTAAAGTAAAGAAAAATGCAGGCCAGTGTAAGAGAAGCTTCCTCCTGCCTTCTCTCTGTCCATGAAATGCAGGTAGGAGAAATGACAGTTTGGAATGGTCAAACTGCTAGTGAAGAAAGGTACTGTGTGCCAAAAGGTCACACACATGGGTATAGGACATCTTCTGGATAGGAGAGGGTCCTCTCAGCTTGATTTCTTCTCTCTGCTCCCGTAGGAAGCTAATGAATTCTCACATTCCCCTCTTTTTAGGGTATTCTTTCTGGAATGTGGTAAAATCAGAGTTTCTACTTGGATGGGGAGGGAGAATTCCATAGGGCTCAAGCCTGAGCCTCATGATCCAGCTCAGAGTCCTCAATGGGGTTGGGGTCTAAAGGTCAGCAAACAATTAAATGTTCCTCACTTTCCACCTGCCATTGCTCCCTGCCACATCTCCCTCAGAGGTCATGATCCAAGTCAGATCCGAGACTGTCTTTTGGGGACTCTGCTACAAACCTCATCCCAAACTCAAATAAGAAAAAGATCTGCTAATTAGAAATACCCTGAATCCAACTTCCCCTTTAAGCCCCCAGTCTCTGAATCCAACCTTCCCATCGGCAAAGAGGAAGGAGACTCATAACTTTACCCCACGATTTGCTCAGTAAGCATTTTTCCATCCTATCCTCACAAAGCCCCTGGGAGGCACACAAGGCAGGTAGCACGATGCTCCATGCTCAGATGCTCGTTTTGCGAAGGAAGACACAGAGCTCGGAGAAGTGAAAGACTCTCCAGGGGTTACACAGAGGCAAAAGCTTCTGAACCCTCATTTCTGTTCTTCCCCGTCACCAGGCTGCCATGTCAGTCTTTTGGGAACTGCCATTACTAAGATCGGCAGCAGCATCTGGTACCAGGACCCTTCAAGCTTCACACTAACTACTCTTCCAGCAAGCAACATTTCTCAACCACATTTCTAATCATCCAATGAATGCCAACCGCCAACCCCAATCGAGGCATGCCCCCAGCAACAGCAACAGGGAAAGCCCCAGAGACACGAAAAACGACGCGCCCCACTTAAGGCACAGTGTGGCATAGGAGAAACCGCCAGCCTAATAACCGGGCGACAGAGACCCAAGTCAGCCTCAGGAGAGGCACAGGCAGGCCTGGCCGGCCCCTCCGGCCCAGCAGCAACCCTCGAAGCCTCCAGAATCTTCAGAGAGCTCAAAGCTCCTGGGCCCACCCCAAGCCCCCCTGGACAACGGAGAGGGCTGCACTCCCTTCGCCAGGGACCACTCGCCCTCCGCCCGCTCCTCACCTGGGGCACCGCTTCCGGACCTGCAACCACTCGGGGCCCCGCCCCCCGCCCCTGCAGGGCTCCCTGGCTCCGCCCTTTGCACCTGTGGTTTCCTCAGGCCCGGGATCTCCAGCAGCTCCGGCCTCAACTCGCAGCCCCCTCCCACTGCCAAATCGTGGTCCCACCTGGCCCCGCCCCCACACCTGCGGCCCCCTCTGCCCCGCCCAACTGCCTCCACCAGCCCCGCCCCCACACACCTGAGGCCTGTCCCCACCTCCACCCCCCCCCCCCCCCCCCCCCCCCCCCCCCCCCCCCCCCCCCCCCCCCCCCCCCCCCCCCCCCCCCCCCGGCCCGGCCCCCCGCGACCCTGAACCCGCCCGACACCACCCCTGCCCCCGGCCCCGCCTCCCGCCCCGAGGCCCCTCCCCGGCCCAGCGGCCCCTCCGGGTCCCGCCCCCCGCACCTGCAGCTCCCTGCGGCCCGGCCCTCAGAGCCCCGCCCCGCCCCGCCCCGCCCCGCTCCGCGGGCCGCTCTTCTCACCGCCCGCTCTCGCCGCTGCCGCCGCAGTCCCGGCCGGTCACCTTGACGCGGGCCGCAGTGGCTGCCGCCGCCTCCTCATGGCCCTGGGAGCGGCCCAGGCGGCAGCGGCGCCTTCGCTCGGAGGCCGGGGCCGGGCCGAGCCGGGCCGGGGCCGGGCCGGGCGCAGCTGGAGCGCGGGCCGACGCGGGAGCGGAGCCGGTGCCCAGCCGCAGTAGGAACCGTCCGCTCCTGGACCTGAGCGGCGGGCCGCGCAGCCAATCCGCGCGCGGCGCCAGACCAGTCCACCCAACCAGCTCGTCGCAGAGGCGGAGACACGCAAATCGGCCGGCTGGGCGCGCCAGTGCGCAGCCGCTGCAGTTCGGTCCTCGCTGGCCTCGGCCTCCGCTCTAACCTGCGGACGCCCTCTCAGCCTGTGAGGATGCTCCGCGGTCCGCACACCCCTCTCAGAGCCCGCCACGCCCACCTCCTTCCTAGAAATAGCAGTACATCTTATTCCCCGTACATCCTTCCAGGCCTCGTAAAATTTCCCCTTGAAATCCCTACCTAGGAGTCACCGTTTTGAACAAAAAATGGTTTTGTGAGAGACATCACCTTAATGTTCATTCTTTACAACGCAGAAGTAGGCACAGAACACAGAACGTCAGAGCCAGAAGACACCTCAGAGCGCCTGGGGTCCTACCCATTTACTTTACAGCTGGGCAAAATTAGGCCCCACGAGGTGAAGGGACTTGCAAAAACCACACAAGTGCAAAGCGGGGAAATGAACCTGTCTCTTGTCTCCCTGCTCCCACATCCTTTACTCCGCCAGGCACGATGAGGTAGGCAGGGAGGTTAAGTTATTTGATTACAGTCACAGAGGTAAGTAAGAAGTTGCAAACAGTCGAAGCCAGATCTGTGAAACCCTGGAAGTCCAGAAGCACCGTAGGGAGCCCCTACATCCTCCCTTACTCTGATTGATTCTTGGGCAGGTAGACATGGAGAACATCATATTGGCAATTTCCAGTTTGGAATTAACATCAGAGTATGGAAGGACTTGGTTCCTGTTTCCCAAAGCTTATGGAGGGGAAAAAAAAGAAACAATCAAAAAGAAAGAAAAGTCAGTGGAAATTAAACAATTTCTAAACCTTCAGGGGTCTCTGACGGAAATTTCTGCCATTTTGCATTAAGAAAATAATAATCATCAAAGGAGATACTTTATTTTACTTCAGGAGAGCAAAAAAAAACACAATGTACTGCAATGGTTCTGCTCAAAGCCTCTGGATTCAGAAATGCACAGGGTTGTGGTTGAGTGCAAAAGCTGGAGAGACAGACTGCCTGAGTCCAAACTCTGGTTCTGCCACCAGCTAGCTGTGTGCAGGTAGGCAAATTACTTAATGTTTCTGTGACTCAGTTTCTTTGTTGAAAACTGAGTGTGGTGAAAATCGAACAGGCCATTGGGAGGATTAAATGAGATGCTATGTGGAAGAGAGCCTGGTACCTAAGAGGAGCTCAGTAAACATTAGCTATTGTTATTTCTACCTCTGTGGTATAGGGCAAGCATGGAAGGAGTTTAGGACAGTGTTTGCAATATATGCTTGCTAAATGGCATTTATTATTTTTATTATGCTCGTACATAGCTTCTAAGTTTTCTTCGGTGAACATATTCTTTTGTAATATGTCAAAAAGTTATTGTAAACCCAATTTTAAAATGAGAAAAGGATCTGAAGAGATAGTTCTCCAAAGAAGATATACAAATGGCTAATGAGCATGTCGAAAAGTTGCTCACTATCATCTGCCATCAGGGAAATGCAAATCAAAACTCCAATGAGATGCCACTTCACATCCATTAGGATGGCTAAAACAAATAAGATGGACAATAATAAGAGCTGGTGAGGAGGTGGAGAAATTGGAACCCTCATACACTGCTGGTAAGAGTGTAAAGTGGTGCAGCCACTTTGGAAAATAGCCTGGCAGTACTTTAAAAGGTTAAATTTGGAGTTACCATATGACCCAGCAATTCCACTCTCAGATATATACCCAAATGAAAACATACATCCATACAAAAACTTGTACATAAATGTTCATAACAGCACATTCATAATATCCAAGAAGTGGAAATAATGTAATGTCCATCAAATCATGAATGGATAAATAAGATGGGGCATATCCGTACAATGGAATATAAAAAGAAATGAAGTAATGATACATGCTACAACATGGGTGAACCATGACAACATGCTGAGTGAAAGAAGCCAGATCACATATGATTCCATTTATGTGAAATGTTCCAGAATAGGCAAATCTATAGAGACAGAGAGTAGATTAGTGGTTGTCTAGGGCTGGGGGGAAGGAAGAATTGGGGGTAATGCCTAAGGCATGTGGAGTTTCTTTTTAAGATGATGAAAATGTTCTAAAATTGATTGTGGGGATGGTTGCACAACTCTGTGAATATACCAAAAGCTATTGTATTGTTCACTTTTAATGGATGAATTATATAGTGTATGGATTACACCCTAAAGCTGTTTTAAAAAGTTATCATAGGGGTGCCTGGGTGGCTTAGTTGGTTGAGCATCCAACTCTTGGTTTCAGCTCAGGTCATAATCTCAGGGTCATGAGATTGAGCCCCACATCGGGCTCCACAATCAGCTGGGAGTCTGTTTGAGATTCTCTCTCTCTCCTTCTTCCTCTGCCCCCCCCCACACTCTCTCTCTAAAAATAAATAAATCTTTAAAAATAAAAATAAAAAAATTAAAAGTTATCATAAAGTGATCAATCATGTCACTCCCATGCTCAAACACCATGTAACAGGATATGGAGAGGATCTCAGCTGCATCCACTAGAGTTTGGATTGTCTACCATCAATGTGTGATACACTGGTGGGGTGCTCTCAGCATCTCATGTGTTTGAGTCACTCTCAATGAGGGAAAGGAACTTTTGAACCACAGGAGAAAAGGAGGGTTGGAGAAGTTACCAAGGGGCAATCTCCTGGGCCAGCTGCCTCTGTGTAGACTTGTACTTCATGGAGAGTTAAGCTTTAGGACAGTTCAAGGAGCTGTTTTCATTAGAGATGCTAGTCAACAGGGAAGCTGTGATATACAGACGCTAGGGTGGCCTCTACAACCTGCACCTCCTGATGTGCTTGGCCTATGTGATCCCCTTCCCTGAGTGTAAGCAGGATCTGACTTGCTTCTAACCAGTGGAATAAGGCAAAGGTTTTAGGATGTATGTGATTATGTTACATAAGATTATAACGCATCTTGCTGGGAGAATCTCTCCTGCTGCCCTTAAAGACACAAACTGCCATGTTGTAAGTTGCTCTATAAAGAAAACCACTCAGCAAAGAACTGAGAGCAGCCTCCAGCCAACAGCCAGCAAGAAACTGGGGCCTTCAGTCCAGCAACCTGCAAGGAACTAAATGAGGCCAACAATCATGAGCTCAGCACACCCTTCCCTTGTCAAGCCTTGGGTGAGACTGCAGTCCTGGCCAACACCTTGATTACAGCCTTGTGAGACCCTGATGCAGAGCGCCCAGCTAAGCTGAGCCAGATTCCTGACCCACAGAAACTTCGAGAGAATAAATGTGAGTTGTTTTAAGCTGTTACATTTGTGATAAAATCGTTATGCAGGAACATATAACTAATACAGACGCACAACCCATCCTGTCCTGGTGCCCAAGAGAGGCAGCTTCTGTGCAGAAGCCAACAGTGCCCAGGTACAGCGAGGATTCCAGAACGCAGCACGCCTCCAGATCCTGGGGGCTTGTGTCTTTGGGGGCATCAGGAGGCAAAGGAGAGGGTCTAGAAAACAGCACCATCATTGGGGTACAGATAGCAGTGGCAATGGTGAGATGCCCCAAAGAGGAAGCAGCGATCAACATGGGCAGTAGAGGGGAAACTGGAAGAAGAGGGGTTGAGAATAAAGTTTTCAATTCAGTCAGTTCTAGAAAATAATGATGGCTTTGCCCATCACATAGCCCAGCTATGTGGCCTTAGACAAGGTTTCTCATGTATGAGAAGGTAATATTTAGAGTACCTACTTTGTAGGGTTCTCCTCAAGAAAAGTGAGTTAATCCTCTAGTGGCCATGAGAATGCTCCTTGCAGACCTCCAGTCATTGGGAGCTTATCTGACCAAGGGCCCAGCTGCTGCATTATGAAACCCAAAAACATTTGCTCTAAGGCAACACTACATATGGGCTGCACTCAGTACATATGGGCTGCACCCAATGATGGACCACAGCAGGGGTTCTAATGCCGGCCTGCCCCAGGGTGGCAGTGGGACTCCTCTGGTGATCATCTTTGGTTCAAGGACTCCTCAACAGCCTTGCTGAAACTCCTTTAGACTGCATCGTGTACGGGATGCTTCCACACACTTCCTTCCCTCTCTCCTTCAGTTAGGGTCAGATTTGCATCATAGTCTCATGGCTCTCTCAACCTTCCTCGCTCCCTTGCCCATTCCCCTAACAAAATCACCATATGTTGAATCCTGTATAGCATCTACTTCTCAGTGAATCTGGACTGACACAAACAGTACCAGGAGTGGTCAGGAAAAGTAGGTGGTAAGATACAGGTTTAGGACTGGCTTGCCCACTGCCTAGGAGGCAGAGGATGCCCTTCTAATGAAACACAGAAAGTCCTTGGAACAAGATGATGGCTCAAATGCTAAAGATTTCACTCTTGGTGACCTGGGAAAATATCTCTGCGGAGGAGAATACTGTGGTGGGTGTTGTGATGCCAGCATTTTAAAATATATGGGGAGAGGGGCACCTGGCTGGCTCAGTCAGTAGAGCATGCAACTCTTGATCTCAGGGTCGTGAGTTCAAGCCCCACACTGGGTGTAGAGTTTACTTTTAAAAAGTTTTTAAATAAAATATATGGGGAGAACAATACCTACATAAACAGAGGAAGTTAGTTGGTTATAGCGAAGTTGTATTACAGAAGGATAATGGGAGACTGAGTGTTGTCAAGAGGCAGTTAATGGCTAAGGTTGAGAGCCAGGGAACTCTGGAGGCAGCTTACAAAGAGGTCCTCATCAGCTGTGTTGGTGGAAGGACAGACACTTTGAGTGGCAGGCTGAAGATCTAATTGTTAAAGTCTAGAGCTCCAGAGATGTTTGGAGCTCTTGGCTCACTCAGCCAAGGTGAGTCTGTTGGATGAAGGTCAGGGCCCCAGTGGGGAAAACTTAGGATCCTAAAACGTGGGACAGGAATATCTCGATGTATGTTCCTGAGGATATTGCCTCTGCAACGTGCACCCCAGGGCCCTCTGAGCTTGCCAAGCTAGAACACCCTTCCTTAGTAAGAACTGTAGCCACCACCGTACTGCTATCAGGTGCTACAGAAGCCCTTCCCCAGAGACAACAGGTGTCCCGCCGCCTCTTCTCCAGCCTGCCAGGCTGGTAACTAGGGCTAAATCCCAGCATGATCTGGCTGGGGAATGCACCATGCCTGATAAGGTAAAAAATAGACAATATACCTGAAGAATGCAAGAATTAGCCAGCATGTGTTGAGGGAAGCCAGGGGAGTACCTCTGGGGTTGGATTTTGTGGGTGCTTGATCAAGGAAGCTGGAATGCAAGACTAGACAAGCAAGAATTCATTGACTCAAGGGGCACCTGGGTGGCTCAGTCAGTTAAATGTCTTGACTCTTGGTTTCGGATCATGTCATGATCTCACAAGTTGGGTTGTGAGATTGAACCCTTCATCTGACTCCATGCTCAGCGGGGAGTCTACTTGAAGATTCTCTCCCTCTGCCCCTCCCCGCCCCCCCGCTCTTGCACGAGCTCTCTCTCTCTCAAATAAATAAATTAATTTAAAGAATAATTCATTGACTTGGGAACATGTTCTTAAGACACTTTCTTTAACATGCTAGCAAGGACCCCAGCTACTGGAGTGGCTCACAGAAAGCCTGGAAAAAACAATGGTCAGTTTTCAGTGACATGGAAGCACTGGATGCCCTAGTAGATGGTAGAAGAGGGCATGCTGAAACAGACATACCGTTATCCTCACTATTAACGGTTTCCATATTTGCAAATTAGCCTATTGCTAACATTTATTTGTAATCCAAATATAAACACTTGCAGCACGTCCGAGGTCACCCACAGACAAGTAAAAAATTTGAGTAGCCTGATGTGCACGTTCCCAGCAGAAGCGAAACAAGGTAACATGCTCCCTTCATGTGCAGCCCTCACACTGTATACAGGTGTCCTTTTTGCAGCCTATCTAGCACCATGTTTTTCACTTTTGTGCTTCTTTGGGTGATTTCACTGTTTAAAATTATCTCTGGGTATAATGATGAAGTGCTGTAGAGTATTCCCAAGCACAGGAAGGCTGTGATGGGCTTGAAGGGAGAAAGTGCATGTGTTAGATAAACAGTTCAGGCACGAGTTATAGGGCCGTTGCCCATGAGTTCAATGTTAACAAATCAACAATACAGTTGATCCTTGTACAATATGCGTTTGCCCTGCACAAGTCCACTTATACATGGATTTTTAAAAATGATACAGTCCCACTATAGATATATTTTCTTTATGATTTTCTTAATAACATTTTCTTTTCTCTAGCTTACTTTATTGTAAGAATACAGTATGCAATACACATAACCTACAAAATATGTGTTAATCGACCGTTTGTGTTGTTGGTAAGGTCAACAGTAGGCTATTAGTAGTTAAGTTTTTGGAGAGTCAAAAGTTACGTGTGGATTTTCCACAGCACAGGGATCAACAGCCCTAACTCCCGTGTTATTGGGGGCAACTGTATATATTAAGTAAGGTGTCTATAAACAGAAACACACATAAAATAAGGTTAAATGTTGGTTGGCTGACAAAACGTTGTGAACGTTGACTTGCAGGAACCTAACTCTGTATTTCCCCCTAGGAGCAATGGTTTAGTATTCACTAACCTAGTGCTCACAGTGACTCTATGGGGCATCACTACTGCAAATAACCAGAGTTAACTATACTTCTCATTGATAGGATGAGAATCTAGCTAGTAACCCTTCTGGCAGGGAATGCTGGGAATTGTAGTTCTCCTAAGTGTGCAGACCCTTCATACATGGGTGAGTCCAGAAGGGGAACGGTATGAAGCTGCTGACAGACAATCCAGCACAGGATGTTCAATCATTTAAATGCTTCAGAGAAATATTAATTAACAGTTGCCCTAAGTTTTACAACATACATCTTTCATTGATTAGTCTCTCCTCAAAGAATATCATTTCACATGTGGTTAAAGGAAACATGTAATGATGGAATGAAGCAGCTCCTGTTCCTAGGGCTGAAGAGACAGAGGGAGGTAGAGGTTCTGATCACCAGTTACAGTGTGTGGGGGTGGGAGGGGAGGGTCCCCACACCAACAAGACATTCTCTGACACTAGCTGGGTGTCCTACAATTCAACTCCATTCTGACACCAGCTACCCAGAGATCACATCAGATCCCACAGGTTAAGGGCTCAGTGCCACAAGACTGCTCCCTACTTCAGCCACCGATCACAGGTCCGGGGAGTTACCTGTGCTTCTGACCCACAGGCAGGATATCAGAGGTTCCCACAACCCCCTCCTTGAGTTAATTAATTTGCTAGAGTGGCTCACAGGACTCAAGAAACAAGTTTACTCACTAAATTGATGGTTTATTACAAAGGATAGTAAAGAATACAAAGCAAGGGGCACCTGGGTGGCTTAGTCGGTTCAGCATCTGCCTCCAGCTCAAGTCGCGATCCCACGGTCCTGGGATGGAGCCTCACATCAGGTTCCCTGCTGAGCGGGGAGTCTGCTTCTCCCTCCCCCTCTCCCCCTGCTCATGCTCTCTCTCTCGCTCTCTCACTCAAATAAATACAATCTTTTAAAAACTTAAAAAAAAAAAGAGTACAAACCAACAGCCCCATGAAGAGACACATGGGTCAAGGTCCTGAACAAATAAACTTCTGTCCTTGTGAAGTTTAGCGTCCAATACAGGGGCATGTGAAAGTGTTCTGATCCTTCTTTTTTGTTTTTTTTTGTTGTTTTTTGTTTTTTTTATGGAGGCTTCATTACATAGGTATAATTGATTAAATCACCGGCCACTGGTGATTGATTCAAACTCTAGCCTCTCTCCCCTCTTGAAATAGGGGGTAGGACTGAAAGTTCTCATCTTTAAAGGGGTTTCCCAAAGTCATTTCATCAGTATAAACTCAGTTGTGGTTGAAAGAGGCTTGTTATGAATAACAAAACATCCATTTCACCCTATGGCTCTGAAGCATTTTTTTAGGAACTAAAGATAAGAGACCAAATGTTATAATAAAAGATGCTCCCATTGTTCTTTTTTTTTTTTTAAGATTTTTTTTATTTGACAGAGAGAGACACAGTGAGAGAGGGAACACAAGCAGGGGGAGTGGGAGAGGGAGAAGCAGGCTCCCCGCTGAGCAGGGAGCCCAATGCGGGACTCAATCCCAGGACCCTGGGATCATGACCTGAGCCGAAGGCAGACGCTTAACGACTGAGCCACCCAGGCGCCCCTCCCATTGTTCTTATAGCTTAGGAAATTCCAAGTCTTGGGAGCTGTGAGCCAGGAACCACGGATGAAGACCAAATACGTATGAAAAACATATTTTGGTCATCTGAATGACCAAATATATATTTCTTTTTTTTTTTTTAAGATTTTATTTATTTGAGAGAGAGAATGAGAGAGAGAGAGAGCACAAGAAGGGGGAGGGTCAGAGGGAGAAGCAGACTCCCCGCTAAGCAGGGAGCCCGATGTGGGACTTGATCCCGGGACTCCAGGATCATGACCTAAGCCAAAGGCAGTCGCTTAACCAACTGTGCCACCCAGGCGCCCCAAATATATATTTCTTATAAGTCACAATATCATGGAAAGATTCCAAGTTATCAGAACCTAAAAGTTCAGCAAAGAAGCCCAATGAAGCTGATCCAGAGAATTGTGAGAAAATCAATTGGTTATTGTTTCAAGGCACTAAGTTTTGGGATGGTTTGTTACGTAGCAATAGATAACCAGTACAAATATCTTCATGCTCTGTGCACATTCTGAGAGGTCTATCCACATGACTCTTCCAAAGCCCTCTGTGAACATCTGGGTCAGTCCTTTTATTTCCAGATCCCTGACCATCTAGCCAAACCATTAGCCACTGCCCATGAATCTGTGTATAGCTGCACTTCTGGTCATCTCTCAGCCTGCACAAAATGGATAACAAAATGCATTGGCCACTGGGAAGTTTTCCCTTTACACCATCTTTTCAAAGACACTCTTGAATGGGGCTGTGATTTTTAGCAGTCTGTTTCCAGTAGATGTTGGCATGGATGTAGATTGAGGCTCGAAGTTTGGATTGAAGTAGAGGAGGCAATATGGTAGGAGTAGGTGTTAAGAGTATTTTGAGTCACCTACTCATACAACTTACTTCTGGACATTCCTAAGTCCAATCTCATATCCCATTTCTACTTGATGATGGATTGCTGGGTGCCCAAGCCCAACCTTATGGTTTTGTGGGTCAGATAACATTCAGTTTATCTGGGCAGCTCAGTCACATGGTGACTCAATGTTCTAGTATTAAGAAATAGAGATTAAAACATTTTTTAAAAAGATTTATTTATGTCAGAGAGAGAGTATGCGTGTGCAAATGGGGCAAGGGGCAGAGGAAGAGAATCTTCGAGCAGACACCCTCTGAGTGTGGAGCCAGCCCCACCGTGTCTAGCTCCATCTCACAACCCATGAGATCACGACCTGAGCTGAAACCAAGAGTCCAATGCTCAACCGACTGAGTCACCCAGGTACCCCAAAACATTATTTTTAAGATTTTATTTATTTGAGAGAGAGAGAGAGAGTGTGTGTGTGTGTGTGCGTGCGTGTGCGCGTGCAAGTTGGGGGGAGGGGCAGAGGGAGAGGGAGAAGCAGACTACCCGCCAAGCAGGGAGCCCGATGCGGGGCTCGATCCCAGGACTCTGGGATCATGACCTGAGCCGAAGGCAGACACTTAATGACTGAGCCACCCAGGCGCCCCTGGATTAACTTTTTTTGGGGAAGTAGGAGAGATTGTCTGTAGAGTAAAATATCTCTGCTGCAATATTCTCTATGAAAAAGTCTCTTCAACTTTGGCATTTCTATGGTAGACACTCCTGTAAGTATTCACTGAATTGAGTTCTACTGCCTCCCCATGGACACAGGGTAAAATCTGGATTTCTAAATAAGAAATAAAATTTATCTTGGGGCGCCTGGGTGGCTCAGTCGTTAAGCGTCTGCCTTCAGCTCAGGTCATGATCTCAGGGTCCTGGAATCGAGCCCCGCATCAGGCTCCCTGCTCCGCGGGAAGCCTGCTTCTCCCTCTGCCACTCCCCCTGCTTGTGTTCCCTCTCTCGCTGTCTCTCTCTCTGTCAAATAAATAAATAAAATCTTTAAAAAAAAAAAAATTTTATCTCAACATCTGTCTTCAACCACCCTACCCACCTTCATCTCCTAACTGCTAGCATTGACAAAGCATTTAGTATGTTTCATCTCATGAAATACATGGTTTCATTCAATAAATATAGATATCCATAGGTGTCATAGAGGCCATTATGTATAAATTATTATATGATATGTCATGTGTTGTATGTACATGCATATACTTTAACCTAAATATCTCATACAACATATGTTCTCCTGTAAGTTGTTTTTCCACACTCAGCAATATGTCATGGATATTTCTCCATGACATAAAGGTTGGTTTTTTTTTAAGATTTTATTTATTTATTTGACAGAGAGAGAGACAGCGAGAGAGAGAACACAAGCAGGGGGAGTGGGAGAGGGGGAAGCAGGCTTCCCGCGGAGCAGGGAGCCCGATGCGGGGCTCGAGGAGGGATCATGACCTGAGCCGAAGGCAGATGCTTAACGATTAAGCCACCCAGGCGCCCCAGACATAAAGGTTTATTTACACATTTATATCACCATTTTAAATGATTCACTACTACAGCATTGTAAGAATGCATCAGATTTACTCATAAACATTACGGTGGCTTCCAACTTTTTAATATTACAGTCAGCATAGGAATGAATAAATGTATACATCTTTTTGGATTGTTATTTGTTAGACTATCTTTTTATGTTAAATTTTTTTTTTTTTTTTTAAGATTTATTTATTTATTTATTTATTTGACAGAGAGAAACACAGTGAGAGAGGGAACCCAAGCAGGGAGAGCGGGAGAGGGGGAAGCAGGCTTCCTGCGGAGCGGGGAGCCCGATGCGGGGCTCGATCCCAGGGCCCTGGGATCCTGACCTGAGCCGAAGGCAAACGCTTAACAACTGAGCCACCCAGGCGCCCCTTATGTTAAATTCTTAAAAGTAGTATTGCTGGGGGTGCCTAGGTAGCTCAGTTGGTTAAAGCATCTGACTCTTGATTTCAGCTCAGGTCATGATCTCAGGGTCCTAAGATCAAGCCCCTCATTGGGCTCCATGCTGAGCATGGAACCTGCTTAAGATTCTCTTTCTCCCTCTCCCTCTGCTCCTCCCCCTCACTCTCTTAAAAAAAGAAAAGTATTATTGCTGTATCAAAAGGAACATACAGGGGCGCCTGGGTGGCTCAGTCGTTAAGCGTCTGCCTTCGGCTCAGGTCATGATCCCCAGGTCCTGGGATGAAGCCCTGCATAGGGCTCCCTGCTCGGCGGGAAGCCTGCTTCTCCCTCTCCCACTCTCCCTGCTTCTGTTCCCTCTCTCGCTGTGTCTCTCTCTGTCAAATAAATAAATAAAATCTTTAAAAACAAACAAACAAACAAAAAAACAAAAGGAACATACAGGAGCACCTGGGTGGCTCAATTGGTTAAGCCTCTGCCTTCGGCTCAGGTCATGATCCCAGGGTGCTGGGATCAAGCACCATGTTGGGCTCCCTGCTCAGCAGGGAACCTGCTTCTCCCTCTCTTCCCCACTTGTCACTATCTCTGTGTATCTCTCAAATAAATAAATAAAATCTTAAAAAAAAAAAAAGGAATGTACATTTAAAAATTTTGAAACATGGTACCAATCTACCTTCCAGAGATGTTACACCGACTTATATTTCCAATGCCAGGGTATAGATGTCTCATTTCCTGCACCCTCATCAATGCTGGGTATCGCCCCTGAATAAGAGGGAAATGGTCTCTCATTATTGTTTTTATTGCTTTCTATAGAGGTAAAACATTTTTATTGTGAACTTATTAGCCTTGAGTATACATTTTTCTGTGGATTGCTTCTTTAGGTCCTTTCCCTTTTTAAAACTGGATGCTTCATCCTTTTTAAATTAATTTTAAAAGCTCTTGCTCTAAATATTGCAAAGGTTTTCTTCTAAACTCACAGTGGCTTTGTTGTTGTTGTTTTGTTTTTAGTAAACACGTTTTACATCATATATAGTCAAATCTATTTTTTCCCTTAGGATTATTTCTTTTTGGTCTTATCCTTAAAAAGATCCTCCCCACTGCAAAAGCAAATAAGTCATCATCCCCCCACCCACCCTTTATTTTAAAGTAGGCTTCATGCCCAGCATGAAGCCCACTCACAACCCTGAGATGGAGACCTGAGCTGAGATCAAGAGTCAGACACTTAACGAACTGAGCCACCCAGTTGCCCCTCACCTCCTTTTTGAAAAAACTAGTTTCTTCATGGTTTTTATTTTTCTGTAATTAACTATTTAATTTTCCTGAATCTTGTTTCTGGTCTTGTCTCCTCTTCCCTTATCTGGGCCTCCTCCCTCAGACTGGGTCTCTCCTGGTCCCTTCTCCCTCCAGCAGGATATAGATTCTTAAGGGACCTCAAAACTAATGTCAGGCAATTTTAGCCCTAAGGCTGAGGTCCCCACCTGCAGGATGTGTCCACTGGTCCCAGCCAAATGAATGCAGTTTATATCCACCGGAGGACTCGTAGCCTTTCGGTGCTTTTCCACAGGGCACCAGGGCTGGCAAAGGCTCATTATAATGTAATTCTACCAGAGATGGCAGGAGGGAGCGGTATCCTGGAACCCTCATGCTCAGGCCGTCTGAGTTCTGCCATTCAGAACCTGATAGCCTGGCCATCTTAGTGCCCAGGACAAAGCCCAGGTGCAGAAAACGCTGTCCCTGGGTCCTCTGCCCTCAGAGAGTGCTCAGGGTCACCAGGCCCTGTCACTGGCTCTCCAGGGGGAGTCAGTGAGACTGTAAGCCTCAGTTGTCCACACAGGCCCCAAGAAGGATAGCACCCAATTCCTTCCATCTGAGCCTAGACCAACATATCCAGATAGTATCTGCTACTTTATAAAGGGAAACATTTCCACAGGTAAAATTGTAGGCAGAGAGGTGCTGGGTTTACCTTCAGGGTGCACGTCTCCAGGCCTCACAGGCCCTGCGGCTGGTCACCCCCGGATTGCATTCGGAAGTGGGGCCTTTCAACAGAGCCTGGTGGCAGGAGATCCCTGTAGGCCCACCCTGGGAAGCGGGGGACCATGCAGTGGAGGGAAAGGAGACAACCAGTAGTTTAGTGATTGAACACCTACTGGCCTTCCCATTTCACCACCAGCCTGGCCAGGGGCCCGCAGGCGAGAAGGGGGTGAGCGAGGCCGGAGCATGGGGGGAGGGGGGGCAATTGTGTTGAAAGGGCAAAGACGAAGTGGGAAGAAGCCAGCAGATGACCCCACCACCTTCCCTCTGCAAAGACAATGCACACAGAGCGGGAATCCCTCTGCTCAGTGGGTTAGTGCCAGTGGCCCGTGAGGTCAGGGAAGCCGGAGCACCCCTGAGAGCAGGGCGAGAATCGGCGGTCACTGGGTGAGGAAGCTCTCAAAGGGAATGTCTCGGAAGCTTCGGAGGAAATTCAGACGCAACAACAACATGCTCAGAGCCCCCATCTCCCCAACTGAGGGTGGCTTCTGATTCTCACATTAGTACTTGGAGAAGTGGAAAGAGTGAAGCTTTGGAGGGGGAAAGTAACAACAAAACCCACGAAAAACAACTGAAACCAGCTCCAGGGACCCAGACAGGCAATGAACAGAATGACTGGCAGACAACAGGCGGTTAGAATAGTCACAAGTAATGCGTTGGCCCAAGAAGTGTTCTTCCAACTTAAGAGATTCCGCCACCTCGGTTCCAACAGACTGCTGTCGGAAACGTATCTCATAATAGTATTTGTTAAAGCCCCGAAGAGGAGGGAGGTGGGCAGACAGAAAGGGTTAGAATGTCCCCGTGGCCTAGATTCTGGAGAAAGTAGCCCGGAGACACATGTAGCCTAGAGAAGCCCAGAGAGGGCTGGAGGGAGACCGTCATGCTCTCACCGAATATTTAAAGCATGTGTGGGTCCTGGGGCATGGAAGGAGGGCCAAGGGTCAGAGAGGCGCATTTTAGGCTCAGGAAAAGGGTGTTATCATGCAAAGCTGTTAAAGATGCAGAGTCTCTTGGGAAGTAGCCAGCTTCCGCAAGCAAGTACACTGGAGATTACTTACACGGGCTACTTACCGTAGGAATCCCGGCATTGGGGGGTGGGGAACAGGTAGCCTGGGAGGTGCCTTCCCACTTTTATGAAAGTGTAAGGGTCTTCCCCTTCCAAGTTGAGCACTCTGGGGAAAGGGGCCGAATTCCAAAAGAGTTACCCTCTGATTTGCACATTTCAAAGTGCATGGCACCTGAAGGCGGTACCAGCAAATTGGCAGGATCCATTCTAGCTCAGAGGCTTGGGCCATACACAGCCCCTGGTGGGGCCCCAGGGAGCCCGGGGAAGGACAACGGCGGCAAATCTTCCGTTGGGACACAGAGAAGAGTGATCAAGGGCTGATCAGAGTGCCAAGGCTGGGGCGAAAAGGGCTGAAGAAATCTTTCGAGTGCCAGGAACTCACTGCCTTTGCAGCAAAACTTGAGGTGGGCTTGTTGCAGAGCTGGGGCGGGGGTGGGGTGTGGGGGGGCACAACCACAAGCAACACCTAGCTCGCCACCCCAAATGGGAATGACGCTATCCCCGTAGAGGCTCAGCCAGACTGTTCAGATCTAAGCTCCATTAGGCCAGATGCAGGAACAAAAGAAGCCCTAGTAAGCAACCTCTTTCAAAGATGAGGGGCAGGGGGACGCCTGGGTGGCTCAGTCGTCAAGCGTCTGCCTTCGGCTCAGGTCATGATCCCAGGGTCCTGGGATGGAGCCCGCATCAGGCTCCCTGCTCCGCGGGAAGCCTGCTTCTCCCTCTCCCACTCCCCCTGCTTGTGTTTCCTCTCTCGCTGTGTCTCTCTCTGTCAAATAAATAAAATCTTTAAAAAAAAAAAAAGATGAGGGGGCAGGGAACCTATTTGCTGTCTCAGAGTTGGACCGGAAAGGGACGCAGCTCTGCCCCCACAGACCCAGGCAGGTTGCCCTGCGGGTGACCACATTATAATCCAGTGTTAGCATAGACAAACCTCCCCCTAACCCCTTTAGAGTTATAGTACGTTCTTGACCGCTGACAGCTAGGTCAACAGGCTTTATTATAAACCTCCTGCCAAGCAGCCCACAGCAGTCACCCAGTGAGGGCTCCACGGCAGGACCCCAAGCTGATGAGGTTCTGCCATGTTTCCTTCCAGGTGGCCTCTTTCTGCCATTTGTGTTCTGAAAAGTTTTGCTGACAAAAGGTGTGCAAGCCAGGTCTGTTGTGAAAAACAAGGAAAACATCACAAGATGTTAAACATAAAAGTCACTCAGCCATGAGGGGCTTTCAAGGAAATGGCCTAGGGAACAGGGATGAAAACCAGCAAGCAATTACGGAGTGGTGCTTGTCCTTTGACATTATAAAGGACATCATAAACATCCCTGAAGCCAGGAGGGCTTAGCCAGCTGTGTGACTTGTAATGGGAAGAAACCAAAGTGAAGACAGATCGTGCCTTCAGGGCAGATGAAAAGAGCCCGCTACTGCCCGTGGCCTTCGTCAGCAAAGCAGCTCAACTGAGGTCTACACAGCCCCGGCTCCAACTCAGTGTAGCTGCTTCACGTGGTGCTCCCATTTCCAGGACCTCACCCCCTCGGGATGTTCCTCTACCCCTACCAGAGAGGAACGCCCCTGACTCTTGACCTTGGGCTGCCTTTCCAGCCTTAAGGAGAAAGCCTATGGGAAGCCATTGCTTCACAAATTATCTGAGCCTTGAGAGTCCAACTCCATCATTTTATAGATAAACTGGGACTAAAGAGGGTGAGGGACCTGCTTAAGATCACCGTCAGGCACAGGCCGGCTAGAACCAGACCTCCAGACTTGAAGTTGATGCACTTTCTCCAACGCGCCCTTGAGTGGCTCACGAGTCCCCCCGCCCCCAGGTAGCACCTGAAGCTGGTCCCTACACGGAGCTTTTACACGAGGGGCCAGCTCCCTGCCCACTGGACTGAAGAGGAGCCCTCCTGAGAAGGGAGGCCCCGTTTTCCAGTAAGGAGCAAGGAGCCAGGCAGCTCCAGCGGACTAGGAGCCAAGTTTAATCCCTGCCTGTTTCCCAGCCATGCTGCCCCGCTCAAACCTCCCAGAATACATGCATTTGCTCATTCGTTCGATCCCTACTGGTGCGGTGCCAGGTCCTGTGCTAAGGATACACAGGCGAGGGAGACAGTCCTGGATCCCTGCTGTCACGAAGCTTACAGGCTAGAGGGAGAAACGTTAGCTGAACAATCTCACTCATCAATATACAATTACCAGCTGAAATACTTGCTCTGAAGGGCAGAAGGCACGCTGCTCGATCCGTGCCCGGTAAAGGGGCTCGATCTAGAAGGGCTGCTGCTGTAGGCAGGGGCTCCCTGACTGAGGGAGGCTGAAATCTGAAGTCGAGTCAACCGGCTAACGGGGAGAAGAAAGCTGGAGACGGCGGACACGACGCGTACAGCTCCACGCTCTGCGGCGGGAGTGAACACGGCACATTCAAGGGAGCCAAGGGGGAGCTTCTGCAGGCAAGTGGGGACAGGCGTCACCAGCGATTCTTTCTAGGGGAGACTGTGCGCACACGGGGGGCCCCTGACAATTGGTCTTTGCCACACCGGAGGGAGGTATATAGAAATACACCTGCTCCTTTGTCGTCTTCCCAGCACTATGGTGGCACAAGAGCTTCTTATGAAATCCTCCCCTCTCAGAAACAGCGGTTACAGAAATTATGACACGGCAGACGTTCGTAGAGCCAGTGGGGCTCAGGGAGGCTGGAGGGGCAAACACAGAGGGAGGCCACAGCCCATTTGCTCTAGCAGCATTTTTATTTACAAACAGCAATTTCCATTGACTTTATACCATAAAAAAGCCATTTACAAGCAAGAAACAAGAATTCAGAACAAAATTAAGCAGCACTGAAATATTCATGTCACAAATCTAAAACAAAATGAATACAAGAGTAAAATATCATTTGAATAAATAGTCTTAAATTCATGCTATAAAATAATCCTTAATGGCAAGTTACTAGTTGGTACAGCATCCGCTTAGCTAGCTTCATTTACTTCATATGGTGATGAAGTGTGGGCTCGTGAGGTTACCAGTTTATATTGCAAGATAATGACACTGTGTTAAGTCATTCAAATTGCTCAACCATTTATAACGGAAAAAAATGTTAGCCCTACTAATAAAAGTGGTGAGAGAGATGGTTTTCACATTAGGAAAATGGTCATTCTCAAAGAAACCAGGTAAGTTTACCTCTTACTATAGTCAGGGCAGCAACCAAAGGCTTGGCAGCAAGTCCAAAGGTTGAATTCACAGCATACTTGTCACTGAGGGGCAGCAAGAGGTCTGGTTACTGCGTCTGCGGCAGGGCTCGCTCCAGGACTTGACCAAGAACTACAGGAGCCCTGTGTGCCAGGCCCAGAGGGGAACCAGGGAAAACAAGGTCCTCTTCCGGGCCGAGAAGTCGAGCACCGGGCAGAAACAGCGGAAACACTCTGGCACTTACTGAAGAAGACGTATGTGACGTGCGACAACCATTACAAATTTGGAACAATGTGAATGACTCTTCTGAACGTTCAGTTCAGTTGCACTGAGTAATATGAAATCTATGATTTATGAACTAGATAGTTTCATATAAAGAATTTACATAATTCCCCAATACTTTCATATATAAAATTTAATAAATAACCCTGACCAGTCTAGAAGCACCATTCAAGGGGCGTGTGCCCTTGGAAAATAGTTTAGGTGTTGCATATTTGAGTCCCTTTCAGTGGAGGCTTCACAGGAAACCATTACAGAATTTAACAATAACAAAGACAACAACAAAAATCACAGTAACTAATAGAAAAAGTTGTTAAAATAAAATACATTGATTTCTTTAAAGTAAAGCTCATTCACGTAGATGATTCCCACCCCCTCCCCCTCCCCCAGCCCTTGTTTTGTGTTCCTGCAAGTTCTTCCTAGAGTCTAGGCTGGAAAAATAAAAGTAAAAACAAAAACCACACACAAAGATATGCAGGCCTATGGTCTGGGCTAAGGGAAAAACAAAGACTTGGTTATAACTGCTATCATGAGAAAAGACATCTACTCATGCTCTGGAAGCTGGAAAATTATCAATTTAGTTCTACAGTATATTCTGCTTAACAGTGAACCGACAGTATCCTTTCTGCTGTTAAACACACACACACGCGCGTGTGCACGCACGCGCGCGCACACACACACACACACACACACGAACAAAAAAACAGAACTGCCAAGGCAGAGCCAATTGGGAGGCTTTCCACTGACCAAAAAATTAACTTGTCTTCATATGCTGTATTTACAAATATAATTTCTAAATGTATTTACAGCTTTAGTAGAAATTAGAGGGGAGAGAACTGATTAGAATGGAAACAACTGTTTAAAACCACAAACATTAGTAAAAGTATAAAATCCTTTGTTTTCACAGTTTGTAGTAACAGGTGAAACACCTAGAAAGGACGCCGTCACTGTCTTCACATTGTCTACGTATTGGGAAAGGTAGCTCAAGAAGAGACTCAATTATGAACAGACCTATATGAATTCAGGATATGTTTTGCTGTAAAAGATTTCTTCACATATCACTTCTATCTTAATTGACTTTTGCATTTGTTATAAATGAAACATCTAACCTAAAACTGTACAGAAATCGGGACTTTGCTTTCCAAAAAGAGTTGCTCTCAGGAGTTACACAGCGAACTTCGTCTGCGGAGACGTGAAGGGACCTTCGGGGAGAGAATGTTTCTGTTCTGTGGCCATGTTCATCCTCCTGGCACGTCCTCATGTGACAAGGCACAATTAATTGCTGCTGCCTGATCTGAATGGAGTGAACCTTCCACCCGCCACGCACACTGAGAAGCACGACGGCGTGCTCGCTCAGAGAGGCTGCCCAGCTCTGCGCCGGCCTCCGCTCTGCCTCCTCGAAGCCCTGTGGAACCTTACAGTACTGGGTTATGGCTTGAGAATTCATTCTTAACACTGCTAGCAGTGGAAAGGGTAAAGTGTTAGCAACATGAATGGGAGGCAAGTGGAACTTGCAAGATGTGGAATCATGGTTATTAGAGAGAAACTCAATCAATTTTCTGCCCCTTAACAGTCCCATTACAATGTTTGAACCTGAACTGTACAATCAAAGCAATGTATAGTTTTGTCAAAGACAATTTTGGATAAGTCACTCTTTGGTAAACTCAAACCAGTTAAACAAATTGACAAATACAAAGAACTCCATGTAAATAAGGTTAAGACGGACACGATGACAAGAACTAGGATATTCGAGGTACCTGCCCCAAGTGCTCTCCCCTCCTGACTTGTCTCATCTATCACGGAATGCTCTGGAGACCCCTCAGAAGGCCCCAAGCCTGAGTGAAAAGGAGGTTCCTTCCCTGAGCCTGACCTCTCATGTCCTTGATTTGGGCATTTCTTGTCACAAACTTAATTTGTATCACCACACAAATTTTTTGCATTTAATTCTTAAAAAGAAAAATCAAAACCAAGCTTACTCATGTAAGGAAAAAAAAAAAAAAATCACAAACATTTACCTGAAACCCCAGAACATATTTAAGTGGGTAAACACTTGGGGTCCAGCCTCCCCTTGAGGCACGCGGCTTTGACAGGAGTTGAGCAAGTGCTTCAGGGAGAGAACGCACCCCTTACTTAGGCAGTTTGACAGGAAAAGGCATACTATATACCCGATTTAGCAAAAGCTGCTCCTCGGGAGCAGCAGGATTAGAGTGTAATCTGTCCGTAGTAACACTGACGTGTGGCGCAGCGGCTCACACGGGAACAGAGAGATCCTGTGTGCTGAAGAGATGCTACCGCGCGGCTCCCACCCCCGGGGGCTATCACACACAAGGGCCTGAATGATTTTCTTTTCTCAAAATAACAGAACGAAACAAAACAAAAACCTCCCCGAAACACCCCGCCCCCCCCCCAGGCCCCCACCATTCTTGGTATTTTAAGAGCCAAAAAAGCATGGAAAACCAGCAAACGTCTATTTTTGTATTCCTTTAACTCCTAGCCTCTGAGGTTGGTCTTTTTCGTGTCTGTGTTGCTTTTAGGTGGTTTGTGCTGTTCCCCTGTGGAGACGCACGGGCCGCGAGTCTCAGGGCCAAGGTTGTCGGGCAGAGCTTCCGCGGGCGCCGTCCGACTGCTGACAGACTCCTCCGGGGGAGCGTACGGTACCGAAGAGATCTCGGCAAGCCCGTTTGGTTTACTACGAGCACACGGGTAAACAAGATACAGAACCGAAGACATCTCCTAAAGCGCTCACAAAACGTTACTCAAACAGGACTCAGGCGTGTTCTCATACAGTAATGTGTTTGCCAGCACATGATTTTGAGGTCTCTCTTCAAGCTACAAACTCAAGAGAGGGAAAAAAAAAACCTGTAATTCACTATGACCATTAGATTTCACATTTTCTACAACTATACTGACCTAAAAGATACAGAACATAGAAATAGCACCACGTGACCAAAAAAATGGTGACACACACAGATTTGGTGACACACAGAGTATCGTAGAGGGCTTTTCGACTGTTGGTTTCTTTAAGCAGGAAACACTGAGAGTGGGGGAGCCACTGCTCTCGTTAGCACACACAATACTAAGATAGAGATATTGCTTGCAATTCCCATAGAGTATATCTTTACAAAAAGTACAAATTCCAAGTTCTGCAGTTTCCCTGGGAACTGCATGTAGAAAAGTTGCTGTGCACCTGAACTAGCTGTTTGAAAAGAGAGAGAGAGGGAAAAAAAACAAAAACAAAAACAAAAAAAACCCACAACACTGCTTGGAGAATTTTGTAGACAGAACTACAAATCCCTTTCCTTTAGTGCGAGTACTAACTCATGGTAGAGTGATTCGATTTAGTTACCTGGTATGTATGTTTCTACAGTACGGAATGAAGGTAGATTCGTAAGCCAGTAAAAACATTGAAAACCACTGCTCCTTTGGGGTTGGCTAATATAACACTACAATATGTAAAAAGGTCAGCACCACGGGTCATCCAGCTTACCTACTGGACAACAAACAAAAATTCCAAACGGTTTCCAACTAGAGTTGAATACATTTTATGGCATTTGGTTTATGTACTTGTTATGAAGCAGAGCTATGAACACTGTGATTTGCTTTGCTTGCTTTTGGACACAATGATTAATATATATGAAAACCTATTAACATTCTTTTGTAAGGGAAATAAAGGGGCAAAACCCTAACATCAGGTAGGGACGAGACAGAGTCAAAAGCCCTGTTCACATTGTATTAAATTATATATTCCTCTTACATTCACCTCAACCAGAATAAAATCAAATTTGAGAATGTATATATACTATATATATAATAATCGCTTTATTATATATATATATATAAATTGTCTAACTACCCCCTAGAAGTAATTTTAAATTAGAAAAGGTTACCCATTTGTATCGGCTGACGGCATCCTGGTCTCTCTCCATGGAAATGCACTGGTGCCAGCGCACACAACGAAGAGAGTATGCCTCTTGGCAGAGAATGTAGGGTCACCCAGTTGGCATAGCTAAATCACTGGCAGATTTTGGATTAAGAGTTCAGCCAAAGAGGAATACTGTCAGCCTGTGTTTTCCCTGGATACGTTGCCCTTCATGCTTTGAGCTCCTTGGGAGAGGGAGGGCGGGGGGAAAGGATAAACACAATGAAGTGTTCCTTCCAGAAACCTTAGAAAAACTGCCAAGAGACCGAGAGATTTCCAGATGGTTGGGAAAACCAAAGATTACAACAAAGCAAATCACAAATATGCATTGATTAATGTGCTTTGTTTGGGTGCACTTCGTTACCATCTTAATCAGGAGCATCAGACACTGTGTGAATTTCCATCCGGGAATCTAGGGCCATCTCTGAGGCCGATGCATCATTTTCCAGTTTCTGTTCCATGTACACATCTGTTCTCTCGGGGGACTCGATGCGACTCCTGACTTCGGCGACGCCGGGGTGGTTTTTCCGCAGGTGCTGGTTGAGGGTGCCTTGGAATGGAAAGCACTTGCCGCAGATGTCACAGCGGAATGGTTTGTCGTCAGTGTGGCCCCGGATGTGGTACTCCAGCTGGTCCTTGCGCGTGTACTTCTTCCCACAGAACTTGCACACAAACGGGGTGATGCCCATGTGGAGCCGCATGTGCCTGTCAAGGCTTCCTTTCTGGTTGAAGGACTTCCCGCAGTAAATACAGATCAACCTCTCATTGTATGGGTACCAGTGTCCCCTCGCACTCCTCTCCCGGGGGCTGCTCTCGTACCCGGGGTTATTCACCATCGCCTCGCCGTCGGAACCCTGCACCAAGCCCTGCAGATCACTGTGCAGGTGGACGGACAAAGCCCGCTTTTGGCGCGCGCGCCCTCCTCGAAAACAGCTCAGCATGGATCTGGACGGGCTGGAATTACTCAAACTTCCGAAAGCTTCGGAGACGCTGGCGGGCTGTGAGGCTGCTTGGGAATAGGAATAGGCATGCTGCAGCACGGAGCCGTACGACCCCACGTTCACGGCCACAACTTGCTCCCCGTCCACCATCTCCGTGTGGTACCCGTCGTCCCCCAGCGAGGAGCTGTCGGAACAGCTGGGCCGGTCCGACTTCTCCATCTTCACTTTCACCTCGGTGATCTGGCTCTCCCTCACCAGCAGGTCCCCTTGCTCGTGGTCCCCCTCTATCTGAATCTCGTACTCGGAAACGCTCCCACTGCTCCCTCGGTCCGAGTGCCCTTCCTCCTGTAAGCGGCCGCGCAGAGCTTTGCTGGGCGTAGTCTCCATCCGAAGGTCGCTGCTCGTGGTGGGCTGCCGTACCTGAGAGCAATACGGAGGGGAGATCTCAACCGGGTTGGCAAAGAAGCTGCCGTCCTTAACTCCATTACGACTCTCGGTTGTCTCCTCAGCGCCGACAGTCACGGAGTCAACATCTCCAACACTGATTTTTGAATGGATGCTCTCCAGGATCTGCGTGCACTTGTCAATGACGCACTGCATCTGAAGAAAGCTGGCGGCGGTCAGAAAGCTGACAACATCCTTCAGCTGCAAGGACATTCTTCCAGTGTAACAAAATGACAGCAACTGTTCAAACACATTGGGATTTTTAATCACGGATATTGACAAGCCACTCATGGTACTTAATGCTGAATGGTCCCGGAAATAGGGGGAGCTGGCAGCGAGGACGGCTTTGTGGGCTCGGAATGGCTGACCCTGAATGTGGACAATGATGTCACATAGTTTCCCCTGCAGGCGGAGTTCGTTTAGCTGGCTCAGAACAGTGCTGCTGTACTCGGGCACATCAAACTGAATAAAACTGCTGCTGTCCATTTCTACTGACATGAAGCGCAATCTGCAGAAAGAGAGAGTTTCATAATTCACCAGTGACTCCTCACTCAGTACAAGTGGCATAAACACAAGCTTGCAAAAATCACACCACCACCATCACCACCACCACTGCAGCTACTGGGCCTCCGAGGGTCGACCTGGGCATTCTTCCTCTTGCTTATTTTCAGTCTTTCACTGGTCTTGGTCAATTCACCTAAAGTCAGATAACCTAAAGATCCATCAGCCTAGTGCCCCAACTGCCTAACGTTCATCTTCATCAAAATTATAACATGTTATAGATAGCAGGGCCTTTTCAGCTGATTGAGAATTTGGTATCCTCTTAGGAAAAATATTTCCCTGTTTCACCTACTTCCGAGGATTTGGAATACTTTGTAAAAAATACGCCAACTCGTCTAAAAAATGTTCTGCCTTATTAGTGTGTTTCCAATTGGTGTTTTTCAAGCAGACAGCACACGGGATACACTGAATGCAGCTAAACCCTTTTTAGCTTAGAATCTGAGTTGTCTTGATGTGCGTTTTTTTCCCCTTCAGTTTTGCACACCTTTATATCCTTTTGGGTTGGCAACTGACCCTTTCAGTGAAGAGCTTTAGACAGGACAAGCACCAAGAGTGATGGACATATCACAAGCCTATCACTGTCCAGCAGTGCTCACGGCGCGCGCACACACCTTGGACAGGCTGGCTGCCCTTCACAAGAACCCAATGCACCAAACTGCTCATAACCATGGAAGTGGATACAGCCCAGGCTGCACTCTCTAACCAAAACACAACAAAATCAGATCTAATAATTATATTTTAGTGGTTAAAATTCAACCAATAGAAATTTAAGCACCTTCTGAACAAGCACTGAATCAAAGAGGAAATCAAAAAGGAATAAAACTATTTAGAAAAAAAGAAAACTCACATCAAATCTGCAGCAAGAAAGATTCAGGAGTAAAGTTTAATTATGTCTTCAACTTACTTGAGAATGCATCCAAAAAAAGAGATGGATATATAGGGGATAAAGCAAACACAGGAATGTGTGGAGCGCAGATGGTGGGTGTATACAGGTGTTTTCTGTAAAATCCACCTTTTCTGTATATTTGAAATTTTTCAAAATGAAATGTTGAGGATTTTGAAACCATAAATTTTAACAGGGAAAGTCAGTGCCTTAAAAGTTTTTATCATTAAACAACAAAGAAGAAAAATAAATAAAATCAAAGAGGTCAGAAAACAACCAATTAGACCCAAAGAAAGCAAAAAAGTAATGAATACAGAACAGCATATAATTGCAGAGAAAATTTAAAATGATAAGACACAACAACGTGCAATTAAATCTGACGCCCGCAGGAAAGGATCAACCAGTTAGTGTGACTAGATCACACCAGAATTTTTTTTATCATGTCAGAATCCGAGTTAAAACATTTCAGTTAAGGAGGAACACTGTGCCCTTATTTATCCTAGATTTATGATTGAAATCAATTTGAAATCTGTACGGAACGGACATATTTTTAGAATAACATAAATTGGCAGAATTAAATAAAAAGAAACAGAAGTGCCAAAGCATAAATGATCTTCAGGCCGTTCACACTGTTTTAGATGCATGCTGAAACATTTAAGGCATCTCAAAAAAAAAAAAAAAAAGAATTAAAGCATCTCAATTTATATGGCATAAATCTGATACCAGAAGATGGTGAATAGGATAAAGAAGACGACTGTCAACTTTACCTAAGTAAACAGATTTTAAAGTCCTCAAGGAAATACTCGGAAACATAACCTATTAAAAGAATAATATATTGTGACCAAATGTAAGGATGGCTACATGTTAGGAAATGTATAAATATAATCTGCCACATCAGTAAGTCAAAGGAGAAAAACCATATGGCCAAATCAAAACTATGCCAAAAGTGGATTTTAGAAAGTTAAATGCCTTTTCAAAGTAAGGAAAAAATAGGAAGAGAATATTTTCCTAATGTAATAAACAGTACCTACTGCAAAGCCAATGGCGACATCATCCTTAGAAAGGAAACATCGTATCTGCATTTCCCAAAATGTATTTAGGAGCACACAAGCCCATGCGCTAGACTCAATGTCCCTACCTCCTAGGGATTATACAATATATTAGGGTAATAACCCACCTGAAAAGTCCTGCAGACAAGAATTCTATTTAACTCAGCAGTTTGCACACTCATTTAAGCTAATAACCCACCTGAAAAGTGCTGCAGACAAGAATTCTATTTAACTCAGCAGTTTGCACACTCATTTAAGCGTGTAACTCTTCTCTCAAGGTACACATATAAATATTCCCAAGAACTAGTGTTCCCTGGTGCACACTCCAGTGAACACTTTCGTAGAGGCATTCCCGTTAGTCCCTCGGAGGACACAAGGTTGTCTGCCCATCACTTCTCTTACTTAACATTGTTCTGGAAGTTCTAGCCAAAGCCACAGACGAGAAAATTAAGGCACAGAGCCATTAAAAAAGAAGAGGTAAAATTACTATTCAAGGCAGACAGGACTATTTACACAGAAAACACAAGGGAATCACTGGAACAAATCTGTTTAGAAGCAGGAACTAGCAAATGAAGCGTTTCAAAAATTACTCTACATAAAAAACCAGTTAGGTAAGATAATGACAAGTCACAACCAACAACAGTAACAGAAACTATAAAATACCTGGGTGATAAACAAAAAACAGGATCTACAAGAAGAAAACTGTAACACTTTAATAAGGACAAAAACATGTATAAATGAAGATACATATCACGCTTCAGAAAGATTCCATGCTATAGACACTTTCCCCCAAAATTAATTTATGACTATAATGCAGTCCAATGAAGTACTTCCTTATTAACTTCACAAAATGATTTTAAAATTCATCTTAGAACACTGCTGTCCAACAGAAATATAATGCCAGCCACCTGTGTAGTGTTTTCTAGCAGTTCCATTAACAATAAAAATATTAAAATTTTATACATTTTTACTTAACCTGGTTAAGTACTCTAATAACTCATTATAATAACTAGGTTATTAGAAAGTTAATGGGACCTTTCACATTTTTTTTCATACTAACTCTTGAAATCTGATGTGTCTTTTACACTTACAGCACATCTCAATTTGAAATAACCACACTTAAGTGTTCAACAGCCACATGTGGCCAGCGGCTACCACACTGTGGACAGTGTAGATCTAGAAGAATAAATACTGAAGACATTTTAGAAAAAAAAAACACCACAAAAAAACAGCCAAACATACAGATGTCAAAATGTATGATCACGCTAGACTTCACTCACTGTGAGTATATGCTGTCTTCCCCGCACCAGGCACAAGGGGTCCAGGTGAGCTCAAATTCTCTTGTTATAAACTATGACAAGGGCTATGAGATCTTTTGTAATGGGGGGCGGGGAGGTGCTGCAGACAAAAGGAATGACACAAAGAGAGGAGAGCCTGAGCAGGAAGGAAAGAGGTGTTAGAGAATTGTGGTACAGTTGGGGGAAGGAGCAAGGGGAAGGACAGAGGCCTCATGAGGCTGTCAAGGTAGGTGGAAGTCAGACCAGATGGGCCCTGTGGGCCATTTCCAATCAGTGAAAAAGTAAGAATTTTTGAAAGCGAGGCTGCTTGGATAATACGAATATATAAAGTTAGAGCCCTTCTCCACCACATACCCCCCAAAAAAACTTCTAGAGAAGGTCTGACTAAGCACACAAAGACAGATACCAGAGGGAAAAACAGAGATTTAACCACAGAAGACCTTTTACACATCTAAAAAATGGCTTTTGACCAAAAACAAATGAACAAAAGACAAATTATGAAAAATACGACGTATATGGTGAAGAAGTATAAAACTCTTATAAATCAATAAAAGCAAATTTAACAATTGAAAAATGGGCAAAAGACTATGAACAGATGCTTCAAAAAAAGAAATTAAAATAGTCTTGAAACACAGATAAAGTGCTTAACAACATCAATAAACAAACAAATAAAAATTAACATGAGACACAATTCTTTCTCAAATTGGCAAGATTTAAACCCAGTTGGTAGTGCTATAGGGACTGCGGCGCTCTCCCGTACTCCTGGTACGCAAGTATGACAAGAGCCTCACGACAGGCATTTCTCTTGACTGCACACTTCTCTATCACGGATATAGGCTCAAGAATTTATCCATAAGTATATTCAATTACAATAGCAAAACAATGAAAACAACCGAAATGTCCACCTTCTTGGAAATTATTAAAGCACAGCACACCTATATACTGAATACTATGTCATTATTTAAACTGATGTTAAGGAAGAATACAAAGTTAACTCTATAAAATGCAAGCCCCAAGAGGGCAAGGATTGTTATCTGTTTTATTTTTTTTTAAAGATTTTATTTATTTGACAGAGAGAGACACAGTGAGAGAGGAAACACAAGCAGGGGGAGTGGGAGAGGGAGAAGCAGGCTTCCCGCGGAGCAGGGAGCCCGATGCGGGGCTCGATCCCAGGACCCTGGGATCGTGACCTGAGCCGAAGGCAGATGCTTAACAACTGAGCCACCCAGGCACCCCTTTTATCTGTTTTATAAACTATCATCCAGATTACTGCCTGGCACATAGTAGACACTCAATAAATATTTGCTGAATGAATATGTAATAACATGGCAAAAAATCAGGTAACAAATCAACTACAGATGAGCACAAGGGATCTTTACGGGTGAGGGAAATGGTCTAAAAGTGGGTTATGGTAATAGCTGTATAAGGTCATAAATTTACTAAAGATCACTGAACTGTACACTTAAGATGACCAAATTCTATGATATGTGAGCTATACCTCAGTAAGGCTGTTTAAAAAAATCAGGTAACAACAAAAGTAGGATATTTCTAAAATTATGTATGTATATACAGATATTAAATATACATACAAATACTAAGAGATATATACAGAATGGTTACATTATGTAAGATTAAAAATGTTTTTACTTTCTTCTTCGTACTTTCCTGTATTTTCCGTACTTCTAACAGTGAACATTTATTACTTGGGAATGACAAAAAAAAAAAGTAAAACAAAAAATGTCTTAAAATCCCTGCTGATGATAATTTGACAGACGCTGCTGGTGGGGTGTAAAATGAGCCAATACTTTGGAGGGCATTTTAGTGACGTCCATTGAAATTACAAATGCACATGCTCCATGACCGAGGAAGTTTAGCCCTAGGAATTTACTACAGCACTGGACAAAACGACAAAAGACTTGGAACAGACTACATGCCCATCAGGAGGAGCGTGGTTAATAACTTGCGGGACATCCATATTTAAGACTACTGTACAACCAGAAAAAACAAACAAGGAAGCTCTTTTCATATTGATGAAATAATCACCATGGTATATTGCTGAAGGAAAAGGGTGAGGTGCAGAAGCGTATATAGGTGTTTGTATAAAGCACCGTGAAACACACACACACACTGCTGTGTCAATATATACACGTCATGGATATGCGCAGACTATTTCTGGAATGATGCACAAAAACAGATAACCTCTACTGCCTCCAGGGTAGCTGGAAGCCCTATTAGCTTTCAATGAATCTTTTTAGACATATTTCTAAACTATCTGAATATATCATTAAAAATAAGTAACATTTAGGGGCGCCTGGGTGGCTCAGTCGTTGGGCATCTGCCTTCGGCTCAGGTCATGATCCCAGGGTCCTGGGATCGAGCCCCGCATCAGGCTCCCTGCTCGGCGGGAAGCCTGCTTCTCCTTCTCCCACTCCCCCTGCTTGTGTCCCCCTCTCTCGCTGTGTCTGTCAAATAAATAAATAAAATCTTAAAAAAAAAAAAAAAAGTAACATTTAAAAAAAATTTAGGATACCTCATCCAGTTTTTATTTTATTTTATTTTTTAAGATTTTATTTATTAAAGAGAGAGAGAGAACATGAAAAGGAGAGGGAGAAACAAGACTCCCCACAGAGCAAGGAGCCCACAGTGGGACTTGAAATCCCAGGACCCTGAGATCATGACCTGAGCTGAAGTCAGCTGCTTAACCAACTGAGCTACCCAGGTGTCCCCTCATCCAGTTTTTAAAAGATAGGAAAAGATCATATAAAAATCGTCATGAATTTGGAGTCAGATCTGGGTTCAAATGATACCTGCTTTCCACTTGTAAAACTTGGGTGAGGTACTTCATAAACTTTCCAAGTCTCAGTTTTCTTATCTTGAAAATGGGAATAACAGTCCTTGCCCTCGTGGCTTGTTATGAGGAATACAAGCATGCAGAAGTAGGAAGCACTGGGGCGCCTGGGGGGCACAGGCGGTTACGCCGGACTCTTGGCTTCGGGTTGTGAGATCACAGCCCCACCTCGGGCTCAACACGGAGTCTGCTTAGGACCCTCTCCCTCTCCCTCTGTCCTTCCCCCTGTGCTCAAACATGCGCGCATGCGTGCTCACTCTCTCCCTCAAAGAAATAAATAAGTAAATCTTTAAAAAAAAAAAAAAAAAAAGGTAGGAAGCACTCAGCACAATGGCTGCTAGGCCCATAGCAACACGGTTAGCTATAAGAGACTTTTTTTTTTAGGGGACAGGATGGTGGCTTTGAAGGCAGACTTGGCTATGAATCCTAGCTCTGCCACTTTCTGATAAAAATAATAACAATGAACATTTAAACAGCCATATGATCTTAGACAAGTCAGTTAACTTTGATTTCCTACCTAGAAAAGGTCTCAGAAGAACTACTGCCCAACACAATCGCAGTCATGATTAAATGAGGGAAATTCATGCACTGAATGTGTATAAAAGCTGACATAAAATGAGTACTTACCTCGTGCTAAACACCTTATATATATTCATTTGACCCTTTTATCAACTCTGTGAAGGAAATACTATGATTGTTCCTATTTTATAGATGAAGGAACTGTGGAAAAGCAGTTCAGATACTGCCAAACTGTCCCACAGTTAAAAGATGAACTTAGTCTGACTCGGGAGGTTGTGGCCCTAACTACATCAGACTGCCTTCTAGAAACACAGATACTGCCTGGCATGACACAAGGGTGTGTAAACAGTGACTCTGGGAATTAAGGGGCAAAAGGAAGGTGGGCTTAGGCTTTTGAAAGATGCACAGTCCTGGGCAAAAACCAGCAGAAAAGAGCAAACAAGGAAGCATTTCTGAAATAGTCTACAACTGAATCTAGCTTCCTGGTGAGGCCTCCTCCTCCTCTGCGTGGCTTTTTATCTTCTCAGAAGAAAAGCAGAGAACTACACTTGAAAGAAAATCACTGGAGAGAAAAACCAAAGACCATGATTAACACCTAAGAGAGGGATTCCAGTTTTCTGCAAATGAGAAGGGAAGTGCTTCACTTTCCTCTCCTTTACATTAACACCTCCTTCTGGCTGTGACAATGAGATTCAAAGCCCTCTGCCTAGAGCTGCTAACAAGCAACACTCCAGAGTAAGAGGCTTCTAAAAGTCTTACACACAGGGAATCTGCAGGTAACTTCAGCCCTAGGCACGTTACCAAGCTTAAAGGAGCAAAAGGCATAATGAATCACAAGTTCTACACCCAACAACCTGATTTGTCAGGTCTAATGGTCCGGGGGTAAAGTAAGTCAGAACCTCTTCAAGAGACAATCAAGTTCACATATGATCACCCACTCCTCTAGATCAGCAGTTTCCCAACATGGGCTCCTCACTGGTTTCTTGTAGATCTTGATTCCTCCCCTGCACAGAATGTCAGTGGGCCTACACTTAACTTAGGTCAACGTTTCATTAGTTTTATCTTTAAAATAAAATATATGCACACAAACTTCAAATCCTAGTACAGAAGATATAAAATGAATAGCAAAGCTCTTCCCCAGTTCCTCTTCCCAAAGGTAATCACTGATAAGTTTTCAGTGTTCTTTCAGAGAAAATTACAAACACGTATCAGCATAAATTGTTCTATATTCTGGTTTTTTTGGTAATGTATTTAATACACCTTCAAATCTTTCCACATCAGCACAAACTCATCTACCTCATTATCTTTTCCAACTTCAGAGTACTCCATGGAAGGCTGTGTTACAATGTACTTAACCAGGCCCCAATTAATACCCTAAACAGGAAAAAAATTTAAATAGCCATGCTTTTTCCTCCAAGCAGAAGACTTTGCTGGGATCATGGGCTCATTTCTACTGATACCAACTGTGTCCCAAAGGCAGTGGCAGCTACCCTCACCAATAGCACATGAAGTCCCTGTCCCCCCATAACTGCCCATAATGAGCATTACACCTTTTCACTTTTGCCAGACTGATCAGTTTAAATGGCATCTCATGGTTTTGAAATGCTTTTATTTAATTATAAGTGAGGCTGATCATCTTTTCTCATGTTTAATGGCAATTTGTCTAAACTTGTCTTGGAACTGTCTGTTCATATCCTTTGCCTGTATTTGCATTTTTTATTGAATTGTCAGAGCTCTTTGCAAATTAAGGAAATTAGCCTTTTGTCTTATATACTGCAAATATTACATTTAATTGCAATCACTAAATGGCATACTGGCTGGAAATTTAAATTATTTTTCTACATGTATAGGAAATATTCAATTTCAATCTTCTGCATGCACAAACCAAAGGGAATTCAAAGACAAATAAGGCTCCCAGTCTTGCAGTTTGATATAGGCTTACCGCAGATTCCTCCCAACTCAGATGTGGGAATGAAAATCATTTTTGATAATGCAGAGAAGTGATTTATATATTAGTTTTTCATCTCGACTAAGTTTGCAGCTGCTTCAGAAGACAGTAACGAATTTAATTATTCCTCTCACTAAATACATCAGAATCAGTATTCTTTAACTCAGCAGATTAATCACAGGTCTGTCACATTATATTAAGCAAGAAGCCATCCCCAAACTAGATATTTCCATTGTTATTTTCGAATTTAAAAAACAAGCATATATCAGCTGGACGTTTTTCTTCGATACCATTAATACTTTTTTCTTTCATTAATACTTATTTTAACAACACTTTTTCCGCTTGTTTGTTTGTAAAGACTACACTCTGGATAAGAAGGTGAAATACCTCTTTATTTTTTTTATTTTATTTTATTTTTTTTTAAGATTTTATTTATTTATTTGACAGAGAGAGAGACAGCGAGAGGGGGAACACAAGCAGGGGGAGTGGGAGAGGGAGAAGCAGGCTTCCCGCCGAGCAGGGAGCCCGATGCGGGGCTCGATCCCAGGACCCTGGGATCATGACCTGAGCCGAAGGCAGACGCTTAACGACTGAGCCACCCAGGCGCCCCGGTGAAATACCTCTTTAAAAAAAGCACACGTGGTAAGGACTTAGTTGCAGGGGGCTGCTAGTTGTCAGCTCCTCAACCTGTTCATAGTCCTCTTCTGCTCACTCAACCAATGGACACACACACTTCCTGCTCTGCTAATGTCTTTAATGGGAGAATACTTTCAACCCCTGGAAGCAGCTTTCACCCCACACACAGCGTCTGCCAAGGTCGTCTGGTGAGACTCTGCCCACACTGGGAAGGACCACATCTGATGGGAGCGGTCCTGACACTGGTTTCCTTCATCCCCTTCCTTGTGGCCAGCCACCCCCACACAAGCCTCAACAACGATAAAAGGGGATCACTGCCACCTCCCACACCCTTCAGCCTTCTCCCTTCCTTGGGAAAGCCCACCATCATCATCATCAATGACCAACACCGACTGAATGCCTGACACAGGAGAGGCATGTCATAAAGGACTTACAGGCACTACTCCCCTGAATCCTCTTGCCCTCCCCCGAGGGAGGTACTTTTACCCCTATTTTAGAAATGAGGAAACGGAGACTCCAAGAGGCTAACTTTCCCAGGACTGTTGCAAAGTCTGCCCACCTACACTTCCGACACAGTAACTCCTGATCCTTGTCTAATTTACCGTCGGGGAACAGCAGGACCAGCAGAAGTCAGGAAGAGCTGAGGAAAAGGCAGGATGAGAAGAAAGCTTGCCCTAGGTTACATTCCTGCCCTAGTGTGGTGGCCAGGGAAAGGGACAGGGACAAGTGGTAAACGTCCCCCTAATGCTGCCAAGGGCTCCTACCGCTTCTGTGAGGAGGAAGGGGATGGAGAAGGGGAAGCAGGGGGTGTTTTATTAATAGCCATCAAAATTACAAATGCATGTCCCCGGTGACTGGACTGAACAATTTCAGCTCTAGGAATTTACTACAGCACCTTCTTCCTAGATCAAAACCTCCAAGAGAAGTAAGGGCTTTTGGGGGGTGGGGGGAGGTCCCAGGTGGCTCTGCAGCTGAGGAATAGTATGCCTTCCACCTGCACAGCTTTTCCCCATCAGAGCCCCTTACCCTGGCAGGCACGCATGCAAAAGCAGGGGGAGCGGCAGGCAGAGTGAGAGAGGGAGAAGCAGGCTCCCCACAGAGCAGGGAACCCGAAGTGGGGCTCGATCCCAGGACCCCAAGATCATGACCTGAGCCGAAGGCAGACGCTTAACCGACTGGGCCACCCAGGCACCCTTACCCCCTTTAAATAAACAGCCATCTTCATGCTACAGCCTCAATTAATTAGAAACCACTGGCCTGAAGCTCAAGTAACTGGTCCTTTTGGTGTTTAAAGGTGGAAGTCACAGAGCAGACGCTGCCAAGACACAGGTTCAGCCCAAGTTCAACAGAATGCTAAGCAGCGTTGAGACTGGTGTTCAAAAAGCCAGAGCAGCCTGGGAGGGGCCATCCAGGACTGACCAAGCACCGAGGCCAGCAGCAAGGCCAGCAGCAGGCCAGGGGTAGGCCAGAACCACGAGGAGTGCAGAAGGAGCAGGTTCGGGAAGAAAACGGATGCACGCTGGGGAGTGAAGGCCACTGGGCAACCAGAGAAGGGAAGACGTTTCCACAGCGAGGCACTGTGGCCACAAGCCACAGGGGAGAGCCACACTGGATGACCTGTGCACAGGTCAGCCTGGGATGCTCCTCCCACAGACCTGAGGTCAGGAGAGGGGTCCTAGAGATAAACATGCATGTGTGCTCTGAAAAGAAAACTAAGATCCGATGCAAGAGCACGTGACAACGAGGCTTAGTTAGTAAAGCTGCTTGAAATCTCCGCAAGATCCCACCCAAAAAAGCTACAGAACATCTCACCACACCCATGCGTCAGGACAAGACCCTGTTCTGAAATCCAACACGGGAATCTTACCCCTAATCTGGGTTCCAAAGCTCACTAAGAACAAATGCATTTTACCTGAAGGAGCTTTAGAATAAAAAAGCTACTTCGCAAAGACAGCAAAGCCACAGTCTAGCAGACAGGACTGATCCTGACAGGGGCGAAGAGATATACCAGTTAATCGATACTCTGCTCTTCCTTTCGCCCTGCTCCTCCCACTGAGTTTGAGCAAAAGGTTGAACAGGTAACGACTGCCCTCCCACATGACAACGCTAGATGCTCAAAGGAAAGAAAATACAGTTAAGGGAAGCAACACGAGTCTTCAAAGGTGTTGCCTGTTTACCGATTTCTTAGCACCAGGGAAGGGAAAGAGGGTCCTATTATTTTCCATTTAATGCGAGTATGTTCTTATGACAATATTTTTTAAGACTTGACTTTCACCAAAAATTAGCTGAAAAAAAGCATGGATGAATTTATTTATAATAATGACATAAAGGTCTTTCCAAGCATGACAGAAATCCCAGAAGCCACAAAGGCAGAGACCAATACATCTGACAAATAGGACAAAAAAATACCCTTTGCAAAACCCAAAAGTGAATGACATATTGAGGCAAAATACATGCGCATTTGACAATGGGCTATGTTCCAAATTCCTTAACTTATATTATAAACCAATCAGATTGGGATGACACAGAAAATCCTATGGAAGAAGGTGCAAAGGAATTAACATTTCACAGAAAAAAAAAAAGACAAATAACCAAAAACACATGAAAATATGTTTAGCTTTCTTCATGACTAAACACATGTGAACTAGAGAAAGAAAAAATGAGATACCAGTTGTGACCCATCAGATTTGCACATATTTAAAAAGAACTGGCAAGTGTAATCCTAAGGGATAACCTGGTCAGATCGATCAAAATGCAGAAGGCATTCACCATTTGGTCCACCATTAACTGCTAAGAATCGATCGTACAAATATACAGTCCTTACAAAAGTATGTTAGGATATATGTAACAAGGATGCCCACTAAGCATTTTTATTTGCTATAACAAAAAAAAGAGAGAGAAGGAGAACTTCAAAATCCATCAAGAGACTGGCTCAAAACAACAACAACAGAAACAAAAAATCAACAATGAAACACTACACAGCCATTAATACGGATAGATAGATCAGTATGCTTCAATATAAAAAGCATTCTATTACTTAGCCCAAACCAGCATGATAAAGAACAATTATGTATGCATATGTGGGATTCTTTTCTTGTACTTTTCTTAAAAGAATAAATATACAGTGCTGTATCCACTCTGGAAAGAATCACATGAGACTATTAATGTCAGTGACTTTGGGAATGAGGATTAAGGACTGGGGAGAGGGAAGGGAAACAGGCTTCATTTTATACTTTGAATGTCTTATCACATAGCTGTATTATTCTCACCAAAAGTTTTTTTAAGACATGTGTGAGAGTCTACCTAAAAATATATAATTTTGTAAACCAAAGAATCTAGAGAAAGATAAGCTGCAAGTGGATAATTAGTGTATCAAGCAGACAATTATAGAGGCAGAAACAAAGAACTATGAGGAGCAATGACAAGACTGATTACTCTTGACCAAAAAGACTTTTTTTAAAAAATCAAAATAGAACAAAGGAAAGCTTCCTGGTGTTAGTAATATGTGAACAGGGCTTTGCATTTCAAATGGAACAGAAAGAACACTTCAAACAGAAGGGATGGCAGGCGCAGGGAATAAAGGAGTGAAAGGTGTCTGGAGTAGTGGCTGGGGCCCAGGTTCCAGGGGTGACAGGGCAAAGAGGAGAACCACCGTCGGGACGTGGAGGGCCTTGAACACGAGATTAGAAAACCCTAACTCAATACTGGCAGCTGCCAACTTGAATACGAGTCCAAAGAAGGACTCAACAGGACTTGGGAGACTGCAGGATGCTATCCATTCTAGGAGGCAAGTGAGTTCAGTCTCAGACAAGAGGAGTCTGGGTTGCCCACTGGGTATCTGTGTAGAGCTGTCTGACAGGTAGTGGGAAGGGGCGGGCGAGGGGGGAGCTGTACGGAAACATCAGATGCTGATTTGGGAGTAACCAAAAATTGTACTGAGAACTGATCTGGTAAGATGAGAGAGGAAACAGAAAGAAGTTTAGCTGAGAGCAGAAAAGTTTTGCTCTTTGCTCCTATGAGAGGTACTCGAACATGGTCACAAGAACAAGGTAACACCCACACTTAGCCCTCTCCTCAACACAACATTTCATTAATAAGGTTCTGCATCGGGCGTTCTGTTAAAGCTGTAAGGGAACCGAACAATGAAAACCAGAATGTAGACTAGTGATAACTTCCCGCGCTGCTAACCCATTCTGAAGAGAGCCTGAAGATGAGAGAGGGGACACTTAAATGCCATCTGGGCAAACACCCACATGGGCTTTGCAGTCCCCTCTACAACATTCTTGGGGAAAACCCTGGAAGTGTTTCCCCGTAACAACAACTGGAACAAAAGCACAAGCATAACATCCAAGCAACTGGCAATGTGCTGCTGAGCACACACTCTCGGCCGTGGGCTGAGGGCAGGGACCGTGCGCCCAGAGCCCAGCACTGTGTCTGGCAGAGAGAGGGGCTCTCCGCACACGTCAGCTGACTCAACCCGAACCAAGCTGGGGGCTCAAAATCCCCGGCTGCCACCATCGCTACACCCCCAGCTCTCAATTCTTCCTGCTGAAGACCCAAGACCATCCCTTCCAGCGGCTAAAATCTAGCAAAGTGGCTCATCCCCATGTAACCCATAAACACTCTAATTTGCTCCGCTTCATTTAAAAATATCCAGTGACACTTCTAAGAAAAGAAAGCAAGGTTACAAATCTGGTAGTGGTTTAAGGCACCAGAGGTACCCATTATTCTCAATCAAGATGCTCACGATTCCAAACCCAGATCTGCACCTGCTAGATTCAGTCACTTGCGGACACCAGAGCCACAACTCAACCTCGGCTTCCTCTATCAGGCACGGAAGACCTCAGATCTCTAATTTCCATTCCATACAAAAAGTCATGAAAAAGACCACAGATGGAAGCACTAGGGACAGCAGGCATGGTAACAGCAGTAACAACTATATAAAAATAACTTTTCTAGGTATTTCTGCCTGGGTCTAGATCAAAACTAAACTTGAGCTGTCATGAATTACAATCTAATCCTTTAGAAAGCAGCAGCCGAATAACACCAGGGCTGCATAAAACATTCTGGTGCTGCTGAAACCCAATGCACGAAAAAAATAAATAAAATGGCATTCCGTGATGGATATTCATGAAGCACTCATCCTAATTTAAAAGAAAACAAGTCTAGAGTTCTTACTGCATTAATTCATGTGAGCCTGAAAGAACATTTTTATCCAAACTGTTAAGATTTCCTACCAAGGCGTTAACATTCTCCAAGTCTGCTCAGTTACACTAATTCTGAGAGTATGGTTTGGTTTGACAGTGGGGTTTGTCTTTCAGTCAATGCAGAACATCAGAAGCTTCTTCCGAGCTGTCCTGATGGGTAGGGATGGCCTCTTTAACCTCACCTGCAATGTGAACGACTAATAGTTACACTCCTACTGTGTACCACATGCTAAGGAAGCTCTTCACCTATTCACTGAAACTTCATGACAACACTCGGACACAGACAGTGCAACTATCCCCATTCTACAGATGAGGAAACAAACTCAGGGAGACGAAGAACCTTTCCCAAACCAAGGTCACTGCCCAGGATTTGAACCTGGATCTGTCAATACCCCGAGTGGGAATTCTTATCTCCGGTAAGACTTTAATTCAGGCACACTGGTGAGATGCAGGGTTTTTACTGGTGCCGGACTCTTACTGATCTTTGGGAAGAGAATTCTCATTTAAGGATGTATCATTACACCAACACAATGATAATTAAGGGTTTACACTGTGTTGTACTTTGAGTAGTTTGCAGCCATTTTTCTGCATGATGTCCTTTCTGTCCAAAAACATCTCTTTACCTCTGTCTATGAAGCGGGTAAATAGATGTTTCATGAATTCATCCCAACTGAGAAAGGTAGATTTCAGGTAAAGGAATGAGTAAGCTTTCTTAAGGCCAAGAACTCAAAAATGTCCATAAGTGGCATCTCATCTGCTTACTGCTGGCATTTCCAGGGACACTGGGCCTGGGAAACACAAGTCCCCCCTCTTAGGACAGAAGGATTAGAAAAGCTCACCTTGAATTGCTTTCTTCCGTGAGGTTTTCCGTGCCATCAATATCAACCAGAAAATAACCATTAGATATTAAACTGCATTCAGTTGATGACCTTCACTAAGCTAAATTCAGCAGTCAGCTATAAAACATTAAATGGACACAATTAAGTTTGAAAAAACATGAAGCAGAATTTCAACTAAAGTAACATGAAAATGAATGGGAAGAAAACATTCTAGATTCAGGATACTGACATTTTCAACAAGTGCTTCAACTGAAAGGATCCAGAGACATGTAGAAATCCACAACTCATTTCTCCACCTTGACAAATTTATACCTGATGATGATGAAAATGTACTGAGCAGTTAATAGGAGCTACAAACTCTGCTACCTCCTTCATATATATATATATATATATTTTTTTTTTTTTTTTAATTTTAAATCTCTTAGCAACCCTATGAGATGGATTTTATTATCCCCACACTATAGATGAGAAGACAGGCTCAGAGACATTATACAATTTGCCCAAGTTCACAGGCTAGTAAGTAGCCTTGCTGGGATTCAAACCCAGGCCTATCTGATTCCAAAGCTGAGATTCTTTCCCCACAGTCTCCAACAGAAGAATTACATGACTTTTTTCTTTCCCATAATCAAAAGTAAACTTTTTAATCTTTCAAAGATTCGTTTTATGCTCTGTGTACTCTAAGAATGAAAGCGGAAAACATCCACTTTGAATGGCAGCATTAGACATAAGTGATATATAACAGAGAAAGCTGGTAACTAATAACAGATTCCCCTTTAAAAAGGAGGGAAATAAAAAAAAATTTTTTTAAGTTGTTTACCAACAAGAATCAGGAAGTATTTGAGTATCTCTTATAAAAGTCCGGCTACCGTATTAGATACCACCAGGGCCCCACAAGAAGTATTAAGACACCATGCCCTCAAAAAGCTCCCACTCCAGCTGGGACAAGAACAAGTTCAATAACCAAGGAACAAATGCTGAATCCTGAGCTTTAGACTGTGAGTGCCACAAAGGCATGGGGGTAGGGCAGTCAGGGAACACCCTCTGGAGGAAGTATATCTTCAGCAGGGGCTTGAAGGAAGTGAAATGGAGAATTTACATAGAGAAGAAAAAGGAGGCCAGCACTTCAGAAGGGGGAACAACAGGAGCAAAGCCCTAGAGGCAGTCATAAACTTGCTTCTGCTGAGGACAGACGGGAGAAGGAGAAGCAGGGAATAGGTTCAGGTAGGTGGGGAGGGGCCAAACCAAGGACAGTCTTAAAAAAATAGGGTGGGCAATGGCTGGACACAATGGGGCAGACAAGAGGACACTACTCAGTGCCATGGCCTGTTAGCTGATCTCCTGGCCCCAAGCCTCTCCTTTCCCCTCCTGCAAATTATCACAAACCACCCCTAGTCTCCTGCTGCTCACCACTGCCGTTAGAATAGTTTTAACTTTGGCCTAGTGTTCAAGCTCTTTCAGGAACAAGGCCCAACCAATCTTTCTTCCTATTCCCTTTCCTATATGAACACTTCTCTACAAGGAGACTGGTCTATTCCCCAACTCCATTGGATCACTGGGCCTGATTTCTCTTTTCCTATCTGAATCCTACTCATCCTTTAACAGCCAGCTCAAATCATGCCTCCTCGCTAAGCCTTCCCTGACCACTCAGCCTCCAATGACCTCCATCTCTCCTTCTTAATTCTACAGCACACAGCCCTGTCTCATCAATCAATTACCTTTTCACAGGTAAAGCCTCAGCACCCAGTGTAAAGCTGCTTGGAGGCTATGGGTCTTCCAATACTTTCCCCCACCACATGGAACAGCATCTTGACATTTAATAATCAAGCAAGCACTCAACTCTTTTTTTGACTTCCTATACTAAGTTTGGCATTAGCATAAAGGAAGGAGGGGGGAAGTGGGGGACTTCTGAAGTCGCAGACCAACTAAGAAGCTGTTGCAATAATCCAGATGTGAAGCAAAGAGGGCCTGGACTAAGGAACAAAGAGAAAATGGGCAAATATAAACAACAAAAACATTTTGCATGTAAAAACTCAGCGGGATGTGATTGACTACTACTAGGGACAAAAACAAGGGATGAAATATGATTAAGGTAAGGTTTAGAAACACTTCTGGGAATCATTTTAAAGCCTGTCTGAAACCAAGTGTATTAAGTGGCTAAAAAGTCCACATTTGCAAAAAGTCTTCAGTGAAACTGCCCAGTATCTTGACCCAGGGACAGCCCTTCCAATTTCAGACACATACAGACTGGCAGACCCACAAGGGTCTTTAGAGAGCTAATCTATAGTTTTTTATTAGAGAGCTAATCTAAAACCCTCACTGATCAGATGGGGAAACTGAGGCCCAGCATGGTAGAGGCTTGCTGAAAGCCTCAAGACAACTCCCAGACTAGTGCCGCCCTAAAGCACAGCCGCCCAGGCTAGAATGACACTGTTTACACCCCGAGGCTAACCCCAGCCCGGCCCTCCGTAATGGCAGGACCGACTGAGGGCGAGAGTGACCATGGAGACGTCTAGAGCCAAGCAGGACGCGCCGCCGCCTGTTTACCTGGAGAAAGGCGGTGGCGTGGGGCAGGGGGTCCGTTGCAGCCACCGGCAGGGCCGACCCCGCGGCCCGGCCAGGCTCTCCAGGGCACTCAACCATCCGGCCTCCCCGTACAAAGGGGGAGCGCCCCTGGGGGCAAGGCGCCCGGAAGCATGGGATCCCGAGACGCCCGGGGTGGAGGCTGGGGAGCCCGGGGCAGCTGGCCGCGCGCGACCCTCGGCCCCGCCAGCGGCGCCCGGACTCCGGGGCGAGCGCCTGGCCAGAGCAGGTGCCCGGGCCTCCCGACCCCGCCCGGCCTCGGCTGCAGCCCGCGCCGCCCGCCCACCCGCCGGCCCGCCGGACTGACCAGGCGCGGAGGCGCCCGCCCCGCCGCGCCCAGAGGGAGCCGGACAGCGGCCGAGGGCTGCCCCCGGCCCCGCCCGCTCCGCCGGCTCCTCGCCCGCCGCCCGCCGCCCCCAGCCGGCGCGCCTCACCTGCCGAGAGCGCCGCGCTCACATCGCCCGCCCGCGGCGCCCCCTCCGCCGCCGCCGGCGCCAGGCCCGTCCCCGCCGCTCCGGCTGCCGCCCCAGCCCGCGCCCCCCGCCCCCGGAAGCGCTTCCCGGCCCCGCCCCCTCGGCGCCAGCGCTTCCGGGCAGGCGCGGACGGGGGCGGTGGCGCTGCGGGATGAACTTCTCGCCGGGCCTCGGGATCCCAGATCCCGCCTCGGCCGCGTCTAGGAGCCTCGTGGCGGACGCGTGGGCGAGCGGCGGCCTTGGTCCCGACTGCGGGAGGGAGCGGCGGCGGCTTTGCGCCCCACGGCCTTCCGCCCACCTTCTCCTCGGCGCCCCCTGCTGGCGGGAGGAGGGCTCCGCAGCGGGGCGCGCCGCGGGTCTCCCGGAGAGGAACGGGTAGGCCAGGACCCTCGACCCGCCACCCCCGGGGGGCCTGCGACCACCGCTGGCCCAGCCCTCCCCTTCCGAGACCCTCGATCCCACAGCCCTTCGGGCGCCTACCCCTCACCCGAGCCGCGCCCGGCGGGACAGCTGAAGGCAGTAAGGTGCAGTGGTGACAAGCACGGGCCTGGGGACCTGCCATATCGGGTCACTTAACGTATGACCTTGGGAAGATTACCTCCCCCCCTAAAGCGGGAGATGAAAATTCTGAACTTGCGGTTATAAAACCCCTGTCGCAGAGCAGGCCTCAAAAAATGTGCATTTCCAGATCCTTGGAGACACCCCAGTGTTGATACTCGGCTGCGAGTGTGAGCTTGGCCAGCATTTTCCTCTCGGCTTTAGGCGAATTTAACCCCCTTTGAAGAGGTTTACCCCCTTTGCATTTTGGCGGATTCCTCCATAGTAGTGGCAGAGGTTCATTTTCCCTTTTCTGAATTTGTAATAAAAATAAACCAGGAGTCAAGATACCCGCTCTTCTTCAAGATACAAAGCTGATACTTCCTGATGCTACTTCATCCTTTGCAATCAGGAACTCTTTCTCTGGGTTCTATCAAATAGTCATCTTCCAATAACAACAGCTACCCTTTGTTAAACAGTCTGTGCAGGGGCACTGTGCAGACACTTTATGGACATGACCCCCTTTAATACGCAACCCCAGGGGGTAGCCATCAGTTATCTCCATTTTATCCAGGAGGGAACTGAGGCTCAGAGAGGTTAAGTGACATATCTAAAGTCACACAGCTGAATGGCAGACTTGGGATGAGCTCCCTATCTCTCTGACTCCAGACAGGAACTTCTTATGGCAATAGAATATTCCAAACACAGAATTTTAGGTAACCAGTTTCTAACTGCAGGCACCTGGGCAGTGTCACTCTCTAATTACTCTTCCTCTTGAGCTGCTTCCTTGAGATCTGTCCCCAAGAGTGAGATCAGTGAACTCAAGGGCACAGGAATGCATCTTCTTGTCACGCCAGGTTTCCTCAGGACCACTGGGCTGACTCACAAGCCCACATGAGTGAGTTCCTGTTTCCCTTCAGAGCAGCTGTGGGCCTCATCATTTTAACTGATTGTTGCTAAATTTGTTGGTAAGAGATAGGGTCTTCTTGGCTGTAATACAGTATTTGCATGTCATTAAGGACTATAAAGACTAACATGTTCCTAAGTGTTTCACCTTTTTGTCATGTGTCTCAAAGTTACTGGCCATCTGTCCATTGGACACTGGGTATTTCCCTCACAGATATATTTTTATTTGCCCACCTACTTGGGCCACTAAACTCATATATTTTTCCAGTCCCCTGCTTTTATTTTTGTCATTTGGCTGATTATGTGTCATAATCTTTACTAATTTGTTGTAGTTAGAAAATCGTCGCTTCTCCACAATTGGAGTGTATGTGTTTCTGTTTTCCCATAATCTTGGTAGCATTTTCAAAGTGATTTTTTAGCCCATTTGAAATCAAAAAGAGGCTAGAGGGTGATGTATGGGCCTCATTTTAATTTATTCCACAGTTATCCAGCCTTGCCAGCAGTGTTTATGAAATGGTCAAATTCACATCTCATCAAAGTCTGGGCTTAACCTTCAATCCAGTCAAGGAGTGGTTTTGCCATTATGGGGGTCAGCATTTGTGACAGTGACAGCTGGTGTTGGCTGATTCTGTGTTCCTCCTTCTCTTCTGAGGCACGTGGCTAGAACACATCTCCCTGCCTGCCCTCCACGTCACGTGTCAGTGGAAATAGTGTGTGAAGTGCTTGTAAGTGAATTCCCTTCCCTGTCTTTCTTCCTCTCCCTTCCTAGGACAGATGGCACTGAATCTCCAGTTCTCACCTGTTTCAGATTCCTGAGCACTGATAGCCAGGTTATCTGATCCCAGCCTTTCCCTCTTCTGGTTCCCACAAGGAGACCCTTTCTGCCAGAAGTCAGGCTATGCTATGTGGCTCTGGCCCACTTAAAAATCCCCAGAGTTTGGAGGTGCCTGGCTGGCTCAGTCAGTGGAGCTTTCGGGATTCTGAGTTTGAGCCCCATGCTGGGTGTAGAGATTACTTAAAAATAAAATCTTTAAAAACAAAATTAATAAATAAAACATAAAATCCCCAGAGTTCGGCAAAATCTGTGTTGGCACCTGTTAGGGTCTTTACAGGACACACAAGAGTCTGAGTATCCCTTAAACACAAAGATTGTATGAAGTATTGGGGGTTTCCTCATTACCACTCCCCTCACCAGGATGTGGGTGTATGCCCCTTCCACCTGCCTCACTACCTACTAGTTCTGGGCCAGCAGGGGGCGTCTGTCTCTCCAAATAGTCCCAAGATGTCCACTGACTTCTAGAACATCCCAGACGGTCAGGGTTCCTTCCACCTGACCACCTCTGCAGGGTAGCGTCAGTGTTCCACCGGGCCAGGAAGAGCCCTCTTCCTTGGAGACCCCTCTCATCCCCCATGCCTGTGTAACAGGGACCAGGTAGTTGGTTCACGCCTCTGAGCCTCTCTTCTTCATCTGTTCAGTGGTGATTGGACGGTGAGGTGTGAATCGTAGTCTCACTTCCCACCGCCAAGACTGGGCAGTAGAGTGCTGTGGCTAAGCAGTGAGGCAGATCCGGGTCTCCGTTCCTGCTCAGCCACGGAGCTCCATGATCTGATCCAGGGCAAGGCACTCATCTCGCTGAGCGCTGGCCTCTGCATCTGCGTACTGGGTGATAGTACCTACCTCCACGGGTAAATAAGATAACGATACAATGCTTCCAGCATGGCACACTCAAGAATTATTCTTGATTAACAAGAAAGCGAGGGAGAAAGTCTGGCTGCGAGAGCCCCTGCCCATTTCCATGAGGCCTTTTCTTACTTCCTGGAGAGATGGCTTGCTGTCTGCTCTCCTGTCTCAGCTGTCCCGCTTCCGAGTGGGCCTGCCTTCCTTTGGACCTGAGCCCTGCTGACACCCACTGGGAACAGGTACTCCCTCTGGAGTCCTTCCTCACTGTCTTTTCTTCCTGCCCTCTCGGTTTCCTGCTGATTTTCCAACACTGCGCCTTTAACCGACTCTGCTGGCACTCTGTACTTCTCCTTTGTAGTAACCACAATGGTAATTAATTAATTATCTGTACAATTATAAGCTTAATATCTGTGTCCCCCACCACTAGCCTATAAACTCCATGAGGGTGAGACCTTGTCTGACTTCTTCCCTGCTGTTTCTCCAGTTCTTGGTACTCCATAGGTATCTGCTGCATTAATAGATAATGACTGGTTACCTGTTTTGATTTCTAAGTCTATGTTCCTTAAGGACAGGGACTATTTAACTGACCCATTTCCTCTGCATCCTGCGGAGAACCTGAATGAGCAGTAACAAATATTTGCTGAGTGAGACAAAGAATGAATGAATGAATGAACGAATGAAGACTGAACCCCTCTTTCTCCTCCCCTTTTACCTGCAACACACCTTACAACCAAGTCTCCCCATCTGTGTAAATAGTCCTTGGTCCTAACCAGCCTCTATTTTGCAGCTTCCCTTGACCCATGGTGAAGGTTGGTGAGAAAGACCTCCCACATTTGTAGGGAATTCTCATTTGAAAAACAGTTTTCGGGAAATCTGCATGGGTCCTCTCCGTGCCCTGCTTCTTGTGGAGGACACACCTACCTGGTCAAAAGAGAGGGTACACAAATACATACAGGACCGCCTTTGGCCCAGAGCATTTGCCTCCCACTTATCATCAAAGCCATTAACTGCAAAGTTTCATACTCACACTCATACATGCTATGGTAGGCAGTGCTGGATCCTGGTTAAGAGAATGCGGGAGTCTTTTTTTTTTAAAGTAAGCTCTAGAGCCAAGGTGGGGCTTGAACTCACGACCTGAGCTCAAGAGTCGTGTGCTCTACTGACTGAGCCAGCCAAATGCCCTAAGAATGGGGGAGTCTTTAGAGTTGCTTTGGGTGAATCACTTAATCTTTTGACTTTTTGCTTTTTCTTATTTCTCTGAAAATGGGACCTAATATTACCGAATTTCCTCTTTTAATCAAGGATGCGTTCTTGTTCACGTTTAAACATTCTTGGAATCAGAAGACATCTTACAATCAATGAGTATATTTAATTGGGTTGTGTTTTTTTTGTTGTTGTTGTTCCAAACGCAAATCAACAAATCCAGAGTATATCTCAGAATCAGCATTCTTGAGAGCTATGTCTCTCAAGACACAGCCCTGTTGTAACTCACAGGCACATGTCTGACTAAAGTCAGTAAAGTGGAGACATCTGCAAAGATCTAGCCTGGTTTAAAAGGTGACTTTGTGCTCTCAGTGTTAGAAACCGGGCACAAACCCGCTGGGCACGCCTTAGATTTCAATGAAAGGAGCAAACCGCACGTGAAGAGTATTCACGCCATCACCTGTGTTTAATGTAAAGCCAACATCCTGTCCATCAAACATGAGACTAGAAACATTGCTTGCCGTCACTCAGAAGTCAGAGGGCTTTGCAGGATGACTTTGATGACCAAGACTCTTTAAAATATACCCGGGGAGGCGGACCTTTTCTCCCTAAGTAAATTTCCCTAGAGCAAATAGTTCCATTGACCTTAGACATGACTTCAGTGCTTTCCTGAGTTGAGAGCTATTTAAAAATAAAAGTCATGGCATCTGATTGTTTGAAGGCCTCACTAATGATTTCAAATATGAGGATCTGGAGAGGGGGTGTCTCTTTCATCTCTCGCTCTCTTTTTCCCTTCTGCTAGTCCTTTAGTCCTTTTCTCCTTACAATAGAATCAGAATGAAGGAGAGCCCTTTGGGAACAGAGTCCCCAGACTGTGGGTCTGTGGGATGGTCCCAGGCATTGTGGAGGGAGGACAGTCCATCTTTCTTTTTCTTTTAATCAACTTTAATGAGGTATGATGAGGATTGGCCAATGTAGACATTCGTTAACTGCCACCCTGACCTTTGCTTTTTTGGCTTTTGCTGAGCATGAGCAAGGTGCTCAGCATCTGGTTTTTGATCCTGCCTCCTAGAGCCCCCGTGCATCCTGGCCTTGCTTGTGCAACTGCAGGAATCAGTGGCCGAGGGAGTCCCAACAGGGGAGGTAAGATCACCATGCTCGAAGCAGATCAGCTGGGCAATGGAGGCATACAATGCCTGAGGGACCCTGGCATGATATCACTGTTGCATATTTACTCATTCAACAAATACTTATTGAGTGCTGAGTGCCAAATATGGACCTAGATGCTGGGGATATAGCAGTGGACAGGGGTAAGCAATCCTTACCTCTCAGGAACGGCCAGGGAAAGAGAGGCATAAACTAACAAAATGTATAGCATGTTAGATGGGGAGAAGGGCTACGGAAAAAAACAAATCGGGAAGGGAAAAGGGGAGAAGACCATACATCACCCAGTGAGAGAGTTTGGTACTAGTTTGAAGTTCTCATCCTCTATATCAAACAAAAGCGTGCTCCCAGGTGCAGGGTGGGCAGCATCCTGCGTGGCACCATCACCTGCCTTCCTGAACTTAATCTTCTTCCTCTCTGCTGATACTGAGCTGGGGCTTGCTTGAACCCTGTGTACCTGCCCTGCTCTGATCAGTCCTCTTTTGCTGGGCTCCTCCGGGATCTGCTCCTCACTAGCTCCTATGTTTCTTCTGTCTGCTGGTCTCAGCTCTGTCCATCTCTGTCCATCCCCTGAACTGGGCTGACTTTGTCTTCAGATTCAGCGCTTCTTTCCTCATATTTCCAAGATTGGTCCCATGGTAAAGAACCATGAACCCTGGGCAAGGATAATCAGACTCTATGAACCTCGGTTTTCTCATGGCGATAGTACCTGATCCAGATGGTTAGGAGAACCCCATGAAATACGAGGAAAAGTGGTTCTCAGAGCCTCGTACTTGGTGGGTGCTGAATCAGCAGGAGCTCTTAACATATGAGGGACTGAACCAATGGCAGCAATGCAAGGGGGAACGCAGTATAGAGGTACACCCTGGCTTTGTCTCCCCTAACCCCCCTCCCTTCCCCCCACTGGACACTGTCATTCTCGGCTCCCCTTTCATCATGGAGCTTAGCTTCTTGGAATCTTTGCCTCTGGCCACTAAAAGAGAAAAACTCAACTCATCTGCTCCCTCCCTCCCTCCCACTCTCATTCCCCCAAGAACAGTTTCTGTTCAAAGGGGATGATGCCTTTCTTGTCAGTCAGGACTCAAGAAGATGGTGGTATCTTGGCCCTTTCTTTATTCCTAATGACCTGGTTTGTAAGACATCTTTCTCCTCTCTGAAAATAAGTAGCCTTTCAGAACACACAGCAACCTTGGCGTTCATTGCTGAAATAGTCAGCGGGTTAAATTTGTCCAGGGTACTCCTCTGCCCAGGGAGATTCTCAACATTTCTGCTCTGATCCTTCTGCTGGCTGGAACCAGGGCACCTGTGCTATTTCCCAATGTGGAAGCTGGGCTTAGCTGACAATTTATACCGCAACACTTCTTATTTATTTTTTTTACTTGTCCTCAGTACTCACGACACTCAAATAAGTGAGTAGCCTCTGCCCATTCTCCTCTTCCTTTAAGCTTCTTCTCGTTTTTTTCCCTTGGAATCCCAGAGTTTCGATGAAGTTGGACGTGCTCATCTGCTTGGGATTCTTAGGCAGGCCTTGTAGGCCTGATGTCTTGTTAGGGGTGGTTCAACTTCTGGTCAAGCAATAAATTAAGGACACAGTGCCAATGGTTAAAACTCACTGAACAAAGGGAAGATGGGCAACCTCTCTGAACCTGTCTCCTCATCTGTAAACGGGAGAGAACAAGTGTTCTTACCCCAAAGGCTTGTTGGCAGTAGTACAACGAGATCACGGTCGTAAAGCTCTTACAAAGTGCCTCGTGTATGATAAACACGCAAAATCCAGTAGCTCATATGTCCAAATTGGGGTTTATCAGGATGAATCTTATCTTCCTGCTGAGCCTTCTCTACTCCATCCAGCTACCTGGGAGCTATCACACTGAGCCCTGAGCATCTGCTGCCTCCTCTGTTGGGCATAAGCAGCTTCACGATGGAGACCTTGTCTTGCTCTCTTGCAATTCTTAGAAGTCACCGGCATTTCCTGTTGTCAGGGGCTTCCTGTGACTCAAGAGCAGGGACCCTGTCTTGTTTCTCACTGTAGTTCCTGTGCCCAGCACCAAGCTGGGCAACAAGGCAAATGCTCAATAAATGTTTTAAAACAAGGAACAAAGTTAGGACAAAAAGAAGTCAGGCTCCAGCTGGATCCCACTAGGGTGAGATGGCTCCGAACCAGGAAGCACAGATTTGCAGAGCCCTCCTGAGTGGGCAGCGGTCCAGCCGCCCTGCCTGGAGGCAGACCGCCCCCTGCTGCACCAGCCCTCCAGAGTCCTTACTCCAGCCACCTCTCAGAACTGCTGCTCACCCTGCCTTTCCGCAGAAAGCTGAAAAACAGGCAGTTTACCTCTGAGAAGTGAGCAACAGCGATACCCCAGGTGCTCAGAGCAGTGTGTAACTGACATTGCTCCCTCTCCCAGTGGGGGCGTCCCCGGTCCCCTAAAACAACCAGTGGTGTGTTCTAGAAACCCACCCATGGGAGAGCCATCCATTTCAATAAATTATGTGGAGCTCTTCTTAAGTTTTGATGGTGCGTCAGCCTCTAGGTCCCTCTCCCAGTTAAACTTCCTCAGCAGAAAGGCCCTTTGGATTCTCAGCCACACTCCAAAGACAGCCTGACCATGGCCCTCTGTATTGGGAGACCCAGAAACTCAGGAGGAAGAGTTGGAGGTAAAAGAGCAAGCAGGGCCCTTTCTTTGCTTAACAGAGTTCAAGCCATATTGTTGACCCAGGAATCTCTCCAAATACCCATCATCTCCCTCGTCTGCGTCACATTCCTCTAGTTGGGAATGCGGTTTCTAGCAGATGAGGGTTATGTATGACAATCTCACTCATAGCTGAAACGGTCTGCTGCAGAGTATGGTACTCTGATGGAGTCTGAGCTGCAATTTTAAGAGCAAATGAATGAAAAATGGAGTATGGAGAACTATAATCACACACAACCACACGGATAAAGCTCAGAAACACAACACTGAGCTTAAGAAGCCACTAGGGTATATACTGTATGATCCCATTTATATAAAACTCAAAAATAGGCAAAACTAATGGGGCTACTGCTAGTCAGGATAGGTTACTCCTGGAAAGAGGAATGAAGGGAATTTTGAGCCCCGGGTGTTTTGATCGGTTACTGGCAACATGGGTACATTCATTTTATGAGAATTCATTGAGCTGTGCATTATGATTTGTGCTCTTTCATGCTTGATCATACTTCAGTTACACAAAAAAAGCGCATGTGCCCAGCAGGAAATCCTGAGGTCCAGGACTGAATCACACAATGATAATGCAAATATTTGTGTACATTTTTGTAAGTTTAAACTACTTCACAGAACCACGAAAGGAATAGCATGCCCAGCCCAGCTGCCTTATGTCCACAGGGGTCATTCGACTCTACCAGGAGAAGCTGCTCCTTTCCTGGTGCAGGATGGGAACTCATCCAGAGTCTCCTCCTTGATCACTGTCTGTACACGTTCTATATCATGACCCCTAATGGGGGCCAGGGGTCAGTAGCTGCTAGAAAGCACAGCTATTGTCTGGAGAAAACATGTAACAGTTTCGCCTGGAGCTGACAGGGTCCTGTCTGGGGAGGGGCTCCCAAGTGGAGATTGAGACCGCCCATGCACCTTGCAGAATCCCGCCCAGTGCCACTCTGATCACGGGACGGGCCGTCTTCCAGGCATTCTATAGAAGAGCAAGTTGACTTTCATCATGCTCAAGGCCTGAGGGGGGGGGGTGTGGGGGGGTGGGGGTGGGTTCTTAGGGTCGACTTCTGAAAGCGGCAGTTTGTGACTCTGATTACTCAAAGAACAAGGAAGAGGCTGTGTTTTTAAAGTGAGCCAAGCTAGTCATTTTTCTAAGTTCAAAAAGCAAATACAGCTGAATTATCGTCAGCCTCCGTTTGCAGAGGGTGGAGAGATTGGGAGGCGCAGAAGCAGCTCGGCTGTGGGTGTGACTGTTGTACTTGACCTGGTTTGAGACCCGCACTCGGTTCCTGGTTCCAGGCACCAGGCTGTGACAGCTGGTCAGGGGCTGCGAGAGGTGCAGCAGCGTCCTCTCAGCGAGTAGGTACATTTCAGTCCGGAAGAGCGGAGCAACTTGAATGTGATAAAACCGACCTTCAACACCCAGTCATTTCTGAAGCAGTTCTTGGCTTGGCGGAGGCGGGGGGGCGGGGGGGGGTAGCTGGTTATAAAAAATCTGCATTTGCTGGGTGACTGGGTTTACGAGAGGGAATACAACCGGCCATGGTACCGTGTCACACATTTCCGGCTCTCACCAGAACAAGAATTTAATGTCTTTCTATCTCACTGAGTATTTGGTCTCCCCAGTCTCTTACCTCGCTACTGTGCTACTAAAGCCTTCCTAAAGATGCAGGAGACAGTTCTGACTTCACCTGAACAGGATTGTTGGGTGCAGGCCCTAGGCTGTCAGGAACACAGAAATGGAATGGACACAGGCACAAGGTGTTTATACCCGCTGGTCCTTGCAGAGCTTAGCAACGTGCATACAAATGATGCCTGTGTGAGTGACGCAACTGGGCACAGACTGAACTGGGGAGGATAGTGAAAACTTCTTAGAGGAGGTAGCCTTTGAAATGGGATTTATTCTGGGCAGAAGAGGGAGCATTAGTAATGCTCGTGGTTACAGGGAAGTTGAGGGCAAGTTCAAGGAAAATGGGATTTGGCTGGAGAGTAGAATAGGTAGAGTAGGATGGAGAAATAGTGGAAACAAACCAGAAAGGAAGTCTAAGCCTACAATCTGGAGAGTTGGGGGCCTACTTTGGCAGGAGTTGGGGGTTTTAGAACAGCTTGGGGACAAGGTGGAAGACTGAGGCTGACAGGTGTGTGTAGGATGAAGTGGAGTGAGGAGACCAGGCTGGTGCAACAACCTAGGTGAGAGATAATTAGGACAGGGGTGGTGATGGCTACGTTCCAGTCATTAAAGAACTGGATGTAATTGAGTGTGTGTGGGGATAGGGTTCTTGAGATTCCCCTCATGACCTTCATGGAGAGAAGAGGCTGAGTGTTGCCCATTCTCGAGGACATTTCTCAATTACATTAAAGGAATTTGGCTGGCATGCATGACCGGAGGGCACATGACCAGTGCCAGAGGCAAAAATCCCATGGAAGAAAACCAAGTTCAGAAGGAACCTCCATAGTTCTTGTTCTGATGGACCCACCTAGGTTAACAACAGCCCCCATTAGGCTACGAGTACAGCTGGCCCCATTCCATCCCTGACACTGAACTTGGCCTACCTGAGCTTGTGGTGGCTCCTCCCTCCAGGCATTTGTTTCCACACCCAGGAGACCACATTGGCAAGCCTATTATCTGTCACTCAGCCCATGTCCGGAATGCAGCACGAACACCATGTCCTAGGTCATTTCTCATTGCATTGGGCTCATCTTCCTGACACCTCTGATCATTGCCTATGCAATCAAATCCACACTCCTTAGCCTGAGATCTGCGGCCCTTCATGACCTTGGGTACCAACGGTGTAATTGCCATGATCTTGGGCTCCAGAGTCTGATGACCTAGTTTAGAATTGCTGGGTTATAGTAAAGATCTAAGGAGACTGTACATGTAAAGAATGTAGCACAGAGCCTGGCATATAGTCAATGCACAGTAGTTGACATCCATTACCATAGGAACAACTTGGCTGCGCAAGCTACCTTTCACACTTGCTCACCTCCATGCCCTTCTTCATACTTGTCCCTCTGGACAGGTTGGCCTCTTCACTCCCATCCACAGTTTGGCGGATCGGAATCCCACCCATCTCTGCTCAGGGGCTGCCGGCACTAGGAAGGCTTCCTGTGTGTCCTGATCATTCTGTCCCCGTGTGAGTCTGTTAGTGATACCAGGCTTACCTGCCTCCAGAATGGGAACTCCAGGAGAACAGGGATTTTTTATGTTTTATTTATTGCTATATGTCCAGCACTTAGTAGTATCTCTTACTTTTTTTTTTTTTTAAGTATGACTCTGTTAGACAGTGTACTCTTGAAGGACTTGTTACTGGTTTATTCCATAGCTTCCATATTGTCCTTGTGAATTCAGTTGTGATGAACTATGGTGGGCAAATTATGAGAAAAGGATTCTGCTCAAAAAGGGGGAATGGGAAAATCCTGGGAGGCAGAAATAGGAGTCAATTGGGGAAGTTTTACTCCCTTTCTCCCTTGAGATGACAGTGAGGAGTTAACCGGAAACCCAGAAAAGCAGGTGAGATTGACGTTAACTATTACAGGAAATGGTTGTAACTTGGGTTTTGGTCTGTAGATAAATTAAGTTCAGTGGCTCACACCATATCCATAGCGAAGAGTGACCTGGTTACCATCCACAGTTAGGTTTCTTTGACAAGTGTTGTCTTGAAATTGTTGATTAAATCTTATTTACAGGTCTGGATCCATAAGGTTTAGTCAATTATGTGACATAGACAGCAAAGGACCTATCCTGAAATGTTCATTTCTTTTTCTCCTGGAGTGCTTTTCACAACCTCTAAAGACAAGAAAATCAGCTTCTGAAGGCCCAGGCCAGGGCCAAAGCTGGTGGTCCATAAATACCTGGTAAATAAATGAGTGAATGAACCAAAGAATAGACCCTGGAAGGATATAAAGCTCCTTTTGAGACCTCCCACATGTTTGCACTGATACTGTTCAACTATGCTTTTTTAAAGAATAAATATAGGGGCACCTGGGTGGCTCAGTCAGTTAAGCATCCGACTCTTGATTTCGGCTCAGGCCATGATCTCAGGGTCCTGAGATCGAGCCCCACATTGGGCTCCACACTCAGTGCGGAGTCTGCTTGTCCCTCTCCCTCTGCTCCTCCTCCCGCTTCTTTTGATCTTTAAAATAAACAAAATCTTAAAAAAAAGATTCTCTCTCCCTCTCCCTCTGCTGCTCCCTGCCCCTGCACCTCCCTCTCTAAAAAGAAAGAAAGAAGAAAGAAAGAAAGAAAGAAAGAAAGAAAGAAAGAAAGAAAGAAAAGAAATATAAGTGGATTTAAGCATTACTGAAGGCATACTAGTGTTCTAAAATTTTAAATTTTTCTTGATCAACTATTATTGTGTGTGTGGGGGGGTTCTGCAAAATTTTCTAATATTCAGAAATGATCCTTCTACTTGAAAAGATTAGAGACATTGGGCCTAAGATGCTTTTGAAAGCACTTCCAGCAGAACTCTTTGACACCTTCTTGGCAGAGCTCCTTTGAGTCACAAGCTCACTGCTGCCCTTTCTACTTTCAGATGGCCGGAAAAGTCTCAGGCCATGCTCCCTTGGAGCCGATTCACCCGAAACAAACTGTCTTTTTTGCATATAATCCCCCTGGTTGTCTAGCCCAGATTCTCTGCTTCCTGACTGTAATATTCTACTCTTCCTTAAAGCTCAGATCAGCACAATCACAGTTTGAATATTGTCCAAAAGCAACTTTTGGTTGTTAATCAGTTGCCACAAATTTTAGTATTAGATGAAGCACCAAATAACATGTAATCAATAACATGTAACATGTTTAGATTGTGCCAAAATCTCACTGAAAATATGCCCTCTTCTAGAACAAGCTTCTCAGCAGAAATTAACAACAAAAAATCAGTCACTTTTTCTTCACTATGGGGCTGGTATATTTAACAAGGAGTGTGATGATTCACTTTATTCTGCTTCCAAAGCAAGTTGTCAACTGTAAGTTCCTGACATTCTGGTTTGAGCCAGACACTGACTGTTCTACCAGAAATCATTGTTTGATAAGTCCCAATGTCCTCTTCTGCCTGACTTTACTGAAATAAACCAGTGTCCAGTATGATAGCTAAGTGGCTGCTCAGATATAAAATCTTTCCTTTGGGTTAGAAAAGAGGACCTGTACTTAATCTCAGAATTCTCAGCTACAGGCGATTTCAGTGACACTTAGGTGGCATTTGTTGGAAGAGAGCACTGCAGGATTGCTGGGTGCCTGTGCTTCCTAGGAAAGGTCTCTGACGAAGCACAAAGTCCCTGGCTGTAACTGGTGGATAAAGACTGACCCACGAATCTGCATTGATTATTAGCTTTTAAATTCAGCAGTATCTCTCGACTGTGCCAGGAACAGGATTGTGCCAGGAACAGCCAGTCAGAGACAATTAAGACATAGTTCCTGTTTCTGAGGAGCTCATTGTTTAGCAGGGGACGCGAGTGCATGTAAAGGATGGATAGTACATATGAAATCACAATAGTGATAAATGCTGCAGCAGAACCAAGTTCAAAATGAAATGGAATCACTGAGTGTGTGAACAATTTCCAAGGGTGCTCAGAGAAGGCGCCACAGAGATTATTTTTGCAGAACCTGGAACAATAAAAAGTTTTCCATGAGGACAAAGCTTAGGCAGTTGTGGATGGAAAAGAAAAGGATGAGTATTCAAGGCAGGGAAAATCATCCATGCGAGGACGAAAAGAAGCCCAAGGAGAGCAGCCAGAGCCCAAGTGGGGATCGGCAGATAAGAATGGACAAGTAGGCTACTCTCAGACCAGGGCCTTGGGTACCATGCTGAGTGAAGATCCCATCAGGCGGATCATGGGAGGCGACGGGAGTAGGTCTGCTTAGGAAGGAGGAGGGTTTGGGGCAGTCAAGTGGCAGGAGAATATGTCATGAGTGGAGACTGTTGTGAAGGAGTGGCTGTCCCAGAGGCTGATAGGAACAGGGTGGGACAACTTGAGAGATAAGCAGGTGCTAACTTGTGCCAAAACCCACCTCCTGGTGATTAACACCAGAGCAGTGGGCAGGGGCCCAGATAAGCCCTTGGCCCTCGGAACCTCTCTCTAGATTATTTCCGTTCAAATTTAACACCTGGAGCATCAGCCCGCAGAGTGGGATTTCCTCTGGATGATGTGAAATGAACCCTTGGGCCGGCAGTCACGGGACAGCAATAGAGTACATATGTAAAACTCAGCGGAGCCCAGGACTCGGGCTGCCTGGGTTTGAATCCTGGCTCTGCTGTCAGCATCCTGCTAGACAGGGATGGCAATAGCACCTACCTTGCAGGGTTGGTGTCAGAGTGAAGAGCTGATCCATGGAAAGTGCTTAGAACAGTGTGGAACACAGTGGGCTCTGGGCAAATGAGAGCTCTATGGAGTGTGCAGTTGTTCGGCTAGACCACGTGAAATGAAAGTTGCTCTGGTCAGAGGGGCTGGGGGTGGGGTCATGCTCCTTTTCCCTGCCCATTCTGTGGAGTAAGCCTTGATAGAACTTTTCTACCAGCTGAGAAAGTATTGGACTCCCCCTATTCCTGGGGTTAATTTCTACCTGTAATTCTTGAGCCCAAGATGTTCAGGTAGGGTTAGCTGCTGATGCCAGACCTGGAATAGTCTCTGCATAGAGTCTCTATTTCTCCCAAGATAGCAAAGTGAGAAAGCCTGCGGAGTACTGGGTGAGTCACCCACCACCTAAAGGCGCTGGAAGGATAATCCAGCCCAGGTACATGCTCCCCAGCATCAGAAGCCATGCCCAGGGTCCTGCAGGTGGAGAGGGACCACTCTCTGAGATTCTCTGAATCTCACCCTCAGACACAGACAGCCTGTCCCAGGAGTAGGGTTTAGAAAGGTTTCCCTGAGGGAAAAAAAACCCACCTGTCCAACAGAATAGGAAGCAGTCATCCTTTCCTGCTACATGGAGTGACCTGGAATAAAATTCTACCTCAACAGGACTGTTAGGAAGAATAAATGAGTTCATGCAAGTACTTAGCACATATTAAGTGTGCAATGAACCTCCGCTTAGTACTGTTATCTTTAGGCTGTAATCCCAATTCTTCTTACACCTATTAAAGTAGGTATGGTGTTCAGTGGGTTGAGTGGATGTTCAGAGCCCGATAAATATACAGAACTGCAACAACAACAAATTCTCTCCGAGAAAATTCTCTGTATCTTCATAGTTTGAGTAGATAAACAATACTTCCCACATTATGAGACACTACATAAATAATGTAAAAATTAATCCTTTCTAGTTTGGTTCAAGGTCACTGCTGTCATTTTAAAGCCTACAATTTCTACTCAGCCAGACCCTGCAGGAATCCTAGCAGCGTTTGCTGATTTGGCATCCACCCATCACTGAGTGTCATGCAGGTGAGGATCTTTTCAGAGAACCCTAACAAGTGAGATTTTATCACAGCATTACTGACCCCCAAACAAGACAGGGGCAGTTCTAGAAGCACTCCTTGGCTTCCATTAATAAAGGTTAGCTGTTACATTAGGCAGACCAGTATACTCTGGGGAGTAACTAGTATCTTATTAAGTTATAAATACATTTAATGGCTTCAGTACTGGTTTCTTATTTTGGAATATGAAGAAGAAAAAATAGAACTCATAATCATTAGAGTCTAAGTATAATGCCACTATTTTTTATAACATATTTACCTACAATACTGCTTATGAACTACCTTGTTTTTCTAGAGCCCACATACTCCCTCAAAGGACACTGTGACTCTCCTGTAATTGTAGCAGGCCACAAGAAAGTGGTAGATTATAAAATTACATTACTTGGTTTTGATTCAAACGAGTCAGACCAGTTCAGAGTAAGACTGAGACTTCCTTCCCCACTCTCAGTCCCCTTCTGGTTTCTCATTAAGGGGAAAAAAAAATGCCGTCCGTGCCCATCTCCATTCACTGAACTCTGAACAGAACGCTAACCAAGTTTTCTTATAAAGGGCACAGAGTTCTTATCTTTCACTTTCTGCACAGAGAAAGATCATACTTAAAATCATTTACCAAATAATAAATGACTGTTACATCAAGCTCAAGCTTACCTCATTTCCTGTTGCTGACCTGCTAGCTGGTCCATTGACTGTGGGCAAACTCTAGAGCTGTGTACCCTCCAAGATGCCCAGGCATGGAGACTGTCTCAAGGAACACTCCGGTGGTTTGGTGGGAAGCGGTCCCTGAATTGACTATGAGGAAATCTAAATAAACTGCACAGGTGTTATATGCTCCATCTGGGTTACACCCCTCACATCCCACCCCCCTTCTGTTCCCAAATACAAACGAACCACTTCCATCTTTTGCTTTCTCCTGATAAGGAACACAGTGCTTCTCATCTTCACACCCCAGAGGTCTCCGCCCCTGCGGGAGCTGTGTAAAAAAGCCTACTCCCCAGGTGGGCTGGACTGCTGGTAACCAGGGGCCTCAATGGGGGTCAGGGGGTCACCATGCCGCAGGGCCTGAGCTGTTTGCCCTTGGTTAGCGCTGACAGGCCCCACCTCAAAAAGGGCTAGAAATGGTTCTTCTGGACTTCTTCCCACACAGAGAATGGCTAAGCTATCTAAGGCAATCTGTAGTTGGCTTTAAAATCAGCAATGGGGAGGGGAAAAGAAACCTCACAACAAACAGTGGTAACAGAAGGTTTGTGTGGGAAGACGGTTAAGTTTGGTCTAAAACAAGCAGTGTCTCTGGTAATGAGCTGTTGTTAGGAAATACGTGGGCCCCCTCAGTGCCTGCAGCACTTTTAAAGAGCACGGTTGCTGTTTCTTGAGGGTTTTTTCGGGGGGGATGAGTGGGGGAAGGCACAGTGAGGTGAGGGAAAGACCCAACTAAAGAGCAGGGAGCATTACAGAGCACTGGAAAGAAGCACCTCCAAGTGTGGCAGCCATGAATCCCAGCTCCACTCTGCAGCCACTGTTCCACCGTAACACGTCTACCTTCTCTCAGGCACAACAGGCTCATACGTGAAATGAGTGTACCTAAAGAATCAGCCAGGGTCTTGGTGTGAAACAAAGGGCACACTCAGCTGGGGTGCCTGAGTTTCATAAAGGGGCTATTTATAAAGGGTGTGGGCAGGGTTAGGGAACTTCTGTGAGGACAGTGAAGCAAAACAGGGAGTCAGGACCAATCCTCTGCTGGCTAGGACACGGAGAGGGTGTGGTCACCAAACCCTGAAGCTGTCAGACAGGAGCTGTGGCCTTAGGCAGAGGAGCCCCGCCACTGTGAACCCACACCTGGCAGAAAGGAGCCAGGGGAATGAATTCACCGACTTCTTCACCTCTAATCCGCCAAGCTCCTTCCAGAGCATCTCTGGTGGACCCTGACCAGAAGACCAGATAGGTCTGCAGAGGCCAACCTCCAGAGCGAAGTACAGACTAAGGAGGGGATCTGCAGGAGCCAACAGAATATCTAGCACACCTAGGTACCTGATAGAGCTGGTGGGAGGTTAAAATGAGATAATCATCATAAATGCCTGACACAGCAAATGCTCACTCACTACCAATTTGGTCAGACTATCCATTTGGCATTTACTTATCAAAAGGCCACAACCTAAGTTTTATTCTCAGGGGGCAAAAGCCAGGATGAAAACAAAGACATGTGGTCATATAACCAGAGTGAAAAACAAAACTTTTACAAAGTTGACGGATAACATTTATTAAAACATGTCATACAAAAGGGCATGGTCTCTTCTATAAGAAGAAAATATTAAACAGTAACATTCAATTAAGTAAAACCATGCTGTACACTGAAGACAGCAATATATAAAGACAAAACTATTCAACTTTTGCAACACAGGCATAACATTTCACAAAATATCAATAAGGTATGCACCTAATGATAATCTGTTTATCATCAAATGGTTTTGTGGTCTAAGAGTCATCTGACTTGCATAAATAAAGTAATTTTCTGGAAGAAACATTGGGAACCTCATAAAAGGAAAGAAGGCAGCAGCAACTGACATAATATGACACAGGCTTCAAGCAACACTAAAAAAAAAAAAAAAAAGTCACATTTGCAAAACGTGTTCCAGCATCTTCCCATTGGGCACTATCAGTAGAGATTTGAAATAAGAAACATGTACCTTTAAATATATAAGTAGCAAAGAAAAAAACCCAAACAAACAAACCCTGGTTTTACTCAACAAAGTTAGCGACCCATGAAAGCAATTAAATCACAAAATTAGTGTGGCACAGATGGAGGTTTGGGGAAGGGCGTAAATATGCTGCTTGGTTTCCAGCATTCCTAAATGAGACCTTTGCAAAGACAAACTCCTGGATTTGGTGTGATGAAGCCCTCCCCACCCTCACGCAGGGGGCTGCAGCAAATCCCCCTCCCCAGGACAAACACAACTGAGCTGCTTCTGCTCTGCCCCCATGTCACTTAGGCAGCAGTTTGGGGATGCACGTGCCTCTGCAGGAAAGGGTCACTGAGACCAAGCAGCTCTCCCAAACAGCTAGAAGCTAGCGCCAGGTCAGTTTGGTTCAGCAAACGGCCACTAGAATGGAGAAGACCCTTTTGGGTAGACTCTTTGAAAGCCGTGGCCTACAGAAGGGATTAGAGGAAGGTGAGATCTAGAAATCAGAATCAATAGGCTGGGGCCCGGGAGCGCCTGAGGGTAACCCTCAACACGTGAGGAAAGGCTACCGCAGTCCTTCCCTAGATGGTGATCCCTACTTGACCAAGTGGATTGTTGTAATGTGTAGATCTAAAATTAAAGGCATGGTATAAATACTAATATTAAATACCACTGATGGTGCCTTGAAGCCCTTTCCCACTGGGACTGGAGAAGAACCACAGTTAAGACTCAAAGTAGGGGACAAATACCTTGGTTGTAGGCCATTAACACGATCCCTGAAAGACTGTTTGGAAAATGTTACCCACAACTATCCAAACTCATTTGGAAGGATAAAGATTTTCTAAAGCTGTACTGAGGCTACAGAGAGAGACTATCCAACCCAGAGTGGGCAGGAGAAAAAAGGTAGTAATCCAGTACAATCTCCTAATCCTAAAAAGCAAAGTTTATAAAAATTCACTTTCACTATCCAAACTAAGGCAATCTCTGCCCCCCACTTCTCTGAACATGGCCAGCATTTCAGATGCCCAACCACCTCGCAGGGTCTGACTGACCCGATTAGCAACTCGAATTTTAAAGGAAACCCCAACTACTATAAACAACTTAAAACAGCAGATGTGAGGAACTTACACTTTTAAATTCTATACTTAGCTTCTTAGGATTTCGATAAAAGACACCTTTCTTCACAACACATGAGGTAAGTCCCAGCACAACTGACTACTTCCCAAATTGCCACCCAGGGCTGCCCACCACTCCTGGCTGGGCAAGAGTTCTTCAACATTACTCATAACAAAGGTGCTGTCCTAATTTCAGCGGAACTGAAGAACCGTGATTTTTCTAGAATATTTTGATTTTACTTCTCAGACTCTTCTCCCAAAATGTCCCAATGCTCATTTGAATATAATCTTTAATGGAAAACCCACATCAAACCTTCCAAATCCTTAGAAAATGATTTGCTAATACCATGGGAGAGGGTGATCAGCTTTTGGCAGAACAAAATGGCTTCACTGCCTTGGTACTGAAATCAGTAGGAATAAAAAAACAATTTCTTCTCACACATAATGGCTAGGATCATCCCTAAAACCCATTGGCTTCTAACATGAAAAAACAAAAGAGGAGCAATTGAGCTCTGCTTGCACAGTCACCTCTATACACATCTGTCAGGTATGCAGAGAAAGGACTGTTAACCGGTGAAATTTTGACACAAAGAGGGTATTAATGCGGCAAACCACCAAGAGGTAATATCTAGTTTCTAGGTTAAAAAAATCAATATATATATATATTTATAATAAAGTTTTAAATACAAAGTGCTTTTTATATATCGAGAATGATACAGTGTTAATGAATAGATCCCTGTTTTGTAATGTAGATTGCAAGAGTTAACTGGTAAATAAGTACTTTCTTTCCCCTTTCCAGACAACGTTCAACAAGTAGATGCCTTTGTGGTTGGAGCTTGAGGACCAGAGGCCATTGCCAGCAATGTCTATCACATTGGAGCAAAGCCAAACTCTTGAAACAAAATTTCACCTCACATCCAGGAAAAGTTATTTTTTATTTTAAGGAAAAAAGTTTCCACTTGGAAGTAAAAGACCAGTAATTTGTGGAAAAGCTGACATAAGAGTAGCACCCTGTCCTACCCTGGTGAGAACTTCAGGTACCTGACGCAGCTTGAAAGCATCCCGAATAGAGGCTTCCTTTTTAACCTAAAACATCTGCCCGAGCTGCAGAAAAGGTCGAAAGAACAGCTGCTTTTCTTGCTGGTTTCTGGTGCGTACAGCTACGTGGACTTGTAAATTTATGCAGCTTTACCTAGAATTTGGGAGCATGAAATCTGTAGACTACTTTCTAAAATTAGGATTCCTTCTTTCCCCCTTTGAAAACACGTTCCAGCACTCCTAAAGAACTGGCAGCATTAGCTCAGCGTGCCCCGCTAAGACTACCTCCCCCACCAGTGTATTTTCGAGACTCCTTTTGCTTGGGCAGTTGTTTTCTTCTGCCGCTCAAAATTCTGCTACTCAGCAACTCTCACTGACAGTTGGGAGTGTCACTGTATTCCCTCTATAAACTTCCGCGCACAGGTAACTCTCAGCCATGACTTCTGGCTCGTTCCCACTAACTGTGCTCACTGACTGACCTCCTCATGAAGCATCATGATCTGAGAGAGAAACGGCTGCAGCAGCCAATGGTTCCATGGTCAGAGTCAAAGCAGGCTAGACGCCTACTAGCCACAGAGCAGATCCCACTGTGTGGATGCTATAATTAAACAGGATTTGGGACAGCAAACCAATTAGAAATACCTATCTCTGGCACCCTAGAGAATTACAATTAGATACAATTGTCCAAACTAAATGTTAGTACTAAAATACAAAACTTTGCCTTATCAAGAGTCTGAAACACATCGTGACAGTGGCATCTTAACAGAAATTGAAGCTTGTACCGTAAGTTATTTGTTTTATACTTAGAACATCACCCTCTTAGCATCTCCATAGTTTCTAGTTAAAATACCCTTTAGAGAAAATAAAACCAGAGAAGGGAGCTCTGTTAATCACTTTCGCATCCTAGGAATCACATTATTTGTAGCTTTTACATTAAGTAGCATTTCATTCAGTGAGGCAGCTACCAAAACAAATCCACATTACCTAAGTTATCTATGGTGAGAGCTAAATAAAATCCCAACATGACCTTGTGATGAGTGATCAAAATTTGCTGCCACCTGAAACAGAACTGGTAGGCTGGAGTCCAGTTCCAAGTGCAGGTGTCTCTATCACCAAGTCCACCTGCCTCCATCACAACAACGGGCCTGAAGTTTTACCTCGCCAGCTGGGAGGTGGGTTAACTTCTCCCCATTACCCACTCCAGGCCTGGACAGGAACATACAAATTTGAGGAATTAGATTTTTAAATTGGCCTACTTAGAGCTGGTCTTTCAGAAATATCTTCCATTTTTTTTTAAGCTTCTCTCATAATAGCAAGTAGCACGCATCATCTGTGCCCAGATTTGCATAATTACCATAGTTTATTTTTGTGCCTGCCACTCAAGGGCCAGATCCTATTTTTAGTTAGCCTCAGTCGTATTCTGCTCAGCCTTTGCAGCTTCGTAGGACTTGGTACAAGAAGTCACATGCCTGTGGAAACTGTCCCTCCACATAAATCTCTTTGCACAGATATTACACTCATACGGCTTTATGCCTGTATGAATTTTCATGTGGCCCACGAGATGATGCTTCATTTTGAATTTCTTACCACAGACACCACAGCCATAAGGCCGAAGACCGAGGTGCATGCTCATGTGTCGATCTCTCTGACTCTTGTGAGTGAAACTTTTCCCACACTGACAAGGATACAGCTTGTCAGTGGCTGAGAATCCTAAATGGGAAGCTTCTTCTTTAATCCCTGTTACCATTTCAATATTCTCACTGTAGCCTGATGCTAGGGCAGCCTCCTGTCTGTGCCCAATCAGATTCCCATCTGACCTCTCTCCAGAAAACTCTTCCATGGAAGAGCCATAGAAATCCACCTGCTCATCATAATTGCTTTCATCAGCCTGTTCATCAAACTCTGCTTCCACTTTTTTTTCCCCGACATGAAAGTCTTCCTCTACTCCCGAAGGCTGGACCGAGTGTTCTGTCTGCATGGTATTGATGGATTCAGTGACCTGGTGCTCATCATAGGGTGCGTGCACATCCATGCCCTCACATGCCTGTTCAAAGCGCTCAGGCTTCACGTGGATCCAGCGTTTGTGAGCCATTATGCTGGGCTTGCTGTACATGGGCCGGGTGTAGTGGAACTCGGCACTGTCGCTGGCCCCCTCCTCCCCATCCTGGCTCGCCATTTCCGTGCTCAGCCGGTCATGCTCTGTGGACGAGTTACTGGGAAGGTATTCGTGCTCAGTGAGCTGAGATGACAGCTCGTCTTTGGTGCTCTCCTCTTCATTCTCTCCATCCCTCAGTTCTTGGGCTTTGGGGAAATCAGCATGGCCCCCAGAGCCCAGCTCAAAGCTCTCTACCAGGCCATTGTAACTACTGCTGCTTGGAGACTGGTGGTCACTGCCATGATTTAGCTTCTGACAAAGGACTGTAGGGTTTCCCTCTAAAACCTCAGTGCATTTGTCTACCACATGCCACATCTGGAGGAAGCTTGCTGCTGTTAAATAACTAACAATTTCTGGAGCAGGCATGACTAGACGTCCTGTATAACTAGATAAGAGAATGTTCTCAAATACCCTTGGGTTCATCACATCAGGTAAAACAATCCTCCTGCTGTTTTTCAGGAGTACCTGGTCACAAAAGTAGGGTGAACTGGCAGCAAGAACAGCTTTGTGTGCCCGGAAAATGTGGCCTTGGACAACAATGGAGACATCACATAATTGTCCTTGCTGGCGCTGCTGGTTCAGTTTCTGCAGAATGGTGCTGGAAAAATCAGGAAATTCTACTCGAAAAGAGTTTGTTCCAGGCTCCATTTCATCACAAATCTTGTTCAGTGCTACAAGAGAAAGAAAAATTAGTCCTAATTCCAGCCCAAAGAGAAACTTACAGATCACTAAGAAAACTGAGACAAGTTCCATAGTTCCATCAAGTCCCCTTGCCTGTGGGCACTAGTGGGCGGAGCATTCATCCCCCAGAGCAAGGCTTGCAGGTGTGAGTATGCCAGAAACAGGAACCACCCACCACTCTTCATGGTATTAACTCTTGATTTTGCCTGTCTGTGAATGAGAGAATAGAATCCACAGAGATGTGATCTGTAAGCTTTACGAATCTCCTAAATAAAACAAAGTAAATATTTCTAGTCCAAACAAACACAGTACCTATCCAAATGACAGAATTTTTTTTTTTTTTAAAGATTTTTTATTTATTTATTTGACAGAGAGACACAGCGAGAGAGGAAACACAAGCAGGGGGAGTGGGAGAGGGAGAAGCAGGCTTCCCGCTGAGCAGGGAGCCCGATGCGGGGCTCGATCCCAGGACCCTGGGATCATGACCAGAGCCGAAGGCAGACGCCTAACCATCTGAGCCACCCAGGCGCCCCCAAATGACAGAATTTTTAAGAGACCTCAGATTCAATCCACATTTGCCAAGTTGGGGTGAGAAAGCGAGGATGGAATTGTGAGAAGGAAAAACTATGCAAAGGTTCTGAGACAAGAATGAACTCAGCAACTGTAAGGAACTGCAAGACCATTAGGCTATACACCAGCCTGGGAGTGAGGGGAAATGGGGCTCAAGTGGCCAGAACAATCCTGCCTTTGGTCCTTCAGCACCACAGGGGCAAACTCACCGAAGCCCCAAACAATGTGAGTTTCTCCGGTGGCCATGAGAATTTTAGCCCTGTAGGAGCTTCTGATATGAAGCAGAATTAAGTGGGAAGACAAGGTATTCCTTCTATCTGATGGTCTCCAAGTTGTTTATAGACCAAAGAGCATAGTAAATACTGTCCCTGTTACTAAATGAACTCAATCCGAAGATAAAGCTATAACAAAGAATAAAGGATTGCCTGCGTTGTTACTGTAAATATATTTTGTGGGGTAGTCAAGCATTAGAGAAAATTTCAAACAGCAACAATTAACAAGATAAACTCCGTTAGAGATCCTGCTCATACCCCATAATTCCATAGTAAATTAAACCAGTAAACCCAAGAGATTTATTGGCGCTGTCACCTGGCTCTAATACTATATCCAAACACTGTTAAATGCCAGATTTTCGGGGCGCCTGGGTGGCTCAGTCATTAAGCGTCTGCCTTCAGCTCAGGTCATGATCCCAAGGTCCTGGGATCGAGTCCCACATCGGGCTCCCTGCTCAGCAGGAAGCCTGCTTCTCCCTCACTCACTCCCCCTGCTTGTGTTCCTTCTCTCGCTGTGTGTCTCTCTGTCAAATAAATAAATAAAATCTTTTAAAAAAGAAAAAAAGGTGTACAGTCCCTGCTATATAGTAATTACTTGAGACACATTAGTTTCTTTTCTTGGTCTTTCTCCCTATCTCTCCAAAGATGACTTTCAATCTTTGGGTTTTTTTTTTTTTTTAATCTCATACTTAGAAAATCTGGCATTTTTTTTTTAAGATTTTATTAAAGAAATAAATAATTTATTTGACAGAGAGACAGTGAGAGAGGGAACACAAGCAGGGGGAGTGGGAGAGGGAGAAGCAGGCTTCCTCCTGAGCAGGGAGCCCGATGTGGGGCTCGATCCCAGGACCTTGGGATCATGACCTGAGCTGAAGGCAGACGCTTAATGACTGAGCCACCCAGGCGCCCCGAAAATCTGGGGTTTTAAGGCATATATTTTTTTAAGATTTTATTTATTTGACAGAGAGAGAGACACAGCAAGAGAGGGAACACAAGCAGGGGGAGTGGGAGAGGGAGAAGCAGGCTTCCTGCTGAGCAGGGAGCCCGATGTGGGGCTCAATCCCAGAACCTTGGGATCATGACCTGAGCTGAAGGCAGATGCTTAATGACTGAGGCACCCAGGCGTCCCTGAACACCTTGTTTTCACTTAATCTTTATAATGACTCTGCAAATGTGGAGACTGATATTGTCAGGTTTGGCTATTTCAAGTAACTTTCCCAAGGTTAAAATAAGAGCTAATTTTTATTAAATTGGGATTTGATTCTAGGTCTCTATGACTTCAAAGCCTATGCTATTTTTCCTATAACATCATTCTGCCTCTTCTAGGAAGATGCCAAAATACCAGGTTATTCATTAATAAATTTTGGAGGTAAGATAAGTGTTTTTAGAAAAAGCATTAATTTATGGCTATACCTCTTAAAACATTTCATGATAATTTAAAACAAAAATAGACTAGGAAATAAAGTATTCAGGTATTTGCAATTTCAAAAGGAGAAGTTTAGTAGTATATAAACGTAAGACTTAGAAGTATGGAAATTCTGAGAACTATATCTGGGTAAATAGATTCTCTACTAGATCACATCACTGTAGAATTTGGGTTTTAGCTATTTGAAAAAAGGGGGGGAATAATACACATGTAAAGGCATTTAAAGAAAGTTGTTTAAAAAAAAAAAACCAAAATTCTTCACCATTTATTCCTATTCCCCCCCCAAAGAAAATCACCATTAACAAACTCATATATTTCTTTTTTTTTTTTTTAAGATTTTATTTATTTCTTTGACAGAGAGACACAGCCAAAGAGGGAACACAAGCAGGGCGAGTGGGAGAGGGAGAAGAAGGCTTCCCGCGGAGCGGGGAGCCAGCCCGACGTGGGGCTCGATCCCAGGACCCTGGGATCATGACCTGAGCCGAAGGCAGACGCTTAACGACTGAGCCACCCAGGCGCCCCAACAAACTCATATATTTCTAGAAACTTCTATGTGCATATATCAGAATAAATCATATATAGCCTTAAAAATCCTTACCCAAATGGGTTCATTACCTACATTTTTAAAAATTATTATGTTATGTTAATCACCATACATTGCATCATTAGTTTTTGATGTAGTGTTCCATGATTCATTGTTTGAGCATAACACCCAGTGCTCCATGCAGAACGTGCCCTTTTTATTTATTTTTTTTTATTTTTTTTTTTATTTTTTTTTTTAAAGATTTTATTTATTTATTTGACAGAGAGAGACACAGCGAGAGAGGGAACACCAGCACGGGGAGTGGGAGAGGGAGAAGCAGGCTTCCCGCGGAGCGGGGAGCCCGATGCGGGGCTCGATCCCAGGACCCTGGGATCATGACCTGAGCCGAAGGCAGACGCTTAACGACTGAGCCACCCAGGCGCCCCAGAACGTGCCCTTTTTAATACCCATCACCAGGCTAACCCATCCCCCACCGCCCTCCCCTCTAGAACCCTCAGGTTGTTTCTCAGAGTCCAGTCTCTCATGGTTCATCTCCCCCTCCGATTCCCCCCCTTCATTCTTCCCCTCCTGCTATCTTCTTCTTCTTCTTTTTTTAACATATAATGTATTATTTGTTTCAGACATTACCTACATTTTATTCTGCATTTAGCTTTTGTCACTTAATAGATCTTGTAGAACTTCTGACATCGTATAGACTGATTGTGTCCCCCCAAATTCATGTTGAAACCTATTCCCTCAGGGTGCCTGGGTGGCTCAGTCATTAAGCATCTGCCTTTGGCTCAGGTCATGATCCCAGGGTCCTGGGATAGAGCCCTGCAGCGGGCTCCCTGCTCAGTGGGGAGCCTGCTTCTCCCTCCCCAACTCCCCCTGCTTGTGTTCCCTCTCTCACTGTGTCTCTCTCTGTCAAATAAATAAAATCTTAAAAAAAAAAAAAAAACCTATTCCCTCAATGTGATAGTATTTGGAGGAGGGTTTTTATGTGGTGATGAGGTCACAAGGGCAGAGTCCTTATAAAAGAGACACTAGGGGCGCCTGGCTGGCTCAGTTGGTACAGTATGTGACTCAATCTCAGGGTTGAGTTGAGTTCGAGCCCCACATTGAGCGTAGAGTTTACTTAATAAAAAAATTAAAAAATTAAAAGAGACACAGAGACTACTTTGCCTTTTTGGCCATGTAAAGACACATGGAAAAGACAAGCTATCTATGAACGAGGGAGTGGGTCCTCCCTAGACACAGAATCTACAAGCGCTTTGACCTTGGACTTCTTAGCTTCCAGAACTCTGAGAAATAAATTTCTGTTGTTTATAAGCCACCCAGTCTATGGTATTTTGTTATAGTAGCCCAAATGGACTAATGTATTACATTAGCACAGAAAGAGCTAATTCAGTTCTGTTTAATGACTATATACCTCCTGCTAAATGGACATATCCTAATTTAAGCAGCTCTATTCTTATAGAATTTCAAATGTCTGGGCTTTTGAAATTATGAGCAATGCTATTATAATATACACAATATAATTATACATCTACGCATAACTATCCTGGCATATCTTTGGAAATATCTATAAGGTAATCTCTACCAATGGAACTGCTGGGTCAAAGGGCTGTGCATTTGACATTCTGATGTGTATTACACCAAGGTACTTTCCAGAAAGGTTGCACCAAGACACACTCCTACCAACAATAAACAACAGTGTCTACTCCTCCACACTCTTAACAACACTAGACATTATCAAACCAGAAAGAAAAAGTTTGCAAATCTCCTAAATTAATAATCCATGATTCATTGTGGTTTTGATCAACATTTCTTTAATTATGAATGAGAATGATACTCTTTATTCATGTTTACTGTCATTTGTTTTTCCTATAAATTATCAGTCATATTCTTTGCTCAAATAAATTGGGCAATTCATCTTACTGATTTGTAGTTTTTTTATAAATGCAGGAAATTAACTTTGAAATGTATACAAATTACCCAATCTTTGCTTTTATGGCTCCAGGGTTTTGTATTAGACATAGAAAGGCATTCCCAACTCCAAGATTATTTTTAAAAAGTAAAAAGAATTATTTAGTTTTTTCCTCCTGGTATTATTTTTTTAAAAAGCATTTAAATGTTTAATACACAAAGAGTTTGTTTTGGCATAAGGAGTAATGTTGGGATCCAGCCCTTTTCCCTCCAAAATGTCTAGCCTATTTTTCCAACACTGTTACTGAATACTAATCTTTTCCTCAAAATTTCAAGTATCTTTTACGGAATCTTAAGTGACTGAGAACAAGACTTTTAAATACAGTTCTACAAAAATCAATGTCATAAGTGGTATTAAGGAAATGGTGGAATAGGAAGCTCTAGGGATCAGTTCCTCCACCAAAACAACCAGTAAACTGTTGAATAATCAGAATCAACTATTTCAGAACTCTGGAATCTGATCAGACGCTTGTAGCAACCAAGACAATGCCGGCTGAAGAGAGAGGCTGTTGGTCCTCACTAAGAGCTGTATGCATAAACCAACTATAATCCCCATTCCTTACCCCTGCACCACCCTGTGGGATAGTGGCCCACATTCCTAAAGTGGCTGGCTCATGCCAGGGAGGACAACAAGGATTACGTCCTTCAAAAGCTGGGGGGCTTGCATTCTGGCCAGTATGGTGGATCCACATAGCTTTGTTTTGGCCTGCTCAAGCTGCAGTGGCTTCCCCAGCGGCATTGATCATTAATTTTTTTTTTTTTTTATCATAAGATTTCAAAAAGATAAACACACTCCCCTGCCCATCCACCCCCAGGACCTGGGTCAAAGTATTTAAGGAAGTCTGTCATGTCACGGGTTGACCACATAATGAAACTTCAGTGACTAAAAGCAACAAGGTGATATAGACTTTGCAAAATTGTCTGGAAAAATTGTCATGCAAACAGACAACTGCAGCCCTCAACAAGTAACAAAAGAAATCCCATAGGATGGGAAGAATCTGATTTCAAGAGTTACCATACTAGAATACATAAAATGTTCAAGCTCTCAACCAAAAAATACAAAGTATACAAAGAAAAAGGAAAATAGGTGCATTCACAAGAAAAAGAATCCATACATTGGAATTACTAGCCAAAATTGTTAAAAACATCTGCCTTGTATATGCTCAAATTGCTTAAAAAAAAAAAAAAAAAGACAAACCCAAAAAACCCACTATGGGCAAACTAAAGGAAATCAGGAGAAAAATGTCAATAAGGAGACAGAAATTATAAAAAGGAACCAAACAGAAATTCTGGAGCCAAGAAGAATAATAGCTGTGTTGTGGGCTGCGTTGTATCCCTTCAAAATTCATGTTGAAGCCCCAACTCTCCAAGTACCCTAGAATGTAACTGTTTTGGGATTGTAAGGCCTTTAAAGAGGCAATTAAAATAGGGTTGTTAGGGTGGGCCCTCATCCAATCTGACTAGTATTCTTTTAAGAAATGAAATTTGGACACACAGAGAAACATGTGAGGTGTGCACAATGTGAAGATACAGTGAAAAGGTGGCCATCTGCAAGCTGAGAAGAAAGGCCTCAGGAGAAACCAAATCTACCAACACCACGATCCTGGTCTTTTTGCCTCTGGAATTGTGAAAAAACAAATTCCTGTTATTTAAGCCATCTAGTCTGTGGTGTTTTGTTTGAAAGACATAGGAAACAAATACAAGTTGAAATAAAAAATCCACAAGAGGAGTTCAATGGCAAATTTAAATAGGCAAAAGAAAAAAAATCAGCAAACTCAAGGACAAAACAATTGCAATTATCCAGTCGGAGGGATAGAAAGAAAAATGAAGAGGAATGAGCACAATCTGAGGTACGTGTGGGACACCATCAAATGTACCAACATGCACACCATGTGGGTCTCCAAAGAAAGAAAAGGTAGAAATAGTATTAAAAGAAATATTGGTAGCAAACTTCCCAAATTTGATAAAAGACAAACCCATACATCCAAGAAGCTCAAAAAACTCCAAGCAGGGTAAAATTAAAGAGATCCACATTAGACACACTAGAAGTTAAATAGCAGAAAGTCAAAGACAAGGGAGTTGAGAGCAGCAAGAAAGAAGTGCCTCATCACATAAAAAAGGATCTTTAATAAGATTCACAGCTAATTTCTCATCAAAGACCGTCGCGGCCAGAAGGCAGTGGTATGACATTTAAAGTGCTAGAAGAAAAAACTGTCAACTGATAATTCTCTATCTGGCAAAACTATCCTTTCTTGAATAAAGGAGAAATTAAGACATTCCCAGAAAAACAAAAGCTAAGGGCATTCATTACCAGTAGACCTCCTCTACCAGAAATGATAAAAAGGGGTCCTTCAGGCTGAGATAAAAGAATACGAGGTAATAATTCCAAGGCATATGAAGGAATGAAGACCACTGATAAAGGTTAACAACATAAACATAAAAGCTGTTATCATTCTTTTGACTTATAACTCCTTTTTTCCTGTATGCTTTAAAAAGCAAATGCATAAAACAATAAATCTTATAAGTCTATGTCAATAGACAAGGTCTGAAGATGTAATCCATGACAATAACAACATGAAGGGGGAGGGATGGATTATGTAAGGAGCAGAGTGTTTGTGTACTATTGAAACTAAGTTTGGGGGTGCCAGGGTGGCTCAGCTGGTTAAGCATCCAACTTTGATCTTGGCTCAGGTCATGATCTTGGGGTCCTGAGATGGAGCCCCAAGTGGGGCGTGCTTAAGATTCTCTCTCTCCCTCTCCACACCTCCCCATCCCCACTCAAGCGCACAACTGTGTTCTCTTAAAAAAAAAAAAAAAAAAAAGAACTAAGTTTGAATTAGTCAAACTAGGTTGTTGCTAAAGTTTAAGATGTTAATTGTAAACCTCAATGTAATCACTAAGAAAACAATATACATGAAAAGGAAAGAAGAAAATCAAAATGGCATACCAAAAGAAGAATAAATAAATGTTTTTATTTTATTTTTAACTGTTTTTAAAAGGTAATAGTAGAGGAATTGTGGAACAAAAAACATACAAGATATACAGAAAACAGCTAAATGGTAGAAGTAAATCCTTCCTTACCAGTATTTAAATGTAAATGGATTAAACTCTCCAATTAAAAGGTGGAGATTGGCAGAATGGTTTATTTAAAAACATGATTTATTTATATCTTGTCTATAAGAGACAAGTAAAATGAGAGAAAAGATATTCCATGCAAAGAGCTAGAGTGACTATATTATTATCAGACAAAATAGACTTTAAGTCAAAAAGGTTACAAGAACAAAGGACATTTATATTGATTAAAGATTATATTGATTCAATCTAACAAGATGATATAACAACCATAAGCATATATGCACCTAACAAGAGAATATATATGGAACAAAATATATGAAGCAAAAATGGACAAAGTTGAAGAGAGAAACAGGCCAATCTACAACAGGTAGTGACTCTAATTCCTCACTTTCAGTAATGGATAGAAAACACCAGACTTAGGATCTACAAGGAAATAGAGGACTTAAACAACATTACAACAAATCAATGACACCTAAAAGACAGAATACAGAATATAAAAAGTAATAAACCTCTTATACATGTTACAATATAAACACTGAAAACATTATGCTAAATCATGCTAAATGTTAACTTAAAGAAGCCAGACCAACAGGACACGTGTTGTATAATTCCACTTATGTGAAATATCTAGAATAGGCAAATTCAGAGACAAAAAAGTAGATTAGAGGTTATCATGGGCTCAGGGGAATTAGGAATGGGAGTTACCGGGCACCTACGTGGCTCAGTCATTAAGCGTCTGCCTTCGGCTCAGGTCATGATCCCAGGTACCTGGGATCGAGCCCCGCATTGGGCTCCCTGCTCAGTGGGAAGCCTGCTTCTCCCTCTCCCACTCCCCCTGCTTGTGTTCCCTCTCTCGCTGTGTCTCTCTCTGTCAAATAAATAAATCAAATCTTAAAAAAAATAAAAAATAAAAATAAAATACAAGTATCTGACCTCTGCCCTTAACTTTGGGTGAGTGTGGTATTTCTACATATTCCCTGATCTTACTAACATGTAAAGCTTGAACCTCTCCTTCAAGTTTTCCTGCTATATAAGCCAATTTATAAGCTCACAAGCAGTTGTGATCTACATTAATAGTATAGCTGCTGTTTCAATTGTTAAAAAAACTTTCACAGAAGTAATTAACTCACTAAAATAAACACATAAATAAGTAAACCAACATAAAATACTATATATGCAAAGTACTGTGGGGGAATTTCTAAAATGATCAAGGAATCTCACTGTCCAGAGTTTATAATCTGGTAGGGAAGATAAAAAAAAAAACCCAAACATGCATACAACTTTGTTATTCAAGGCAAAGCATGATAAAAGCACCACAAGAGAATTATAAACTCAAGAGAAATTCAGGAGGGGACCTGGTATATCCTACAGTCATATATCTTTTCAGTAAGAGGGAAGACTTGAGAGCAGTATTTAATTCTTCCCATTTACCATATCCTAACCAAAATAATCTAGGAAAAATGAAAAAATTGGCCTTAGTCCTCGAAACTAGGGACCAGAGTTATCCGGTTAAACTTTAATTAAGGACAGAGTGGAGATGGGGTCAGACTGGAAAGAGACATTACCCCTGCAACTCCACCTACTACCCCAGACAATCCTGATACAGTAGCAGCAATCCTGAGAGAAAAACACTAATGCCTGTTCATTTGGAAGGGTCCATCCGTGGCTAAAATCCCAGAGTGGACTATGGGACAGGTCCTGTAGATTAGCAACATCCGTTGCTGGCTGCACTGGAATACCAGAGGTTGCATAGTGCCTCAGCAGAAATTTTTTAAAAACATGACATGAGAGGGTGGGGCTCAGTAGTAGCCCCAGGAAGGAGGCAGAGACATTTGCTAGCTGGGCCAAAGAGACTAAAGTAGGTCCCTGGTATCACAATTTCACTAACACTTGGGGAGCCTGGGTGGCTCAGTCGGTTGAGCGTCTGCCTCCAGCTCAGGTCATGATCTCAGAGTCCTGGGATCAAGCCCTGCGTCTGGCTCTCTGCTCAGTGGGGAGTCTGCTTCTCCCTCTCATTCTCCCTCTGTGTGAGCGCGCTCTCTCTCTCAAATAAATAAAATCTTAAAAAACAAACAATTTCAATAACACAGAAGAAAGTGCACAGAGCTCAAGTTCTCCTAAGAGCATCTAAGACCTAGCCTCTGGCCCCAGCCATTCAGTTCAAGTTAACCCCTGGTGTCAGGATGGTTCAGCCTGTCCTCCAGCTAAAGAACTAAGAGTTGATTCAAACAGCATTCAGGTATATGGTAAAAAAAAAAAACCCAAACAACCCACTCACAAAGGGGGAAATTTTTCAGACCCAAGCAGAATGTTTCCCTCTAAAGAATTAAAAACCTGGTTAGTTTTATTCTGTAAGTACATGGGGTCTGTAAATACTTTCTACAGTAACAAAAATGAAGAAAATAGTACGGGGTAAACAAAGAGCAGTTTTTTTTTTTTTTTAAGTAAGCTCTGTGCCCAATGTGGGGCTTGAACTTCAGATCCCAATATCAAGAGTCACAGGCCCTACTGACTGAGCCAACCAGGTGCCCCTAAAGAGCACAGCTTAGACAGTATTTTTATTTTATTTATTTTATTTAAATTTTTAGTAGGCTCCATGCCCAGTGTGAAGCCCAACATGGGGCTTGAATTCACGACCCTGAGATCAAGACCTGAGCTGAGACCAAGAATCAGATGCTTAACTGACTGAACCACCGAGGTGCCCCTCTAGATAGCATTTTAATTTTTTTAATTTTTATTATTTTTAAAGATTTTATTTATTTATTTGACAGAGGGAGAGAGAGCGAGAGCGTGTGCACAAGCCAGGGGAGAGGCTGAGGGAGAAGCAGACTCCCCCTGAGCAGGGAGCCTGATGCGGGGCTTGATCCCAGGACCCTGGGATCATGACCTGAGCGCAAGGCAGATACTTAACCGAATGAACCACCCAGGAGTCCCTAGATAGCATTTTTAAAATGATGTTTCCACAAATTTATGAAAACATGGTCTTTATGAGAAACGAGCTGATGACTTAAAGATGTAGAGAAATAACAGAGCAGAAATTTAAACAGGCAATCACGAGCAGAACTGAAACAGTAGAAAAGGAATCAGTGATGTGGAAGGCACTCTGGGGGAACTTCTATCAGAATGCAGGAGGAGGATAAAAATATGAAAACAGCAAGAGAGAAGAGAATAGAACAGGAGAACAGGGAATAGAGATCCAAAGTACGGCTAGTTAGTGTACTAGAGACAGAATTGAATGGAGTAGAAGGAGCAATCAAATAAAATATTTAACAAAATTTCTGAGTGAAAAATCCTAAGTATTCAGAAGTCTTGTCTCAGTAGTGGGGGCAAATTAGCTCCAAACAAAATACAGCTCTGGTCCTGTTAAACAGATCTTAAAAACAAGCCTCAAAAGGATCAAACTAGGGGTGCCTGGGTGGCTCAGTCGTTAAGCGTCTGCCTTCGGCTCAGGTCATGATCCCAGGGTCCTGGGATCGAGCCCCGCATCGGGCTCCCTGCTCAGCGGGAAGCCTGCTTCTCCCTCTCCCACTCCCCCCACTTGTGTTCCCTCTCTCGCTGTGTCTCTCTCTGTCAAATAAATAAATAAAAAATCTTAAAAAAAAAAAAAAAAGGATCAAACTATTTAGAATATTTACATAGTACAAAAATATTCAGAGCCCAGGAAAGTAAAATTCATGCCTGGCATCCAATGACAAATCACCAGGCATGCAAAGAAGCAGGAAAATGTAACTCATAATAAAGAAAGAAAAAATCTGATCAACAGAAACAAACCCAGAAATGACAAATTTATGTAACTGGTAGAAAATTCTGTATTCCATATGTTTATGAAAATAGAGGAAAATTAAGCATAGTAGGTAAACAGGGAAGCTATAAAAAAAAGACCCAAATCGAATTTCTACAGATTAAACACAAATAAGCAAACACTGAGGAATAACAGCACTGCAGAAAAAAAGATCAGTGAACCTGAAAACACAGCAATAGAAACAACCTAAAATAAAACAGGGAGGGGAAAAAAAAGGGACCAAAAAAAAAAAAAAAAAAAAAAAAAAAAGGAGACGGGAAGGGGAAACAAAGTATCAGTGAGCCCTGAGACAATTTCAAGGCACCTAATTGGAGTCCCTGAAGGAGAGGAGGTGGAGGGTCTGAAAACTGAAATTTGAAGAAATAATAGTCAAAAATCTTTCCAAATTTCATGAAAACAATAAACCCACACATCCAAGAACCTCAACAAATTCCAAGCACAAGCAGCATAAAGAAAACTTCACCAAGCCATACCATAATCAAATCACTTCAAACCAGTAATAAGAAAACTCTTAAAAGCAGCCAGAGGAAAAAAGAGCCATTTTGTACAGAGAACCACAGATAAAAAGGCTGCAAACTTTCTGTCAGAAACAATGTCAGTCAGGAGACAGTAGACAATGCAAGACAGGTGCCTTCAAAGTACTCAAAGAAAAAACCTGTCAACCTATATTCTATACCCAATCAAAATAGCTTTCAAAATAAAGGCAAAATACTTGTTCAGATACAGAAACAATAATAGAATTCATCACCAAGAAGGTCAAAAGTCAAAAGAATGGGTATATGAAAACAACAGTAAACCAGGCAACATTATTAATATCAAAGTAAGATTCGATGTAAATAGGATCAAATGGGACAAAAGCTTATTGTTCTTATTTTTTTTGCAAGTTTATTGTTAGTCAATGAATACCATTAATTCACAGTGAGAATTATCTCTCAAACTATGTGTAAATGTAATATAGTCTTCAGGAAACAAGAGTGACAGAAACATAATTGTAGTGAGAAATATAAATTTTCCTTTTTTAATCCTTAAATCAGGTAGGCAAAAGATAATTGGGATGTAGAAACTTAGATTGGTATCACTGATAATGCTAATTTAAATGAAACATACAACCTCTACAGTCTACAAATAACACATCTTTTATTAGGTTTTTATAGGACATTTAAAAAGTGGGCACAGAGAGCATCAGTTATCCCCAAAGCAGAAATGCACACACAGAGCACACTGATTACATGTGATTACACAATGTAATAAGTCCAGAAATATTAAAGAATAAATCTTAAAAACCCCACCCAATAATTAAACAAAATTCTTAATTCTAAAACAATGAAGAAATTAAAACTGGCATGTCAAATTCACAAAATTAGGAATAAGAAATGGAATATAACGACACATAGAAACTTTAAGACAGAAGACAATTAGACAATTCCACATTAAGAAATTTTAAAATCTTGGGTGGGAGGATGGGTTAGCCTGGTGATGGGTATTGAGGAGGGCACGTTCTGCATGGAGCACTGGGTGTTATGCACAAACAATGAATCATGGAACACTATATCTAAAACTAATGATGTAATGTATGGGGATTAACATAACAATAAAAAAATTAAAAAAAAAAGAAATTTAAAAATCTCATGGATAAAAAGTTTTATAGAAAAATATAAATTATCAGAATTGACCTGAGAAGAAAAAAAAAATCTAAACAGATAACTGTGGAGAAATTACCAAACAGTTCAAATGATTTCCAAAAGCACACCAGGCCTAGAATAATTTATGGGAAAATTCTGTAAGGCAAATTAATTCTTATGCTGTATAAACTGTTTCAGAGGGATAAGAGGAGCAAGGGAATAATGGTGGGAGAAAACTTACTAATTACTTTTATTTAAACCCTGGTATCAAAATTAGACATGAAAAAACTGTAAGCCCACCTCACTTATTAACATAGAAAGAAAAATTATAAATCGCATGGCATTCTGGTTTGTTTTCTTTAATCTCTTGTGGGTCAAGTGCACTCTGAGTATGGCACATTGAAGAAACTGAGTTATTGCTCCCATCCCACTGAGGGCAAGGTCCTCACCTATGGTAAAACCACCACCCGAAAGCCAGCTCACAAGCTCTCTCTTTCACTCAAGATAACTCCTGTGCTTCTTTCTACAAGTGACAGGGAGGGTGTGGTGGGAGATAAACCTGGACAGGATTGCTGGGACTACCCTGCTAAAGGCTCAATCTGAACTTTAAATGTGGGCACTGCGGGCAGCACTGGAAACTCCTCAGTGATATGCTGTGAAATATGTTCAGGAAAGATAATCTGCTGATGCACTTAAAAGCAGGAGTAAGTGTGAAGTACAAGCTTAATTATAAGATTTCAGCAGGGGTGCCTGGGTGGCTCAGTTGGTTAAGCGTCTGCCTTGGGCTCAGGTCATAATCCCAGAGTCCAGGGCAGGGAGTCTGCTTCTCCCTTTGCCCCTCACCCAGCTCTTGCCCTCTCTCTCAAATAAATAATAAAATCTTAAAAAAAAAAGATTTCAGCAAATATAATCAAGGTTTGAGGCAATGAAAGTAACAGTGAGTATGGAAAAGGTAGAATTGGTAGGACTGATTGAATTGGTAAGCAGGAACATGCAAGGTAATGCAAGGCACAAATAATACCATCAAGGGAGTGAAAAGGTAACCTCCAACATGGGAGAAAATATATGCAAATCACATAAATGTTAAGTGACCTATATCCAGAATATATAAAAAAAACTCTTAAAATTTAGTAGCAGACAACTGAAAAATGGGCAAAGAATTTGAATAGACATTTCTCTAAAGATATACAAATGAGCACACAAAAAATGCTCAAAAATCATTATTCACTAGGGAAATGCAAATTCAAACCACAATGAGATATTGCCCATTCAGATAGCTATGATAAATAAAACAGACAAAAACAAGTATTGATATAGATGTGGAAGGATCCATTATACATTGCTAGTGGGAATATAAAATGATGTGGCGACTTTGGAAAACAGTTTAGCAGTCCCTCAAAGAGTTAAACATACAGCTACCATGTAACTCAACAATTCTACTCATAGATATATTCCCAAGAGCATTGAAAACATATGATATTCACAAAAATTTACACAGGAATATCCACAACAGCATTATCCATCATGGCCAAGTGTAAACAACCCAAAGGTCCTCCTCATCTGATGACTGAATAAATAGAAGGTGGTATATCCATACAATGAAATATTATTCTTTATTCTTAAACTTTCTGTCCGAAACAATGTCAGCCAGGAGACAGTAGACAATGCAAGACAGGGGTCTTCAAAGTACTCAAAGAAAAAACCTGTCAACCTATATTCTATACCTGGATTTTTATTGCAATCTTTTGGCAATAAAAAAGAATGAAGTGCTGATAAATGTGGTAACATGGCTGAACCTTGAAAACATTATGCTAAGTGAAAGAAGTTAGATACAAAAGGCCATATCTTGTATGATTCCATTTATAAGAAATGTCCAGAATAGAAACACTTATAGACAAAAAGTAAATCAGTGGCTGCCAGAAACTATGGGAAAAGGAAACGGGAGTGACTGACTGCCTGGGGTTTTTTTTTTTTTTTTTTTTTGTGGGGGGGGAATGAAAATCCTCAAATTAGATTGTGGTGATGGGTATACAACCCACTGAATATACTAAAAAACTTTTAATTGCACGTGAATTATATCTTAATAAAGTGATTTAAAAAATAAAGTGATGTGAAGTAAACTAGTTACCTATACTGACTACGAAGTTTCCAAACTGGATAACTAGGAAAATGTTGTAATTAGTAAAGATAATAACAGCATCTACTATTTATTAAATGTGTGCATTGTTCCAAAATCTGTACAAAAGCAGACCCATCAGTCTTGAAGCCCTCCAGCGATTTCTTAATCAGAACAGAGGGTAATTTGCATGCTTACTGTAGGGAGTACATTTAAACACAGTAAATACCACTTTAGTAAATCTAAAGACTGGCACAAATGTACAAAAATACCCACACCCCATGCCTACCAAAATTCTTTATATTTGTCAAACGCTTTACAGTTCACAAAGCAGACTATGGAAACCTGGGTCTTGCAATACCCCTGAATCCTCATACTCATTTTAAAGATGAGTAAACTGAAGCTCAGGAAGGTTAAAAGACCTGCCCAATGTCATATATCTCAGAAGTGGTAGGTCAGGATTCAAATCAGTTTAATTTAACTCTATTATTTTTCTAAGTTAAAAAAAAGTCACTTGGCAGAGAAATTTCTCTGAAGTTACATGCTGTAAGGGTATGATATAAAGCAGTGATTGGTCTTAAAATACGCAAGAGCTCCTCCCCAGAAGAGAAGTAAAAGAAACTGTGGTCTAGAGCAATTAAATACAACATCATTATTTTTGCTGAAAAAGAAACCATTTTAGTAAACAATTTAAAAAACTGTCTTTTTAGTAAGTTCATAGCTTACCTAATGCAAAGCTGTATTCCTGGGAAAAAGCCCGTTATGCCATGGCCATCACAAAGCAGTATGGATGAATGAGGAAGAGAAACCCATTCTCAGTTTTGTTTCAAATTAAAATCGCACTGACTTCTGAAAGAAAAAATCATGTTGAAAATGTAAAAGAGATGCTGGTGACATTTACCGTGTCCATGCGCCTTGCTAATAAATACCACAGGTGTGTGAGCAGCAGAAAGAAAACTAATCAACACTAGTATTTTTGGTTATATTAACTTCTATTCTGTACCTTCTTTGCTTCTGTGTTGTATTTTTAATTTAATTTATTTTTTAAAAGGTTTTTATTTATTTGACAGAGAGAGAGAGAGAGCACAAGCAGGAGGAGAAGCAGGCAGAGGGTGAGGGAGAAGCAGGCTCCCTGCTGAGCAAGGAGCCTGATGTGGGACTCGATCCCAGCACCCTGGGACCATGACCGGAGCCAAAGGCAGACGCCTAACCTACTGAGCCATCCAGGCGCCCTCTGTATTGTATTTTTTAAATAGACTTTCAATTTTGAAATAATTTTAGATTTACAGAAAAGTTACAAAAAATGCCAAGAGTTCTGTACACCCCTCAACCCCTCGCCCAGTTTTGATAACATCTTACAATACCATGGCACATTGGTTAAAAATAGAAAACCAACACTGATAAATGTCTATGTACCTTTACAGAATTAAAATATCCTTTGGAAAAGTGTTTTCAGCCTCCAGACCACCGCCAATCAGCACTCCTACAGGTTCTAAGTGGAAGACTTTAGCCAAAGAACTCAGTAAAACCTATTTTATCATTTTTTAAAAAATGAGCTAGCTACTTGAAGAGGTTTGATTCTTGTCTCCCTTTAATTTTAAGCCACTGCTGAATGTTTTACTTAAAACTTCAGGGCAAACATTCCATTGTGGTAAACTCTGAGATTCAAAAGAGAAGGTATTGTTCTAACCACTAACTCCCCACTTATCAGTGATCCTGCCATTACATTACAATATAGCCAAGGAAATGGTTTTAAATGCACGCTCATATTCATTAGCATTCGCTCATATTCATTAGCATTCGGGGTAAGAAGCTCAAATCAAGAAAAGCAAAAGGCAGAAAACAGCACTAAGTTTCAGGAAAATGATTAGCTACAAACCGACAAAATAAAGTTTTTGTCTTAAATATGTTACAAATAAGACAAAAATCTTTCTATTTCAACTGTAAATATAAATAAGGTAAAAAGGAAAAGTTCATGAAAATGACAGAGTACATTCAACTGATTTTAAGAGGCATATTTCAAAATTTCTGCAATCAGGATGTGATGGCCAAGTGGAAATTTTAATGCTTGTCACTGCCCGAGACAATGATAGAGCATTCCTGAGAGCCTCATCAGTGTTTCTGAAGGCACAAAGGAGGACATTGTGGAAAAGTATGGACCCAACTCTGAACTGAAAAGTATTCAAAAGAGTAGGAATGTTAAAAGTTTAACAAACACTTTAACCAATTTATTTCACTTCTTTTTATTTAGGTTTTAGAATGATGTCATTTAAAAATATCTAAATAAGTCTAAATAAGTCTTCTCAATAAGAACTTTTATAAGCCTAAGGCGCCTGTGTGGCTTGGTTAAGTGGCTGCCTTCGGCTCAGGTCATGATCTCAGGGTGGGGGGATCAAGCCCCACATCATGCTTCCTGCTCAGCCGGGAGCCTGCTTCTCCCTCTTCCTCTGCCCCTCCCCCTGCTTGTGCTCTCTCACTCTCTCTCTCAAATAAATAAAATCTTTAAAAAAAATTTTTTTAGAAGCCTAAATGATTAAAAAAGCACGTCATAGCTTAAGTGGCAGTGTTTTCTCCTCCTTTGGTAGTAGAGAAAACAATCGATGGTATCTAAGATTCCATACAGTAGTAATTCAGCTGCTATATCCCGCAAGAAAGCTTGATAAACTACCATACCCGCAACCTGATAGCTTAAATAAGAGAACATAATACAAAAGCCTCCTCCATCAGAAAACACACAGGAAATGACACATAATTTTGCATTATCATAATAACAGGGTTATTTTTCCAACCCTAAGAGTTTTCTTCATGTAAAAAGCAAAATTTCCTCAAATTTCCCATGGGTATGCAGATTTCTGCACCGAATCCAAGGAACATAGAGGGAGAAGAGCCAGGGCAGGAATCTGCCACAAGTAGAAAACTTGAGGGAAGATTTTAGCCAATTTTTTTTAACCGAACTCCTTTTCTAAGGACATTAGCTGTGATGAGAGCAGGCATCAACAAATGTAGGCTCAACTAAATGTTCTAAGATCCACAAAATAAATTTTTAAAATCACATTTTCAAAGATCTGGTTAGTTCCAAGCTTCTCCAATGAGTAGATTTTTTTTCCCTGTACTGTGGTAAAATATACTTAACATAAAACTTACCATTTTAAAGTGTACAATTAGTGGCATTAAGCACATTCACAACGTTGTGCAACCATCACCACTATCATTTCCAGAACTTTTTCATCATCCCAAACTAAAACTCTGTATCCGTTAAACAATAACACTCCATCCCCTCCTGTGAATATAGTTTACCAGCCCCTGGTAAACTATATTCTACTTTCTGTCTCTATGAATTTGCCTATTTTACATACCTCACATAAGTGAACTCATCCGATATTTGTTTTTGTGTGTCTGGCTTATTTCTCCAGTGAGTACTTTAGTAAAGCAAAGAATGAAATCCCAAATTATTAGGTTTCTTAATAATTTAACTGCACATACTGACACAATCTCTGAACTAAGCATACAGCTTTCCCAGAAATCCTGCTGTTCCATGAGCCCCAAGGGGCAGAGACTCTCAGACTGACCCTTCCTTTGCCTGTAGACAGGCCTAGTTAATCAGCTAGAACTCAGAGAGTTTGGCTCCTGAGAGCCCTGGAGGCCATCCTGGAGTAAGTGGATGGAGGCTTGAAGTGGAGTGCAGTCTTAAAAACCATGGGTAAGAAAAGGCAAGGATTTATCAAGCTACTCTGGCCCTGAGATGGTCTCCGGTTTGCCTGCCAGGAGCTCCTGCACCCGGACACTTATGTTGGGCGACACCTGTCAGAGTTGAGGCTAGACTGCAGTCTAGTCACTGAGAATGTCACCGGTGCAGGAAGCTTCACGGGGTCATGAGTCACTTTGCATGGCTCAGAGGTCCGGGCAAGCCTGCCCTGCCCCGCCCAGACAAACCCAGTTAGGAGAGGTACAAACAAGAGAGAAAGACACAAAACTGGCAGAAACACAGATGGCCAAAGAGCAGGGCTGACACGCAGGCCATGAATGAGAGTAAAGATTGAGAGGGAAACACAGGGTTAAGAAACACAAGCAAAGTAGAGACAGAAATAAAAAGAGTCCAGATAGAGCTGGGCTCAAGAGAGATAAACTGGAGAGAAATACAAAGTTGACAGGGGCAGAGTTGAGAGGCAGAAAGGGCAGGTGACAACAGGTGACAGAGACCGCAACAGAGATGAAACACTACTTAGAAGTAAACAGAGGCAGATACCAGCAAAGTCCGGGTGCAGCCCTTCTCCTGGCCTTGGCTCGAACCCGAGACCGCCACGCCGCACCCACACTGCGCCCCCGAAAGGCCGGCGGACGTACCGGGGCGGGATCTCTAAGCGCTCTGGCCCGCCGAGGTCCGCCGCCGCGGGGTGACCTTGGGCGAGACTCTGCCTCGGGGGCCTTGGTGTCGCGGTCCGCGTACCGGGCTGGCTGGAGACCGCAGGAGTCGGACCAGGGTGCCGGGACTCCAACCGCCAGAGCATGGCTTAAGCATCCCGGTCTGCGGAATGGGCCTGCCGGGCCGGCGCCGCGCGCGCGCCAGGACCTGCAGAGAAACCCTTAAACCTCTCCGGCTTCCCTCCCTGCCCTCTCGCTACCTGTCGTCCCGACTCCGCCGTACCTGCTAAGGGCTCCGCGCTCACATAACCCGCCCGCCGGACACTTTCCACCACCGGCGTCAGGCCCGTTCAAGCCGTCGCCGCCGCGACCGCCTCAGCCTGCGCCTCCCGCCCCCGGAAACGCTTCCCGGTTCCGCCCCCGAAACTGCCAGTGCTTCCGGGGGTGCGTCAGAGCGAAAGCGGTGTGCGCATGCGGGACTCGCTTTCGGGGCGGGGCGTCAGGAGAGCGCGCCGTTGCCGCCGGCTACTGCGCAGTGTAACCTGGCGCCGGTCGATCGGCTTTGCGGACTATAAGTGAGGACGCTGCTGGGAGTGAGGGAGCTGATACCAAGTCCTAACCCCTTTCAAACTTTATCTTTCTCATGCTGCCCAGCAGAGATCGTATCAGATCCATTTTTGCCTCCACGGTGCCTTTCGCACGTAGTGGATGCTCAATGTACAACGAAAGGAACAGTTCCCTCTGTGTGGCAGGCGCTGTGCTGGGTCCCCCGAAGGACCTATTTTGTTCAGGTACCAGAGGAGATCCTTCGATCTCAGGGGAGGTAGATCTTCACTGCTGCTAGAAGGAATGACTCATTATTAGGCCAAACTATTCATGGTAATCTCATTAGCCAGTGGTTAGACCAGGCATAGTCATGTGACCAACTTCTGGCCCATAATATCTAACTATATCTATCTATCTATCTATCTATCTATATACACATATATCTATCTATCTATCTATATATACACATATCTATCTATCTATCTATATATACACATATATATATTTGTATACATATATATATTTTTTAGCAAAGTCCACTGAGACTTATAGTTGAGTATGCTCCTTAAGTGCTTTGCCATTTTTATTTTCTTCCTGCCTCTAAGCAGACTGAAGGTTGGAAGTTCAGTCCCAATCATGTGCCTATGATGTGACAAGCAAATGCTAAAGCTGGCAAAATGGAAGGATTGAAAGAGCCTAGGTCTCATATGACATTAAGCTACAGTTCTAGCTTACCTCTGGATGTTTCGTTGGATAAGCCTAATACATTTCTTACTTGGACTTTATTTCTAGCAATATTGTAGTCTCTTCAAATATAACAGCAACAAACTATATTAAAATGCTAGGAAAAATATTGAAAGTACCCTTTTCAATACATAGATAAGCTTGTGAGAAAGTCAGGAAAATCATCTGAGACCAGGAAGAAAGCAGAAACACAAGCCTAGGAAGTTAGATCGAGTTGATGTTCAGAAGTTATGCAGAGACACAGTCTGCATCTGTTCTGATTGGTTAGCATGTGTGTTATACTGATAAATATTTTAAAAATCATCTCTGGAGGTAGGTAAACAATGATGTTGCTACTAGCTGTAGGGGCATCTACCGAGGTCCAGGCAAGATGAGAGCCAAATTGGAATATCAGGTTGGGACCCAAGAAGGGATATATCTTTAGGGGAAGGATAAACTAGAGGGGGAAAAAATCTGCTGGGCAGAGATAGGCAGCAAGGAAAGTTTTCTCTCTCTGCCTTGGCTCTAGGTAGAGAGGCAATGCATTTTACCCCTAATGGATGCATGGTTAGAGTCTGGCCATCGCATGGCCACAGTGTTTGCATGGTCCAAAAGCCCACAAGCTGAATATTTCAATTTAAAATGGACCTGAGTTGATAGTACCTATGGTACTTGGCTGAAACAAATACATGTCCTGTCTAGAAGAACTCACTGTCAACCCAGGTCTCAAAGAATTCCCTCAGGCTTCCAAATGAATATGAACTCACAATAACCACAGAACCCATAAGGAAATAAGCAGAGACGTCAAGCAGCAGAGGCGGATCTGTTTTCTTTTTTAAAAGATTTTATTTATTTATGTTAGAGTAAGAGAGCAAGCACGAACAGGAGGAGGAGGAGAGGGGGAGGGGAGGGAGATACTCTCCAACAGATTCTGCTCTGAGCACCGAGCCTGATGCGGGGCTTGATCCCACCACCCTGAAATCATGACCTGAACTGAAACTGAGTCAGACGCTTACCTGACTGAGCAACCCAGGTGCCCTAAGATCTGTTTTAAACGAATAGCTCATTGGAAGGTTTAAGCACCAAATTAGATACAGCTGAAGAGAAATTAGTGCCCTAAAAGATAGATTTGAAGAAAATAACCCAAAAAGCATCCCAGAGAGACAAAGAAATGGGAAACAGTGAGGAGGTTCATCACAGGCTTGTCAATTATGTTAGGAAATTATAAAGTGAATGTGAGCAAGGCAATTGTCAAATAATGATTGAGAATTTTCCAGAATTGATGAAAGATAAGAATCCTCATGAAGCGCACTGAATTCCTAGGTATGATAAGGGAATAGAAACCTCGATCCATTCTGGTGAAACTGCAGAACAACAAAGCAAAAGAGATAATTTTTTAAGATTTATTTATTTTAATAGAGAGAGAGAACACACGAGCATGGGGGTGGGGGGGGGGGGAAGGGAGAGAATCTCCGGTAGATTACAACCTGAGTGAGGAGCCCTACATGGGGCTCGATCTCACGACCATGAGATAATGACCTGAGCCAAAACCAAGAGTTGGATGCTTAACTGACTGAACCACCCAGGCTCCCCAAGAGATGATTTTAAAAGCAGAGAGGAAAGTCAGATAATCTATAATGGAATGACGTGATACTGACTCCTGATTGTTCAGTGGCACTAATGGGAGTGGTGATAATAATAGTCGCATGAAATAATATCATTAATGAAATAATCACCTTAATGTGATGAGAGAAAATAATTGTCTACCTAGAATTTTATATTTAGTCTTTCAAGAATAAAAACACAGTACCGTTCAGATCAACAAAAACTAAGAGTTTCAGGGCACCTCGGTGGCTCAGTTGGTTAAGCATCTGAATTCGGTTCAAGTCATGATTCCTGCATCCTGGGATCAAGTCCTACATCGGGTTCCCTGCTCAGCGGGGAGTCGGCTTCTCCCTCTGCCCCTCTCCCTGCTAGTGCTCACTCTCTCTCTCTCTCTCAAAAATAAATAAAAATTTTAAAAAAGTTAAAACCCTAAGAGTTTCTACCAACAGAACTTAACTGAAGGAACTTCTAGAAGATATATTTCAGGAAGAAATGAAATGATCCCAGGAGGAAGACCTGAGGAACAATAAAGATTGGTGAGCAAATAAAATGGCAAACATGAGTAAATATGAACAAATATCAGGACAAGAAACAAGAACAATTTATAATTTGTGGGATTCCGAAAGGCAAAACAGAAATAATGGAGTGATTGTATATAAAGTATAAAAGGATAACTGAAGGTAAAGTGTTATGAAGTGTGCATGAGTTATCTATTGCATAACAAACAGCCACAAAACCTCAGAGGGATACAACTATATTTGTTTATTGCTCACACATCTGGTATCAGCTGGGGGTGGATTAGGAAGCTCTACCGAGCTTGGTTGGACTTGCTTACATGTCTGGGCTCAGCTAATCTAGAATGGTCTTGGCTTGGGGCCTTTACTCTGCTCCATGTGTCTCACTCACCAGCCAGGCTGTGAGGATAAGTTCTCTTGGCAGTGGCAGGGACACAAAAGAGAGCAATGGAAATGTACAAGCACATTTTCAAGACTCTTTTTACATCTAATTAGCCAAAGCAAGTCACATGACTGAGTCCAGTGTTATAGCAGGAGGGAGCTATGAAGGATCATGGCAAAGGGTTTGCATACAGAGAAAGCGAAGAGTTGGAGCCGTTGGTTCAATTAATCCAAGGTCTTTGTACTGTCCATAAAAATATTGATTAGCATTAGACTTTAATTAAATATGAACATTAGAATTGGGGGCTTACCATTGAAAGAATAAAAATAGAGCTACAGACCAAACCAGAAGAAGAAAAATAACATTTTAAAATGTTTTATAAAAGATTTTATTTATTTATTTGAGAGAGAGAAAGCGAGAAAGAGCGCATGCATGAGTGGGGGGGGAGGGGCAGAGGGAGAAGCAGACTCCCCACTCAGCAGGGAGCCCAACTCAGGACTCAATCCCAGGACCCTGGGATCCTGACCTGAGCCAAAGGCAGATGCTTAACTGACTGAGCCACCAAGGCACCCTGAAAAACAACATTTTAAAAAAGAAGGCAAGTAGGGAGAAGGGGGGAAAGCAGAAACGAACACATAAAACATGGAAAAAATACAAAGCACAAAATAAAGTGGAAAAAGAAATTCAAATGTATCAGTAATCACAATAAATACATTTTTAAAAGCCCTAAACCTTCTAGTTAAAAGAGATTCTAACACCAAGTTTTGTGTTTTGTTTTGTTTTTAAAGATTTTATTCATTCATTTGAGATAGAGTGAAAGAGAGAGCACGAGCTGGGGGGCAGAGGGAGAGGGAGAAGCAGGCTCCCCACCAAGCAGGGAGTCTGATGCAGGGCTTGATTCCAGGACCCCGGGACCATGACCTGAGCCGAAGGCAGACACCCAACCAACTGAGCCACCCAGGTGCCCCCTAACACCAAGTTTTTAAAAAAACATCAAGTTACCTTGGCCATATCAACTTCTTACTAGCCATGTCTCTGGAGGCAAGGGAAACAAAAGCAAAAATGAACTATTGGGACTTCATCAAGATAAAGTCCCTTCTGCACAGCAAAGGAAGCAATCAACAAAACTAAAAGAGAAGATATTTGCAAATGACCTATCGATAAAAGGTTAGTATCCAAAATCTATAAAGAACTTATTAAGCTCAACACCCAAAAAATAAATAATCCAGTTAAGAAGTGGGCAGTAAACATGAACAGACATGTCTCCAAAGAAGACATCCAGATGGCTAGCAAGACACATGAAAAGATGCTCAATATCACTCATCATCAGGGAAATAAATACAAATCAAACCCAGGATGAGATACCACCTCATACCTGTCAGAATGGCTAAAATTAACAACACAGGAAAGAACAGATGTTGCTGAGGATGTGGAGAAAGGGGAACCCTCTTACACTGTTGGTGGGAATGCAAACTGGTGCAGCCACTCTAGAAAACAGTATGGAGGCTCCTCAAAAAGTTAAAAATAGAACTGCCCTGCAACACAGCAATTGTACTACTAGGATAGAAAAATATTAATTTGAAGGGACACATGCACCCTGATGTTTACAGCAGTATTATCAACAATTGCCAAATTATGGAGAGAGCCCAAATGTCCATTGACTAATGAATGGATAAAGAAGATGTGGTATATATATACAATGGAATATTACCCAGCCATCAAAAAGAATGAAATCTAGCCATTTGCAACAACATGGATGGGACGAGAGTGTATTATGCTAAGCAAAATGAATCAGTCAGAGAAAGACAAATACTATATGATTTCACTCATTTGTGGAATTTAAGAAACAAAACAGATGAACATAGAGGAAGGGGAAAGAGAGGGGGAAGCAAACCATAAGAGACTCTTAACTATAGAGAACAAAACTGAGGGTTGATGGAGGGAGGTGGGAGGGGAGATGGGCTAAACAGGTGATGAGTATTAAGGACGGCACTTGTGATGAGCAATGGGTGTTATATGTAAGGGATAAATCACTAAATTCTACACCTGAAACTAATTTTACCATGTATGTTAACTAACTGGAATTTAAATAAAAACTTGAAATAAAAAATATGTGTAAACTGATTACATATAAGTGCAAAAAGAAAATGTGTTGCTACGTAACATTATTGAAAAACTTGATAAAGGAGAGCCACTAAAAATTAACCAGTTTAATTTTAGGTAAAGCATCTATAAATGACTGAGGAAAAAGTCTACAAATGTCTGGAAGGATTCTGCTCACAGATTGTTCCATAAATGTCTTTAGTTCCTTGTTTCATTAAAAACTTGAGATGGGATGGGGCGCCTGGGTGGCTCAGTCGTTAAGCATCTGCCTTCGGCTCAGGTCATGATGCCAGGGTCCGGGATCGAGCCCCGCATCGGATTCCCTGCTTGGCAGGAAGCCTGCTTCTCCCTCTCCTGCTCCTCCTGCTTGTGTTCCCTCTCTCGCTGTGTCTCTCTCTCTATCAAATAAATAAATAAAGGGCGCCTGGGTGGCTCAGTTGGTTGAGCAACTGCCTTCAGCTCAGGTCATGATCCTGGAGTCCCAGGATTGAGTCCCGCATGGGGCTCCCTGCTCAGCAGGGAGTCTGCTTCTCCCTCTGACCCTCCCCCCTCTCATGTGCTCTCTCTCTCCTCTCATCCTCTCTCTCAAATAAATAAATAAAATCTTTAAAAAAATAAATAAATAAATAAAATCTTTAAAAAAAAAACTTGAGATGGGAAATCATGGAAAATAAATAAATAAATGAAACATCAAGGTATGTACTATTTGAAACAAAAAGATGGAAAATTTGAATTAAAAGAATGGTAAAAGAGATTTCATGCTGAGTCTGTTGGCTATTTTATTAACTTTGGACAAAATAGACTTTAAGGCAAAGGCATTGCCCAAAATAGTGTTATGGACTGCAGTATTGTTTTCAATAATTTACAGCCCCTCCCTGTAAGAGGCCTGTATTTCCCACCCCATGGACTTCAGGCTTGGTCATTGAAACATGAATGGAAGTTATGTGTGCACTCCTGAGCAGAGCTTTATGAACCCTTGTTCCTTCCCTCTGTCACAAGATTATGTCCCAGATGGGCATGCCGTGGCCCGGGTCCTTGAATGAAGATACAGAATGAAGAATGGGTAGTGCTACCCATTACCCGCAAAGGACATGGAACTTGAGTGAGGAATTAACCCTTATTGTTGTAAGGCATTGACATTTTGAAGTTAGGTGTGGTCATGTGACTTTCTTTGACTCATGTCATATGAAAAGTGTCATTTCCAGCTGGGTAACTTTAAGAGTGAGTGTGTGATTCATGCCATCATGCTATCTTTTTGCCTAACTTAGCAAAAGATGACTAATAAAATGAAGCTATTTTATAGTGAGAAGACTTCAGCTTACCAGAAGTACATAATAATTCTAAATTGTATCCACATAATGTTATAGCTTCGAACGATATAGTCTAGAGAAAAAATTTGTGGTAGTACAAAAAGGAATTGACAAATTCACCATCATAGTGGAGACTGTGGAATTCATTAGTGCCGTCTACCAAATATTTGCAGTCTTTCTCCTGGGTGTATGGTAAGCCCGTCCTTGAACATAGATATGACAATGCAACTTTCTTTGACCAGCAAGAAAAAGGAATTGAAGTGCCATGTGTCGCTTCCAGGTGGGAGCTTTAAGTGCTGGGGCATGATTTTCCTCTTTCCTCTTTCTCTCTGCCACGGAGACCAGCAATGCTCCAGAAGGTGGCTGGCCCATCAAAATTAGTCCTAGAGTCCTTCAGTGTAACATAAAGCAGAGCCCCAGGCTGACCAGAGATAAAAACAGAGAGTAATAAAGAGATATGCTTTGAAAGCTGTAAGCTTTTGAGACTTTGGAGTTGGGTATTTATTATTTTAGCAGAACCTACGTTACCATGACTAGTGCAGATATATCGTCCCATTTTTATTTTTATTTTTTTATTTCTTAAAGATTTCATTTATTGAGGCGCCTGGGTGGCTCAGTCGTTAAGTGTCTGCCTTCGGCTCAGGTCATGATCCCAGGGTCCTGGGATGGAGCCCCGCATCGGGTTCCCTGCTTGGCAGGAAGCCTGCTTCTCCCTCTCCTGCTCCCCCTGCTTGTGTTCCCTCTCTTGCTGTGTCTCTCTCTTTCAAATAAATAAATAAATTAAAATAAAAAGATTTCATTTATTTATTAATTTGTCAGAAAGAGAGAGAGTATGATCAGGGGAAGCAGCAGGCAGAAAGAGAGGGAGAAGCAGGCTCCCCGCTGAGCAAGGAGCCCGATGCAGGGCTCCATCCCAGGACCCTGGATCATGACCTGATCCGAAGGCAGATGCTTAAGGGACTGAGCCACCCAGACGTCCCTATCTTTCCATTTGTAAATGAAGGTATAACTTATAGTTAAATTTATCCTTTTTGGAATATGGCTTGATGATTAAAAAAAAATTTAAATTTTATTTTAAGTAGGCTCCATGCCCATCGTAGGGCTCAAATTCATGACACGACCCTGAGATCAAGAGTTGCACGCTCCACTGACTGAGCCAGGCAGGTGCCCCTCGCTTTATGATTTTTGACAAACGCATACAGTAATGTAACTACTGCCAAGATCAAGATGCAGAACAGTTCCAGCAGCTGGAGAAATTCCCTGGTGCCCCTTCGTAGCTGGCCCCTCACCCCTGGCAACCACCAATCTGTTTTCTATCCCTATAGTTTTGCCTTTTCCAGAATGGAATCATATGTAATAGCGTATGCAGCCTTTTAGATCTGGCTTCCTTCACTTAGCATAATGCATTTGAGATTAACCCATGTTGCTGTGCCTTCAGCAGTTTATTCCTTTTTGTTGCTAAGTGGTATTTCACTGTATGGATGCACCACAGTTTGCTAAGCGTCTCTCTTTCTTGTAGTAGTACCTTTTCACATTTATCTAGTAGCAAGAAAGTCATATTTTCAACATTTTGCCCCTAGATGTCTTCCCCCAACTCTAAAAGTTCATTAGACAAATTTGCTGCTATTTGCATCGTCATGCACAACCGTTTTATGAGCTGTTTCTCTCTACTTAACACAGGGTGTCTTCTCTTGCCCCCTCTGACCCTTTCCCCATCACCTTCCAGCCCCCTGTAAACCTTTCCCTGCTGCTTATTCCTGGTGCCAAACTCAACGCCTCGGAGTTGAGGTTTTTGTGTTGGCAACCTCCCCGCCCCCAACCTCCAGCACTAATTACTGTATTGGTCTGCTATTATTGCAAAAACAATTCACCCCAAAACTCAGTGCCTTAAAACAACAATTATTTATTCTCACTCGTGTGTCTGAAGTCAACAGTGGGGTGGCAGATTTAAGCTGAGCTCAAGTGGGCAACTCTGCTTCAAGCTGTGGGTCCCTCTGGGCTTGGCTCCTCGTTACAGGTTAAGCTCAGGTCTGCCCATGTGTTTTCATTCTGCACCTGGCCGAAGGGACAGGAGCGACCCAGGGGAAACTCTTCTCAGGAAATACAGAGGTGCAAGAGATCAAGTTGCACTGTGCAAGCACATTTCTCGTTTTTGCTTCTATCCTCTATTTTCATATCCCACGGGCCACAGCAAGTCATGTGGCTGAGCCCACAGTCAAGGGGAAGGAAAGTACACTCCCTTTCTAGTGAGGGCAACTGCAGAGTCACCTGGTAAAACGGTAAGGGAGGGGTGAAGAATTAGGGCCAAGCACTCAATATATTGCCATTACTCTGTATCCTAGAATGAGAAGAATTTGGAGGGGCCCATGGGGAGAGGGGGGGAAGAGCAAGAATGAAAGACTAGAGAAGCCAGCAAGATGGTGAGATCCCAGGGGGATCTGTGGCGTGGCCGGTGAGAAATCTCTGATGCAGGAAGCATGAAAGCTCTTAAGATAAAAGATATTTAATATGAGCATTTAAGGAGCTTTTGGCTTGGATGCTTGTGATGTTCACTCACCCTCTGGCATCCTGGTCTTTCAATAAAGGCTGTTATACCCACAGCAGCCCTGCAGGAGTGGTGTGTGTGTGTGTGTGTGTGTGTGTGTGTGTGTACATCAAAGGAACGGTCAAGTTCCTCTAGAGACAGTGAGGTCCAGGGACAGAAAGAGAATAAATTCAGCGTAAGCTGGCACTTCGATCCAGGGGTTACTAGTGAGAAGTATACCCTGGTTACTTGCAGACATCTTGGCGGCACACTGAGCTCTCCTCACGAGAAGAGGTGGTGCTTCTCCCGCTGATCATATTTGTATTGAAAGGGTCAGGAGGCAAGCTGAAATCTAGTTTATAACTGGGAAGATCAAACCCACACCCCTGCCCTTCTGCCTGGGATTTTAACTCTTCCCCACCCAGCATCCTCACTGGCCCCAAAGTGTTCTACCTTAATCCTTCCCTTGATGGAGAAGTCTTCCTTTCCAGCTCCGTCCTGCCTCCTGTAGGTCCCCCCCTTCCCTGTGGACCACCAACTCAGCTCCTGCACCTTCCTGGCAGCAGGTGGCAGATACCTTGCCAGATACACCTCTCTAGCTGTGGGTGGCCTGCCCTCACCCATGTTGTTCTCCATCCTGCTGATTTTTCAATAGCTTTCATTCATTAGTATAGTAGGCAGAATAATAGCTCCCTAAAGATGTCTATGTCCAAATCCTCAGAACCTGTGAATATGTTACTTTACATGGAAAAAGGGACTTTGCAGATGTGATTTAAGGTTGAAGACCCAGAGGTAGGAAGACTATCCTGAATTATCTGGGTGGACCTAATTTAATCACACGCGTCCTTAAACGCAAAAAACCTTTCCTGCTTGGGTCTGAGATGAGATGGAAGAAGAAAAAGGAGAGATTTGCCGCATTTAGAGGGGTCTCAAACTGCTTTTGCTAGTTTTGAAGATGGGGGAAGGCAGCCACAAGCCAAGGAATGTGGGTGGCCTCCAGAAACTAGAAATGGTCCTTGGCTGACAGCCAGCAAGGAAACTGTCAGTCCCATAACCTGCAAGGAATTGAATCCCACCAACAACCCGAGTGAGCAAGGAAATGGGTTCTCCCCTTGAACTTCTCTAGGAAGGGCAAGATCCACGTCAGACTTTTGACCTACACCCTCTCTCTACAGGATGGCTCTACAGAACTGTAAAATAATAAATTTGCGCTGTGTAAGCTGTTACATTCACAGTAATTTGTGGTGGCAGCAACAGGAAACCAATACGATTAGTAAATGTGTTTTGAGGGCCTGCGGGATTCCAGGCCCCAAGCCAGCCTACAGGATGTAGGGTGAATGAAACAGTCACTATACCTGCCCTCAGAGAGTTTGTAGTGCAGCAGGAAAAGACGTAAAAAGGCAGTTTCAGTCCAGGGAGGGAGCTGAGGGCTGTGGGAGCAGAGAGGAGGCCCCTCACTTGGGCTTGGAGGCCGGGGAAACAGTAGGGAATGGCAGGGATTGTGATAAACTGGAAAGCGCGTGACCTCTCAAAGGCCAACCTTTTGTTGCCATGACAACACCAGTCCATTATTGCTAGTTCCTCCCATTTCTCAACAGTAGCAAAACAACCAGATTTTAAGGTGAGATCTCCTGATTTGTAAATGTTGGCCTTTTTTTTTTTTCCCCAGAAATCACGATGTGAGCCAGGTTAACGATCAGTTGGCTGAACTTGGTCGTCGGAGCACCAGTTTTCAATCTCTGTTCTCAGCACACGGTGTTCTGCCGAGCCCCAACTTCTCCATGGGGAGGACCATGGTGTGCGGCCTCTGGGAGACCCTCAGGGCCCTGGGGGTGGGGAGGAGACCCGGTCATGCCACCTCCTCCAAAAACGCTCAGCGGTGGAGGCCACAAGCTCACATCCCTACGTTGCCGCCTCTCGGGAGCCTGCAGCCTTGCTGAGCCTGCCCGGTCCATCACATCTAATATGGGTGTCAGCAGAAAGTAAATTAAATCCGCTAGGCTATAATTTGCGAACGAAATATTTTGTGGCAGTAACTAAACGGAGCATTACGTTTTAATCAGCTTTTTAAAATGTTGTTTTAAAAATCATTTTATTGTGCAGAAGCTGGTACCCTAAGCGCTATAATTCCTTAACTAACAGTATGCTAATGCACTCCCCTCCAGTCTAGACTGTCTTACCAGTGCAAGCATATGTCTTGGTGCTCTTAAACCTATATATTTTTACAGTAGATGTGCCACACTGCTTTCCAGCTACTCAAATGGGGACCCCCAGCAGTGGCTTCTCTGGAGGGATTGCCTTTCACCCTGGTTTTGAAAGAGAAACAGGATGATTGATCTTTCTTTCATTTTATCTACTGATCTGTCTATCAACAAGCACTTATATACTGCTAAGTATTTTGCAAATATTAGCCTGATGAATTCTTCTCCTAACACCTTGAAGGAGGTGCTATTCTTATGTCTTTTTAATTTTTTTAATTTATTTTTAAAAAAGATTTTCTTTATTTGACAGGGAGAGAGTGAGCACAAGCAGGGGGAGCAGGAGAGGGAGAGGGAGAAGCAGGTTCTCCGCGATTGATCAGGGAGCCGGATGTGGGACTTGATCTCAGGACCCTGGGATCATGACCTGAGCTGATGGCAGACGCTTAACCGACTGAGCCACCCAGGTGCCCCTTCTTATCTCTTTTTTAAAGGTGAACAAATTGAGGCACAGAGAGGTGAAGATCACACAGCGGGTAAGTGATGGAGATGGGAGCCTGGCTCTGAAAACTGTTCTGAACTATCCTGCCGAGCTGCCTCTTCTATCTGCCTGCAGCCCCCAGCTCATCCATCTTTCTGCTACTCCTGGCTCATCTCCTAGGTATTTATTTATTCCTTTGTTTTATGAACATTAAGTGTCTGCTGTGTGCTAGGCCCTATATCAAATGCTGGGGACCCCACACTGAGTTGTCCCGATGTGGTCCCTGCCAACGGGTGCCACTGTCCGGAAAGGAACACAGCTGAGTAGTCAAGTACCACCCTCCCTTGAGAAAAAAGAATTGCAGCCAGCCCTGTGACAGGCTACGAACGAACACCTTGGTTAGAACAGAAAAAGGTGTCCATTGCTCCAGCCATTTTACTGCCGTCCTGGGAAAACGGTCACATAAGGATTCATATCCCTGACGGAATGGCGTTCGGAGCAGGGGCCTGCCCAAGTCTGGAGGAAGGGCCAGAGACACTATGTGCTGGCAGTTGACATTTGAAGGCTGAGTACAAATGAGTGGCTGAGAAGAGCGTTGGGTGGCTCCGAGCTGGCTGGCTTAGCTAAGCTGGAGCTGAATTTCTCAGGATGCCCTTCCCTGGGTTCTCTGGGACAAGGCCGGCTCCTCCAGAACTTTCTGTGAAGTTAAGAGGGCGGAGATGAAGCAGCTACCAGGTTACTCAGGCACTTTTCTGGCTTGCATGAGGATGCCGGCCACAGACTCAGGAAAACTGCTCACCCACACCTGCAGTCTAAGGTCAAATCCCAGAGTGAAATCCTTTCTTGAAAAAAATCACTCTTGGGGCGCCTGGGTGGCTCAGTGCATTATGCGTCTACCTTGGGCTCAGGTCGTGCTTCTCCCTCTCCCTCTGTCCCTCTCCTCCCCTCCCCTACTCAAGCTCTCTCTCTCTCTCTCTCTCTCAAATAAATAAATAAAATCTTTAAAAAAAATCACTCCTAGAGTCTCTGCCTCTCTGAGCAAAGGGATCAATGGAAGGACTAGCAAGAGGTAGGGTTAGAAGTGTAAGCAAGCGTTAGACGGTGAAAAGTCATGGGGGCCATTGGAGTTTTTTTTTAATTGAGAGATAATTTGCATACTATAAGCATCATCCTTTTTTTTTTTTAAAGTACACTGTTAAAGTGTACAATTCGGTTGTTTTCAGCACATTCATAAAATTGTGCAACTATCACCACTATCTCATTCCAGAACATTTTCATCACCCCAAAAAGAAACCCCGTATCATTAGCAATCACTCCCCATCCTTTCCTTCTTTGAGCCTCTGGAAACTATTAATCTACTTTCTGTCTCTTTGAATGTGCCTGTTCTAGACATTTCATATAAATGGACTCATACACTACGTGGCCTTTTGTGTCGGATTTCTTTCACTTAGCATAACGCTTTCAAATTTCATCCAAATTGTCACATATATTGGTACTTTTTTTTATTTTAATGCTTCATGGATTTGCATGTCATCCATGTGCAAGGACCATGCTGATCTTCTCTGTATTGTTCCAATTTTAGTATATGTGCCGCTGAAGCAAGCACTATTAGTATTTTTTAAAAATCGCTGAATAATATTTCATTGCACGGACATACCACATTTTGATGATCCATTCATCTGTTAATGGATGCTTGGCTACTTCTTGGCTGTTATAAATAATGCTGCCATGAACACTGGCACATACAAGTTTTGTGTGGACACCGTATGTTTTCAAATCTCTTGGCCATACACCTAGAAGTGAAATTGCTGGGTCATACGGTAACTCTGCGTTTAATTTTTTGAGGAATTGCCAAACGTCTCTGCAGTGGCTGCACCATTTCACTTCCCCACCAGCAAAACAGAAGAGTTCCAATCCCTCCACATCCTTGCCAACATTTGTTTTTGTCTTTTTTTTTTTTTAAGATTTTATTATTTATTTGAGAGAGAGAGAGGGATAGAGCACAAGCAGGGGGAGCAGCAGAGAGAGAGGGAGAAGCAGGCTCCCCGCCGAGCAGGGAGCCCGATGCGGGGCTCGATCCCAGGACCCTGGGATCATGACCTGAGCCGAAGGCAGATGCTTAACCGACTGAGCCACCCAGGCGCCCTGTTTTTGTCTTTTTTTATTGTAGCCAGCCTAGTGGGTGTAATCTGTGGTTTTGATTTACATTTCCCTAGTGACTAATGATGTTGAGCATCTTTTCATGGGCTTATTGTGCCTTTGTATACTTCTCTGGAGAAATGTCTATTCAGATCCTTTGGCCATTTTAAAATAGATTTATTTGCATTTTTTGTTGATTTGTAAAAATTCTAATATTCTGATACTATATCCTTATCATTTATGTGGTTTACAAATATTTTCACTTTCTTGATGGTGTCCTTTGGAGCACAGAAGCTTTAATTTTGATGAAGTCTAATTTATGTTTTTCTTTTGGTTGCTTGTGCTTTGGTGTGATATCTAAGGAACTATTGTCTAATCCAAGGTCATGAAGATTTATACCTACATTTTCTTCTAAAAGTTTTTGCTCTTTTGAGGTCTTAGATCAATTTTCAGTTAATTTTTGTATATGGTGTGGGGTTGGGGTATAAATTTATGCTTTTGCATGTGGAATATCCAGTTGTCCCATCACCATTTGTTGAAAAGACTAAACTTTCCCCCGTTGAATTGTCCTCGCACCATCATTTGAAATTATTTGACCATAAATATGTAAGTTTATGTCTGGACTCTCAATTCTATTCCATTGAACTATATGTCTATGTGTATGGCAGTCACTGAAAGGCTTTAGACAGAGGAGGGGTGTAGAAAGAAGAGGAGCCACTCATTTCCCAGTGGATCTGTTGTTCCTGATTCTAGATCCTCCAGGCTCTGGTGGCATTTTTTTAAAGATTATATTTATTTATTATTATTTTTTTTAGAGAGTGCAAGTTGGCGGTGGGGGGAGGGCTGGGGGAGAGGGAGAGAAAGACTCAAGCAGACTCCACGCTGAGTGTGGAGCCCGATGTGGGGCTCAATCTGAAGACCCCAAGATCATGATCTGACCTGAAATCAAGAGTCGGATGCTTAACCAACTGAGCAACCCAGGCAGCCTGAGCCATCAAAGTTTCCGAGCCAGGGACATATGCGATCCAATTTGTGTCCTAAGATCATATTGGCTATTTGTGAAGAATAGATTGTAGAAGGCAAGGTGAGAGGCACCAAAATGCTAGTGGGAAGATCCTGGTAGGAAGTTTTTGCAGTGGTCCAGGGAAAGCTGAGAGGTAACAATGACTATGGGACAAGGAAGAGGGCTTTTGATATGTTTGGAGGTGGAAAGGAGGGGCCTTGCAGAAAGAATGACTCTGGGGGCGAGGGCAAGGGAGGTAATCTTGCTTTGGTGTCCTCTCTCAGCCTGAGGATTTGAATCTGTAAAATGGGCATGCAGCAGTGAGATAACCAGTGTAAATCATGTAGGCTAGTGCTCAGCACAGTGAACACACAAAGGACCAGCTGCCACAATTACCACATACATCCCGTTATCATGCTTGGATTGGGTCCGCAGAGGTCCAAGTCTGAGTCTTGTTTATTCCTTGACTCCAGAGAATGATGGCATGGACAATTCACAAACCTAAATTTTGTTTTAAAACTGTTCCCTGAAGCACCAGGTCTGATTTTCCTTGATCCCTCTTCTCCCTCCCCTTGTGCAAAGCACTCCCCCGCTGGCCTCTGGGAGAGCTGCAGTTCAGCTTGTGGTCAGCAGATGGCGCTGGAAGCTAAGGGAAGGCTCCCCTCCCTCCGGCCCTCCCTCCAGTTCCCCCCTCGGGGCTCCTCTGTCTCCCCATTTCCAGAGTCCTCTCCAGCGCTCAGGCTGCCTTTGCAGCAGGGGTCAGGGGTCTGAGGCCGAGCCCTCTGCAGGCTCCTGGGCACACAGGCCCATTTTGGAGAAGTAGAAAGACCCTGCTGAGAGCTCCAAACGGTTCCTGTGCCCTGGAGACCTCCCCACCTCCACTCCCACCCTCTCAGGAAATCACTTTATAAATAGGGCAGCATGGGTCCCGAGTGAGCAGGAGGTTTTCCTCAGAAGAGCCACTTCATCTGTGAACAAGGGAGCTATGAAACCTCTTAGAGCAGCCCCATGACCTCCCCGTCCATCCTGTGTAAAATATGAAATAAGAGTTTTAATTACCAAGCTTGGAAGCCAGCCGACATGTTTAATATTTAATGTCTCCAATGCTTGTGCCCCAGGCGTACAGGCACTGACAGAATTGGGGTTTCCCTTGGGTTGGCTCCGAATGTGTTTGGAGAACAGCCAGGCTGCCTCCTTCCCCCACACCTGGGAGACTCCTATAGCTCAGGCTGGGCCCAGGCCTGCCCTGGGCCTCCCACTCCCTGAGGGACACGTGCCAAGATGGCCCCGGGGCGGGGGAGGGGCGTTCCCCACCCTGAGGAGGACTCCCGAAGGCATCTAGTGCTGGACCCAGCCCAAGGTCCTGGCAGAGAACCAGAGTCAGTGAATTCAGGCAGCTGAGAGGATGTTAACAAGTAGAGACAGACAGACCTGAGTTTGAATTCTGCTTTCCTGCAAGTGGCTCGCCTCTCTGGGTGTCTTTTGTATTATTCTTAAAGTGGAGGGTGTATTTCCTATTTATGAATCGTTACTAATAATAGATGGACATTTTTGAGGCTTCTCGTGTGGCTGGGACCCTGCTAAGCACCTTACATGTACCATGCCTTTGTCACCCACAATGGCCCTGTGAAGTGGCTAAGTTGGGACTTGAACCCAGGACATTCTGACTCCTGAGGCCATGACTTTCAAAGCTTATACGTAAAAGCACTTCAGAAATTTGGAGAAATGTGAGCTTGAAGGGGACACTGCCAGCCAGTCCCAGACCCTAGTTTGTCCTACACTTATATGGCCCCTCATGTCTCAGAGACAACCAAGAAAATTGCTAATGGGGACTCAGGACAGAAGTCCAAATGAAACCGCCCATGCCACTGTTGTTTGGCCCACATTTCTACTTTCTAGAGAGAGGTGGTGGGCATGCACGCTGCATTTGATAGGTTAATTTGGCACTCTCAATATGGATGGAGTTTCTAGGGCCATCTTGGGCCTGGCCACTCATCTTGCTATGTCTTTGGACTCATGCAACATCCCCTATTCAGCTGGCTGTGACCAAGTTGGTGCCTTGTGCATGGATGACAGCCAGTGACGGGGTGGGGGCACATTCAGTAGCTGGAGCCACTTGCCTTAAAAGGTAACGGAGTTGGTGGCATATAGGAAGCCTCCTCAATTCCTTCTGCAGCACACCCAGGTGGAACAGGCAGGGTGAGAAAGGGGAGGGAGGTGGCAGTAAGCTCTACTTTATAACCATCAGATGGGCACGTGCTGGTGAAGACGTGGGGATGCAGGAACCCTTGTCCTAGGAGGAGTATGAACTGGTGGGGCCATTGTGGAGAGCATATACCCCACACTCCAGCAATTCCATGTCTGAGCAAACACTCCAGAACATCTCTCACACAGGTAGACAAAGAGACTTGCCCAAGGACGTTCCTCGAAGCATCTGCTGGTAATAGTCAAGGGATGGAAGCAACTGAAATGCCTACTCATAAAGGGATAGATAAATCACAGGTGGCATATGCAAATGATGAACATCATACCGCGGTTCAATGGAATGAATTAGAATGACGTGTATTAACACAGGCAGATCGTAAAAATGTAATGCCAAAAAGACGTCTGGCAAATACTACTTATATATGTTGCAATATATATTTTCATGCTACACACACTCACACGTTGACAACATAAGAATGTCTGCCTGTGGGGAGATGGGGAAGGGAGGGGAGGCATTTGAAAAGGGAGATGAAAAAGACAAAACAAAGCAAATAAGTACACAAGAAGACCCATGTGTGGCCAATAATGACTGAGCTGAACTGACTACATGAGCAATTGAATTCTGTGCCTCTGAGATCCAAAGCAAAAAAGCAAGGAATGACAGAAAAGGGGGCCAAGGACTTCTATAAGATTTTTATAAGACCCTGAAATTGTTGGTCGTTTGGTGATTTTCAAAACCAAGCCAATAAGCATGTCATCCAACCTGAGAATTAGTCACTGGGCTCTGGCTGGGGGTCAGGTGCGTTCTAGGTGTGATATATGACTACCTCACTTTATCCTCAGAGCCACTCCTTGAGCTATTGCCATGCCCATTTTACAATTAGGGCTCAGAGTGGTGCCGAGCACCATCAGTTTGCAACATAAACCCAGCCCCTGCTATCCTGTCTCCCTGCCTAAAGGATTATAATCCAGGATCCCTGTGGGGTTCGGAAAATACATTTCTCCAGGGTGGCCTGAAGGTGGCGCTGTTGCAGAGGGTCTGGGAGAGGTGAGCGGTTTGAGCCTGTGAGGCAGGGGTGGGAGGACATTCAGAGGATGATGGAGGGCCCTTCCGGGTTTGGGTGAGGCCCTGCTCAACAGCAACCAGGGCAATACAGAGCGGGGAAGAAGGCAGGGGCATGGATCGCCTGCCAGGAGAGCACTGTCCTGGGCTTGGAAACCTGCCTTCCATTCTTCACCCCTCCCAGCGGGAGGGGTGAGACCATACCCCCTCCAGGACACTGTTTTGTAAAAATCTGGGCTCTGTGGGGAGCGTTCAGGGTTAGGTTTCCAGGACTTTGCAGATAAACCTTGATAGCCTGCTAAAGGAAGTGTCCTACTGCCCCCCACCTTCTTTTTATGGTGAGCTTTAAGGCCTTAGGCCAGATGCCACTTCCTCACATGAGTTGGGGGGGGGAGGGAGAGGGGGATGAGGCTTGGGCCTCAGGCTCAGAGAATGAGAGCACTGCAAGGCAGGCCGTAGGCTATCCCCTGTCCGCAGGTCATTCCACTGCCCTGGTCCTCATATGCTTTCTGACCCATGAGGCCCAGGTGCTTGGCAACAATGATGGGGGGGGGGGCGGTGGGCAGGTAGGAGAGGCAGGGGAGAGAGGAACAGAAGACCCGGTGCCTGCTTGCTTGACAAAAACTAACTTAGGGGAGGAAGGGGGCATCCTTAGAAAGATATAGGAATCTTTCATGGATCAGAGGGCAGGGTGTGCAGCTCGTATTGAGCACCTGGAAAGTCTGGAACCAGGACAGAAAAGTACTTTCTTCTCTTCTTCCCTCTGCTTCTCCCTTTGCAGACCATCTTTCTCTGTCCAATTCTGCACATAGCAAATGGGCCCCCAGGCTGGAGGGACACCTCCTGCTGTTCTATCCCCATCACCTTGCTGACCAATGTCCTAGTGTCCCAGTTCCATATCCCCAAGACAGAACCTCATTGTCCAGCTTCGTCAGAGTTCACCTCTGGCCAGAGAGGAGTCCTGAGTGGCATAAACGTGCCCCCCTCCACCAGTAGCCACGAGAGGAATCACCAGAGTTTGGGGAAGGGATCCCAGGGCTTTTCACAGGGAATAATAACCTGGCAAATGGTCGGTGGTTACTAAATAGTTGTTGAATGAATAAATAGATGGATGGCTGAATAAATGAAGTGTATTTCTCAGACCCCTGCCTGGGGCTGCCACCACCCTTGATGAAAACACCCTTTGTGTCCAACATGGTACACTTGTAGAAGCAGGAACCTGTCACTCTTCATTATATCAAGATGCAAGTGGGTCCTGACAAGTTCCCCTCACCAACAGGCTCTTTGCCTTCTCCCAAAAAAGCTGGTCCCACCAGAGGAAGGTAAAGCCACCCAGCGCAGTGACACATCTGCCTTGCCGGTATGGAAGGGGAGTGGAGGCCAGGGGGTCCTGCAGCCTCCTGTACAAAGTCTGGGACAAGGCCCTGGGTGCAGGTAGTTTATTTGGGATGTGATCCCAGGAAGCAGGAGTGAGGGGCCAGGGAGAGTGAGGGAGTGGCAATGAAGGATGCATTCCTGGGCCTGCAGCTGTCCGTAGCCAGGGCTGGTCCATAGCCGGGGCTGACTCCCCCACGGGCCCTGTGAAGTGTACGGAATGCCTCTGGGAATTAGCTCCCTGGGATGGGGGCAGAGCACGGAACCATTGGCTCCTGCCTCCCTGGGGGAAGGATGTCCTCAGGGGCTCTACTCCCCTACATTTCCACGTGGCACTTGAGTGCAGGTGAGCACACAGCTGTGGTGCTGGAGAAGGGAAAGACATGTGGAATGCGCTTGAAGTGGGACTGTCAGCTCCCTGGGAGCCCGAGCTTGTCTGGAACTGTCCACCACAGCTGCGGCTGAAACCGGAGGTGAGCCGAGAGGACGGAGAACAGGGCCCTGGATTCCCTGAAATGCGCCTTCTGCACTGCAGTGTTCCACTCCACTGCAGGACCAGGAACTGCGAGGGCCGCCCTTCCCTTCAGGAACCCGTCTCTCCTCTGAGCTTCAGTTCTGTAAGCACAATTGACGCTTTGACATCACACGTGCCTCAAACTTAAAGAAGCCAAAACTGAATCATGACCTATATGTCAAACCAGTTTTTCTTCCCAATTGTCCATCCCAGCATCCACCCAAGTGGACAACCTAAGACTCACCCTTGGCTTCTTCGTGGCTGCCACTCTCCATGTCTCACTGGTCACCAAATCTTGTGGATTCCATCCACTTGCCCCCCACTTTATCCTTCCTTCCTCCCTCCCTCCCTCCCTTCCTCCCTCCCTCCCTCCCTCCCTCCCTCCCTCCCTTCCTTCCTTCCTTCCTTCCTTCCTTCCTTCCTTCCTTCCTTCCTTCCTTCCTTCCTCCTTCCTTATCAAACTAGCACAGATTAAAAGAACAAGACTGAAGACTGCCCATTTTGAGGACAGCATGCTCTCATACTTTGGTAACAAGAGGATATACTGATAACCTTTTGCAAGGCAGTGTGACAGAATACATCAATAGTCACAAATGTTCTTATCTTTTAATCTAGTTTTCCTTATTCTAAGAATCTGTCCTGAGAAAATAGCCCTATATGCAGAAAAAGCGTTCTGCACAAAGATAGTCACGACAGTATTGTTTGTACCAATGAAAAACCAAAATAACCAACAATGACAAAAAACTAGATACAACCTAAATGTTAACACTAGAGTGATGTTTAATTGCACTCTTGTGCCTCTCTCCAGCTGGGGTACCCTTCAGTGTTGTTGCTCTCCATGTGTCTGCCCTGCTCCATCTTCTCTTCTCATGCTACCCACTCTACATGACGTGGGTCACCATCTACATTGACCATTCCCAAATCTTTACTTCTTGCCCAGACAGCTCTCTTGAACTCATCTGTGTAGCCAATAGCCAACTAGACATTGCACCTGAATAACTCAAAGCCACTTTGACTGCAAGAGTCCATCACTAAATTTCATGCTACCTCCAGCCCCCTGCAAGCAGGCGTCCGAACTCAGTGGATGGCACCACCATTTTCCTGGATATGCAGGCTAGGAATATGGACATCCACCCTTCTTCCCCGTTTCTGCAACTAACTCATCACTGGGTTCTGTTGATTCTGCTTTCTATGTTATTCTCAAGAACATTCATTGGTCTCCATCCCACTGCCGCTAGCAGAGTTCAAACCACTGTCATTTCTTGCCATCACTAACAGCCTCTTATCTGCTCTCCCCAGTTTCATCTTGTTTCCTCTAATCCCTCTCCCACTCTGGAGCTAGAGTAGACTTTCAAAAGCACAAATCTGATTATGTCCTGAGTACACAGCTGCTGGGCCTCACTTCTGAAGCCACTAACATAGGACTTTGCAGTTACCAGTGGGGTTTTCAAGAGCAGAAGGGGGGTGTTTCCACATGTGGGTGGACAGTTACTGGTAGCTCTGCCTGAAACCAGCAGTCTAACAATGAGGTGAGCTGGTTCTACTGGGAGGCATTACCTACCACGTGCAATGTCTGCAAGAATTCTCTCGTTCATTCATAGACATTTGTTGAGCACCTATTATGTGTTAGGCCGTGCATGCTCAATGGCTCGATGGGGGTGGTATCACCCCCCCAGGGGTGAAATTCTATTCTTGGAGGGTGAAGAATATTTAGCTATTACCATGTTTTGTGGCCCTCTAAAGCTCAAGCCTTCTCGACAACATCTTATTCCTTAGTATTTAATTTCTCTCATCGGGGAGAATTTAAATTAAATTAAATTTTTCTCCTTAGAGGAACAATAATGGGAAAAAAAGGTTGAGCAACACCATGGTAGGCTTTGGTGATGTGGTAGCTACCGAGTCAGACATGATCCCTCACTGTGCAGAGCTTTACACACTGGCAGGGAAGACACACATTAAATTATAATACAATGACTAAGTGAAAGAAGCCAGACTTAAAAGGCTGCATACACTATAAATTCCATTTACGTGGCATTTTGTGAAAGGCAGAACTGTAGTTGCAGAAATCAGATCTGTGGTTCTAGGAACTTGGGTGTGGGAGGGGGGTTCACCCTAGGGGGCAAGAGAGAACTTTCTGGGGTGGTAGAAATATTCTATATCCTGACTGAGGTGCTAGTTCCACAACTATAGGTTTATGAAAACTCAAAGATCGGTACACCAGAAAGGGGTGAATTTTACAAATATACAAGTTATATCTCAATAAAGCTGCCTTAAAATTATACAGTAAATAATGTGTTTAGCCCTCTGGTGAGCGTTGCACAGAATTAGCAATGCTAGAAGCAAGCAGCAGGCAGCCGACCTGGTCGGATCACGAGGGACTTCCCCAACACGGCAGTGTGGAGCTGAGTCCTGAAGGGCAGGTGAGCAGGTACTGGGAGAAGGCAGGGTGGTGAGAGCAGCTCCACTGCACACCTCCAGGGGGTGTATTACCACAGATCACTGTACTCCTGGGTCGGGTAATGCAGTGGGCTGGCAGAGCAGCCTGCGGGGAGGGAACAGTGTACACAGATGCTGAGGCACGTGATGTCCTCCAGGGGGTGGACAGAGGCCAGTGGGCCAGGAGTCCGGGGATAGGCTGGTGATGTGGGCAGTGGGCAGACCATGCAGAGCCTTGTCGGTCCTGTGGGAGATTCTGGAAAGGGAGTGACTTGATTAGCTTCGCCTTTGCTGAAAGACTGCAGCAGTGTGGTGAAGTTTGGCAGGTGGCAACATGCCTGCAAAGAGGCGAAAGATGATAATTCTTTAAACCTGGGTGGTGGTGATAGAGGTGGACAAAAGTGGACAGATTCTAGATATATTTAGGAGATAAAATCAACTGGACTTGGTGGTCAGTTGGATGTGTGGGATGGGAGGGAGCAAAGGGGTCAGGGGACCTCTGGCTTCTGACTTGTCCAACTGGGAATATGATGGTATCTTTCTGAACTAGAGAACGCTCAGAGAAGGACCAGGTTAGTGGGGGGAGATCCTGTGTCCAGTTTTTTCAAGTTGGAGTTGGAAGTGTCTGTGAAGATCACAAGGGATGTCAGAGCGGAGGCATCTTTTGGGGCATCCAGGCGCTTACATGCTACTTGTCAGAAAGTTGTTCTTTCTCCAGCCAGGGGTGTGTTCCTGAACCCCAGCCATGTCAAGTAGGATCAGGGATGAGTACCTGGTCTGGGGAGAGCTGAATCAGCAGCTTGAGATTTGAAATGGAAGAGATGGAGGGAGAGCAGATGGATGTGGGACTGCTGGTGGAGGGGCTCATGGGGAGAGCCACCTGTCGCTACTGACATTCCTGGAACAGCCCTGCTTCGTGCCCAGTCTAAGGTCTGATTGTCTACCTTTGACCTAGATTCCATCAGATAATCTAACCTTGCAACTCCTAAAGCCTTGACAAAACATCCCCAGATACCTGGATGTTTTATTGCTGTGCCTCTTTCCTTCTTTCCTTCCTTCCTTCCTTCCTTTCTTCTTTCTTTCTTTCTTCTTTCTTTCTTTCTCTTTCTTTCTTTCTCTCTCTCTCTTCCTTCCTTCCTTCCTTCCTTCCTTCTTTCTTTCTTTCTGATTTTATTTATTTATTTATTTGAGAGGGAGAGTGAGAGAGCGAGCAGGGGGAGGAGCAGAGGGATAGAGACAAGCAGATTCCATGCTGAGCGTGGAGCCCGATGGAGGGCTCCATCCCATGACTCTGAGATCATGACCCGAGCCGAAATCAAGAGTCCAATGCTTAACCGACTGAGCCACCCAGGCACCCCTTCTCTCTCTCTCTCTTTTTAAAGCTCTGTTGGTATTTGCCAAATTTTCTATCAGTATTTTATTTTTTAAAGATTTTACTCATCCATTTGAGACAGAGAGAGAGAGCACAAGCTGGGAGGAGGATCAGTTGGAGAGGGAGAAGCAGACTCCCCACTGAGCAGGGAGCTGGACTTGGGGCTCCATCCCAGGACCCCGTGATCATGACCAGAGCCGAAGGCAGATGCTCAACCGACTGGGTCACCCAGGCGCCCCTCTATCAGTATTTTAATTAGTTTATTTATATAGTATTTAAACTAACTTTGTAAGGCAACTCCCCCCGCCCCCATCATAGCCTTTTACCTCCCAAATTTCTTGACCATTCTGTGCAATTACTCTATTAGATGAACTACAGAATCAATTTAAAATAAAAATGTCCTGTGGAGATTTTATTGAAATCACATCAAATTTATAGATTACTTGAGGGAAGATTGACAATTTTGCAATACAACCCAAGACCAGGATCCATTTCTCCATCGATTCAAGTTTTTTTTTTTTTTTTTAATGTCCTTCATCCAACTTCAGCATATATCTTTGCACATATTTTGCTAAGTGTATTCTTTTTTTCCCTGGTGCTTTCTAACTGGTTATTGCTGGTGTAGAGGACAGACATCGATCCTGGTATATTTATCACCTGCTGTTATCCTCTTTATTCAATGCTCTAATTAGTTCCTGTGGTTTTCCAACTTATTCTGTTGTCTTCTCAGGGTGGACAAACACATCATCTACAAATAATAATTTTGCCTCTGCTTGCCAAGATGTATACCCCTCCTTCTTTTTGTTATCTTGTTCTCTTGGCTGGAAACTTCAGAATGAAGGCAAGTATCAGATGTGACAGCAAGTACCCTTGAAATGTTGCTACCTCGAGTAGGAAGACTCTAATGTGATGTTTCCAAAACTGACATCTGAAAAACACTGTTCTGCAAGATGCTGATAATTTTATTGAGAAAAGAAGTGTTCTGGGCCCAAATAACTTTAGAATATGCTGAGTTAAACAGAGACAAATTTGTTTCTTTAATTCTGTAATAATCAGAATATGTGATGCTAATATGCCTGGGGGATGTCCAAGACTAAGTCACATATCTTCCACTGCTTTGACCATTGACCTTTTCTTCCTCCTGCCTTCTGTTTAATATCTCCTGGAACAGTGTTCTAACAGGGTAGTGTTGGAACAGCTGCTCTAAGATTTCACCAGTAAGTACGATGTTTGCTGTGATTTCTGGGAAAGGAATTCTGGAGAGTGAACAAATAGTTTTTATCATGGTAAGACAATTTTCTTCAATTTCTGGTTTACTCAGAGTTTTCTTTAAAAAATAGAAGTGGAAGTTGAATTTGATTCAATGATTTTCAGGTATCTATGAAGATGGTCATATAATTTTCTGCTTTTAAATTTGTATAGTGAAAGTTCACCACAATGCATTAGTGTGATTCAAGATACCCCAGGGGGGTAACTAACAGCAGGATCGCATGATGGCGGAATGAACAGGATGAAATGGAGCAGCCAGCAGGCTGGTGGGCTCCCAGGGTCTCACCATAGCATTCAACATGCTCCTGTTCTAGCTCTAGTTTGCTGCCTCCTGGTAGTTGTTCCTGCTGTGACTTAAATATCCATGGGGATAATTCTGAGTGCTGTGGCTCGCTAAGACTTCTAGGCTAAGAGCAACAATTCTAAGAATCCCCTGATTATTTGATACTAATTTTGTAAAACCAGTCTAGGGAGGCTGAGCTGGAAGAATACTGGGAACACAGGGACTTACCCTCTGCCTCCCTGCTCCTTGTGTTTCCTGCCCTGTCCCCTTTTTCTCCATTCTCCCCACTCAGAAATTAGGACATTTAGTTGACCCCTGGTTGAGAAGCCAGTCTGAGTGGAGAGCTCAAGCCCATTGCTGACTGCATCATCAAGGGTTTTTAAAATTATTTGTTTTAAAGCTTTATTTATTTATTTGAGAGAGAGGGAGAACACAAGCAGGGGGAGGAGCAGAGGGACAAGCAGACTCCCCACTGAGCAGGGATTCCCAACGTGGGGCTTGATCCCAGGACCCCAAGATCATGACCTGACGCTTAACTGACTGAGCCACCCAGGTGTCTTTAAAATTATTTTTTAAATTAATACTAGTATTTAGCCATTGTTGAGTCCTTACTATGTACCAAATATTTGGCTAAGTTCATCAAATGAATTATTTTAATTTAATCCTCCCATCCCTCTGAACAAGATATTATTATTTATATTTTACAAACTGGAGAACAACCACAGAGAGGTCACATCACTTACCTGGGTTACCCAGCCAGGTCCTGGTAGGTGGTGAAGCCAGGTACAGAACCTGACAGTTTGCCTCCAAAACCCACACTCCTGAGTTAAACTAAACTTGCTTTCTAAGAATAAACCTGGTAATGATGGGTTACCCTTTTTACTTGGTTCTGTTTGCTAATATATTATTTAGAATTTTTGCATCCAGGTAAGCTTTTTCAACAATCTTTTTCCTTCTTGTGCTTTAATTGCTTTTGGTATCAGTCCTTATACAAGACTCATAAAATGAACTGGAAAATTTCCATATATTTTAGTGCATTTCAGTGCTTTGGAAGTTTTGGAAAGAATTTAGGCAATTGCTATTCCTAAAATGTTTGCTAATTCATCTGTAAAACCATGTGGTCCTAGAGCCTTTGACAATTGCCTTAAACTTATGTGCTACATCATTAGTCTTCTCTGGTTTTTCCCTATTTAGTTGATTTGAGTCATTTTTATTTTCCCAAAATAATTTATATTTACCTAGAAAAGTTCAGATTTATTAGCATAAAGTGATACATAGTGTTAGATAAAATCAAAAAATTTTTTCTCTGTATTTCTCTTTTAAAATCCCATCTTAATCATGATCTGTATTATTTCTTCTATTTTCATCAGACTTGCCCGAAATTTAATAGTAATAGCAGCAGTAGAGAAATATAATAACAAACATTTCTTTAGTGTTTCTTGTATGCTGAGCACTATTCCAAGCTATACTGTTTCACTCAATCTTCATAACATCCTTATGTTAGGAACTATTATTATCTCATTTTACAGGTGAAGAAACTGAATCACAAAACTAGTAAGTGACTTGCCTAAGGACACACAGCTAACACATGGTGGAGCTGGGATTTAAACTGAGGCAGCTTCTGATTTTATATTTACAAATTCTTTCCTTCAATTTATTTCAATTTTCTTTTTCAAACTCTTTGAGTTGAATGTTGGTTCATTTATTTATAATCTTTCTTGGTTGTTAAAAAAAAAAGCATTTAAGGTCATAAAATGAGTATAGCTTTGGCAATAACCCATAGGCTCTAATATTATTGAACTTCTCAAAGAAACAGCCTTTGAGTTCATTGATTATTATTCTTCTGTTCTCAATTTCATTTATTGAATTATTCATTTATGCTCTTTATTATTTCTTTTCTTTGGCTTGTTTTGGGTTTAATTTGGTCCTTTTCTGGTTTCTCAAGATGGAAGCTTATATACCTCATTTGATACTTTTCTCTCTCTCTCTCTCTTTTTTTTTCCCTAATATAAGCATTGTGATACTATGAACTTTCCTCTTGTCAATGTTTTGCTTGAATCTCACAAATTGTTTTTATTGTGGCAAAAAACACACAACAAGAAATCTACCCTATTAACAATTTTTAAGCGTACAGCACAGTATTGGTAACTATATGCATATTGTCATATGGCAGATTTCTAGAACTTTTTCATGTTCCATAACTGAAACTCTATACCCATTTCCCCAATTCCCCATTTCCCATCCCCCATTAGCCCCTGGCAGTCATCATTCTCCGACAAAATTTTATATATTGTGTTTTCATTTTCATTAAGTTCAAACTATTTTATAAATTTTCCTGAGACTTCCTCGTTGAGCTACAGGTTATTTAGAAGTGTGTTATTTAATTTCAAAATATTGAGGGATTTTAAAGGATATTTGTCTGTTATTGATTTTTAGTTTAATTATATTATGGTTAAAGAACATTTTATGATTCTTGTTTCTAAAAAATGGTTAAGGTTTATCTTATGACCCAAGATAGGTTTATCTTGGTGAATGTTCCATGTGCACTTAAAACAATGTATATTCTGCTCTTTTTGCATGGACTGTTCTATAAATGTCAGTTAGGCTACATTGATTGATAGGGATACTCAGATTTTCTATATCCTTGCTAATTTTTGTTTAATTTTTCTATTGCTTGCTGATAGAGGAGTGTTTAACTCACCAATTATAATAGTGGATTTCTGTATTTCTCATTTTAGTTCTTTTAGCTTTTGCATTATGCATCTTGAAACTTTGTTACTATGTGCATACACATTTAGGATTTTTATATCCTCCTGGTGAATTAGCCCTTTATTATGATGTAGTAGCCCTCTTAATCTTGGTAATATTCCTTGTTCTGAAGTCTACTTTGTCTGCTATTAATAAACTTACTCCAACTGTCTTTTTTTTTTTTTTTTTTTTTTGAGATAGAGCACGAGCGGTGGGTGGCGGAGGGGCAGAGAGAAAGGGAGAGAGAATCTTAAGCACGCTCCATGGAGCCAGACTCGGGGCTTGATCTCAAGACCCTGAGATCATGACCTGAGCTGAAGCCAAGTCGGACACTTAATTGATGAGCCACCCAGGTGCCCCACTCCAACTGTCTTTTGATCAGTGTTTACATGGTATAATTTTTTCTATCCTCTATGTTTAACCTGTATGCATGTAATTAATGTGGGTGTCTTGTAGACAGCATGTAGCTACGCCTTGCGTGTGTATTCAATCCAATCTGACAATGTTGTCTCTCGATCGGTGCATTTAGACCAGTCTGGCTGCTGAGATAGTTTTTCATAGAGTTTCGGCTAGCCGTGCTGTCGTACAACTCCGTATGACCTGGGCCACCCTCCGAGCAAGGCAGAGACAGACTGAGAGAGAAGCATAAGGCAATTACCCCCTAGACTCTTGAAGTCATAAGGACCCCTTTCCCTGGATCATCGGGTTTTCTCTTAAGGTTTTCGGTGTCTATTGTCACCACCTCTGTCACCACAGTGGAACTTTGCGACTGGTTCACCCTTGGGACAGGTCAAAAGAGAGAAAAGAGAAAAAGATCCTCCATACTCTCTGACTCACAGAAGCTTCTTTTTACAATTCTCTGTCCAGGAAAATGGGTTTCTCTTGGAGGTTTTGCTGCCTGCCTCTGCAGCCCTGTTCTGTATTGGGGCCACCCTAGGGTGAAAGGTACATGAGAAAAGAGGAACAAAACTCTGAAAACTTACCCCATAAGAGTCATCCTTCAAGTTTTGGCCCCTTTGCCAATTTCAGTGTCCTCAGACAATTGTCTCTTGTCTTTTGTCCAGACCTTTCCTTTGTAATGAGACAGAGAGATTGGCCAAAGTGGCTCACTTTATCTCGGCTGGCACCACAAGAAGCCCAGTGTAGATTTTGCAGATTGAGTTGGTGTGTGACATAGTCACATATGTTTAAACTATTAATTGATACTTTCCAATTGTTCTTTAAAATGGCCATATCAATTTATATTCCACGAGCACTATACAAAATCCTTCCCCCTTACCAACAACTGATACCCAGTTTTTAAGTTTTTCCCAATCTGTTGGGTGAAAAAAAAATAGTATCTTGTTGAGTTGATTTCAAGTTCTGTGTTGGCTAGTGAGGTTTGAGCATCTTTTAATATATTTTGGGTCATTTATATATCCTCATTTGTAAATTGCTTCTTCCTATCCTTTGCCCATTTTTCTGTTTGGTCATTTGTCTTTTTATTATTGATTTGTAGAAATTGTAGTTTCTACTGTTTGGAATTTATTGAAGTTTACTTTGAGACTCATTACTTAATCAATTTGTTTTTATGTTCTGTGAGCATTTGGGGAAAAGGTATTCCCTGTTCAAGTTCCATCTAGATATATTAAAACAATCTTGTTAATTTTGTTACTTAGGTTGTCAATATGATTTTTAAAATATTTGACCTGTTAAGTTCAGAGACAGATGTTTTTTTTTTTGTTTTTTTTTTTTTTAAAGATTTTATTTATTTATTTGACAGAGAGAGACACAGCGAGAGAGGGAACACAAGCAGGGGGAGAGGGAGAGGGAGAAGCAGGCCTCCCGCCGAGCAGGGAGCCCGATGCGGGGCTCGATCCCAGGACCCTGGGATCATGACCTGAGCCGAAGGCAGACGCTTAACGACTGAGCCACCCAGGCGCCCCCAGAGACAGATGTTTTAAAATCTCCTAATCTGGTTGTGGTTTTGTAAAACTCTCTTCATATTTCAGTTTTTGTTTTATATATTATTTTCAGCATCTTTGTCCATATGTCTGATTCAGATTCATAATTAATCAATTACTCGGTGATTATGGGCAGGAACTGTGGTGTTAGGTTGCCTGCATTCGAATTTTGGTTCTTCCTCTTATGAAACATGCAGGTACAAATGGCTTACTTAATATTTCTAGCCTTAGTTTCCTCATCTCCAGGTGAAATGGGGCAAAGAATAGCATTGACCTCCCAGAATTGTTGTGAGATTAAATAGAAATACCCATGTGAGTGTTCAATAAGTGGCCATTATTACATTTTCTTGATGATTGTACTTTTTGTCAGTTAAAAAATATCCCTAGTTTGAGAAGATATTTGCAAATGACGTATCAGGTAAAGAGCTAGTATCCAAAATCTATAAAGAACTTATCAAACTCAACACCCAAAGAACAAATAATCCAATCAAGAAACGGGCAGAAGACATGAACAGACATTTCTCCAAAGAAGACATACAAATGGCCAACAGACACATGGGAAAATGATCAACATCACTTGGCATCAGGGAAATGCAAATCAAAACCACAATGAGATACCACCTCACACCAGTCAGAATGGCTAAAATTAACAAGTCAGGAAATGACAGATGTTGGCGAGGATTGGAGAAAAGGGAACCCTCCTACACTGTTGGTGGGAATGCAAACTGGTGCAGCCACTCTGGAAAACAGTGTGGAGGTTCCTCAAAAAGCTGAAAATAGAGCTATTCTATGACCCAGCAATTGTACTATTGGGTATTTACCCCAAAGATACAAATGTAGTGATCTGAAGGGGCACCTGCACCCCAATGTTCATAGCAGCAATGTCCACAATAGTCAAACTATGGAAAGAGCCCAGATGTCCATCGACAGATGAATGGATAAAGAAGATGTGGTACATACATACAAGGGAATATTACTCAGCCATCAAAAAATGAAATCTTGCTATTTGCAATGATATGGATGGAACTAGAGGGTTTTATGCTAAGTGAAATAAGTCAATCAGAGAAAGACAATTATCATATGATCTCGCTGATATGTGGAATTTAAGAAGCAAAACAGAGGATCATAGGGGAAGAGTGGAAAAAAATAAAACAAGACGAAACCAGAGAGGGAGACAAACCATAAGAGACTCTTAATCATAGGAAACAAACTGAGGGTTGCTGGAGGGAGGGGGGGGAATGGGGTAACTGGGTGATGGGCATTAAGGAGGGCACCTGATGTAATGAGCACTGGGTGTTATATAAGACTGATGAATCACAGACCTGTACCACTGAAACTGATAATATATTATATGTTAAATATACATATATATATATCCCTTAGTTTCAAATGATTTCCCCCTTAAATTATGCCTTTAAAAATATGAACAATACCACTCTCTCTTTATTCTATTTGAATTTTCTCAGAACACATTTATCTAATTAATAATTAATTAATTTGTTTTTTATTAAGTAAACTCTATACCCAACATGGAGCTTGAACTCACGACCCTGATCAAGAGTCGCATGCTCTCCTGACTGAGCCAGCCAGCTGCCCCTGTATTTTTCTATTTTAAATATTTAATAATTACTCAACTTTCAATGGATCTCTCTTTTTTTTAAAGATTCTATGTATTTATTTGAGAGAGAGAGACCGTGAGCACAAGCAAGGAGAGTGGCAGAGGGAGAGGGAGAAGCAGGCTTCCCCGTGGAGCAGGGAGCCCGATGTGGGGCTCGATTCCAGGCTCTGAGAAGATGACCTGAGCAGAAGGCAGATGCTTAGCTGACTGAGCCACCCAGACGCCCCTCTCCTAGTATTTTTTATATAAAAATTTAACAAACATATTTGAGGGGCGCCTGGGTGGCTCAGTCATTAAGCGTCTGCCTTCGGCTCAGGTCTTGATCCCAGGGTCCTGGGATCGAGCCCCGCATCGGGCTCCCTGCTCCGCGGGAAGCCTGCTTCTCCCTCTCCCACTCCCCCTGCTTGTGTTTCCTCTCTCTCGCTGTGCCTCTCTGTCAAATAAATAAAATCTTTAAAAAAAAAACAAAAACATATTTGAAATTATATTTCTAATAACAACATCAAAAAAATTTAACTATAATCTCCAAACAAGATTTGTCCTTTGGAATGTTTTAATGTCCCTTACCATCCACACTTTAAAAGCATTATTAAGTTAACATGTAAGATGAATGTTGCATTGTTATTAATTTTTTGCTGTATGTATCTTATATTTCAAGAATCCTTTTTAAAAGATTGCACAATTTCACAACCACATTGTCAACCACTAGTTAGAATTAACCGCAAGCCGAACAGTTCCGAAAGAAAACCAATAAAATTCACCTAAACCATTAAAAAAGAAAAAAAAAAAAAGCTTACCGGGTTTGATTTCTTACAGACCACATTTAAAAAAAGTCTGTCTTGATGAGCTGCTTCTTTGAATCACTTTTTCAGAAAGGATACATTGGTGGTACAGGCCTGAAATGTTCATTTTCCTTCTCAATATTCTGCTGGGTATGGCCTTTTAGCATCGCTGTTCTCTCTGCTCAGGCTCTTGAATGTTTTCTCCCTCACGCTCAGTGTTGTAAATGAGATGTCCACTGACAAGTTGTTATTCTTTCCCTTGTCAGTAACTTTTTTTCTTTCTGGAAATTTTTAACTATTTTCCCTGTAGTCCTGGGTCTCATATTGTTAGCCCAACAGCAGTGTTACAGGATGTCAAAATGGAAGTTTTGGCCACGCCCTAAGTACCGATGGGCATCAGGCGGCCAGCTCCCTTGTGGGACCTGCAGAGAGTCCATGGTGAGGAACTGGTCAACCTAGTAAGAGAGGCTTCATTAGAACCATCTGGAGAGCTTGATATGGAGTCCCTGGAGCTAGGGCCCTCGGCAGACTTGTGTATGAGGCCCAGCTGAGAAGTGTAAAGGGCTAAGGTGGGCTGACTGGCTGCTGGAACCAAAGGAGAGGTGTCTAGGTGCTTCTCAGGAACAGGATGTAGAGCTGTCTTCGCTCTCACCAGCAGGGCTGCATGAGGGGCTGGACAAAAGGATTGTTGAAATGTAAGATACATACAGTAAAAAATTAATAATAATGCAAAATGACCTGAGCCAAAACCGAGAGTCGGATGCTTAACCGACTGGGCCACCGAGGCGCTCCTTCAATTTTCTAGTAGCCACATTGAAATAAAGGAAATGAAATAAGTGGAGTTAATTTCGATAATGTATTTTACTTAACCCAGTGGGTTCAAAATATTATCATTTCAACATGTAAACAATATATTACTATTGAGATTTTTTTTACATTATTTTAAAATATTCATGGTGGCACCTGGGTGGCTCAGTCGGTTAAGCATCTGCCTTCAGCTCAGGTCATGAGCTCAGGGTCCTGGGATCGAGGCCCGCATCGGGCTCCTTGCTCAGCGGGGAGCCTGCTTCTCCCTCTCCCCCTGCCTGCCGCTTCCCCTGCTTTTGCTCTCTCTCTGTCAAATAAATAAATAAAATCTTTTAAAAAATATTCTTTGAAATCCAGCATGTATTTTACACTAATGGACATGTGAACTAGTCACATTTCAAGTGCTGAGTAGTCACACGTGACCAGTGGCTATCATATATGGGACGGCACAGACTTCAACCATAATTTACTTAACTATGTGTCAGCTGATGGAGATAGAGATTGCTTCCAATGCTCACTATTATAAGCAATGCTACAATGAACATTCTTATGCTTATCACGTTACACACGCATGTGATTATTCCTGTAGGATAGATTTATAGAAGCGAGATTTCTAGGTCAGAGAGTTTATGCATTTTATGGTATAATAGATACAGCTAAATTACTCTCTAATAAGACTAAACCAACTTATACTTCCACCAACAGTACATAAGAATGATCATTTTCCCACACTCCTGCCAAATTGGATGGCATTCCTTTTTTAAAAAATTTCACTTCTCTCTGCCCTTTTGCATCTGTACGTTAGCAACCGCATCGCATCATGTAGGGGAGACCCATTTCAAAGCTGTATTTCTTTCTATTGGCTACCGCTATCAGCCACATAGAGGATGTGTTTGGCTACATAGGTAAAAGAGAACCCAGTGAACACTGGCTCAAATAAATCTTTTTTTTTTTTTCTCGTGTAAAAAGAAGTCTGGAACAAGGTGGCTGCTTGTGATGGTTGACCCCATGATCACTGAAACCTTCAAAGTTCTTTCTGTCTTTCTAATTTAATATTCTCAGCTGGTGGGCTTTTCTTTCCTCATGGTTGTCATCTTATGGTCACAAAGTAGCTGCCACCACTCCAGACAGAATATCTGTGTCCCAGGAAGGAAGGAAGGGGAGGTAGGTGGCACTAGCTACTTCTTACCCAGCCGCACTTTGTAGGATTCCAGACCTTCAAGAAGCTACGAGATAACACTCTTGTTTCAAGCCCCTAAGTTTTGGGGTGATTTGTTATGCAGCAACAGATAACTGATGGAGTGCTGCTGGAAGACCATCTCTTTGGGAGCAACCAACTCCCATCTCTGTATCATTTTCTTGCCCTTCAAAAACTCACCCCTTCTCACTCATGTGTAGGGCAAGGGCAACCATGGTTGGTTGTCAGAGAACAGAGAAGCCCTGGGCAAACTTTTCCCACGTTTTCACACTATCTGATGAGTCTCTTGGGACTTGATCTCAGAAGCGAGGCCAGGGATGGAGATACTTCATTGCTTTGTGGACTCGGGTTTCCATGAGGAACACTCCTGGCTACTCTCTGCGCCCCTCACTGATTCTGCCCCAAGGAAGGTGAGAATTGATTGGTGCATTTGGGGACAGGAACTGAGCATGCCTCACGCAGCCTCTTCTGGGCTTGCTTGACTCCAAAGGCCTTCCTGCAGGGAGAGTGCAGGGGCTAGTGTCGCTTCCCAGGAGGCTCTGCCCTGCGGGGGACAGTCCACAAATGGAAAGGGCAGTTCAGATCAGAAGGAGCATATGAGAGAGTCCAATGGGTGGCTCATCTCAGCCATGCCCTCCATCGGACTTGGTGACATATGCATATATATCTCCAAAACAACTGCGCTTTTTATGAAGATATAAAACAAGGTTTATACAAGGGATGGATCAGGCAGCTGGCTCATTGTGGGTAGTGGTGCGAGGCAGGTTGGGACAGAAGTTGGAGTGTGTCTTCCTTGTACCTGTATCCCTGATATTGGCGGTGACTGAGTGTGTCTACATCCATCTGTCCCTCTTATGTATCAAGGACAGTGACTCCTGGGTCCCCCCTTCCAGGTCTTGCTTCCCTTCTCTGGGCAGGTCTCCCATGGCCGGGAGGGTTTTGACCCCACCTCCTTTCCCCGCAGAGGGCAAGGACCCGGGGAGGCCCTGACCCCACGGGGAGGGTCTGACTCCTCCAAAGCACCTACAGGCCAGAGCCCCGCTTGGGACCCCACGTGGAGGGTGTGGAGCAGAGCTCCCCAACCCCCAAGCTGCACCAGCCCCGGCTGCTTCCCGGCATCCCCGATCTCTGTTCAATGCGTGATTTTTTACGATCGATCTTATATCCGGCACAATCAGATTTATGGCTCCTGCATCTTATGAAATTACACAGATGTTTCTGCTCTGCTTCTCTCCAGGACAGTAAAAGGCAATAACATTCTTGCAGATTTCGACAGCAGGCAATTCAATAAAGGGCCATGTATATTTTATAAGTACAATAAAGACAAGGCTCTCTGCCCGCACTGCGGCCCGCCAGGACCCAGCGCTGCACCGGGCGGCCCCCCGCACCCCCCTTCCTGTCTGTTTGTCGATCAGGTCTCTCCCACTGCCACACGGGGGACCGGGGAGATTTATCCCCTTTCTGATCCATTATTTAAGTTTGGCTCCAGGGACCTTGCAATGGGGGCTGTTTAAAATTTAAAGGTGTTTGTGGAACTTAATACTTTCCTCCTCCTGATTTGCACTATAAAATTTTATCTATATTTTTGTTGCCCCATAAAACGTTTCTATCTTATCGGGATGGCTTGTCCTTTTACGGGCAAAACCATAAATACCTGATGAGGTAGGGTTGGTGGAAGGTCTCACAGAGGAGTCCTAGGGGGAGACAGGAGAAGAGAACCGTCCCCTGGTCTGCCACAGACACCCTGGGTGGCCGGAGGTGGGGATGGGGGGTCGGGGGGGCACCATACCTCTCCGAGGCTGTTTCTTTACCTGTACAGTAGGGAGAACCACAGCACCCACCGGATAGGGCTGTTGTGAGGATCCACGGACACGTGGCATCAGGAGTACTTGCTTGGTGCCGACCACAGCATGTGCCAAGGCCCAGGGGTGGGAACAGTGGAGGGAAGGGGCTCCCTCTCCAGGGCAGGATGACGAGGTGCCGGCCAAGCTGGGAGCAAATGCCTGTGCTGGCTCAGCATTCACTCACCTCTCTGTGCCTTGGTGTCTTCATTTGCGCCAGGGAGACATTGAGGTTCGTGTCTCAGAGCCGTGTTGTGAGGATTAATGACTTCATGCCTGCAAAATGACGAGCTCTGTACCCCGAACGTCCTAACTTCACAAGGTCAGGTGTGGCTCTTGTGGTTATTGTTACAGGCAGGGCAGGGACGGGGGCAAGGCGGGCGAGGTGCCCAGGGAGCAAAATGCAAGGCGGCCTCGCTCTCAGAGGGGTGCAGGCGCACGTTTGGCACCTGCGAGCGAGGCCTCTTTGCATTTTGTGCCCTGTGCGCCTCCCTTGCCTACCCCAGCCGGGGCCCTGCTGCCGGGGTCTCTTTGGTGTCGGCAGGTGTGCAGACGCAGCTGAACAAAAGCCGAGCCCGGGATGCGGGCCGTGGGAGCAGCGTTCACGGTCGGCAGAAGCAGCGCCTCCTAGAGGTCTAGACATTGCCAGGACGGGATTGGACGCATTTTGGCGCTCCCAGGGCCAAGCCAGGCCGGGCCTTTCGCAGCCCCTCACCGATGACTGCTCTGAGCTGGGTGCTTGCTGGGCAGGTCAAACCTAAGCTCGACCCTCACGGCGTGCCCCGTCTCGTTGTGGGGACGGACACAGGCAGGCATGGGTGGGGATCAGGGGCTGCGGCGGACACACAAAAGAGGAAGGGCTTCTACTGGTGAGGATGTGAGATGAGGGGGTCTCCTGAGTTGGATCAAGAAGGATGATGAAGAGGAGGAGTTTACCACAGTGGGAGGGGCATTCCTCCCAGAAAGGCAGCGTGAACCAAGACCCGGAGTGTGAAATGCATGATTTACAGATACCAAGACTGGAGGTCAGTGTCTGGGTGAGGAACCCGTTCCGTGAAGCTTCTGGTGGTCAGGGTAGAGGTGCAGGTGGTCAGGAAACTGAAGTGTAGACCGGAGTCGGTCAGTGCCTCGCAGGGCCTGGGGACATGGTGGGAGGAGTGTCCGTTGAGGAGGGGCCAGTCTCAACACAGAGCCCACAGCCCAGAGGTGTGAGGCCGGGCAGCTCAGACATCGGGGCAGGCTGATCTCACCCTTGGCTAGAGCCCCGACCGTCTGACTGCAACCACCTCAGGGTCTAGTGCAGTGACTGTCAAACTCAGCTTCCTCTCAGGTTGATATAGGCTTTTCCCTGGTCCCTCGGGGCCCCAGGAGGTGGAGTCAGGGAAGCAGGATCGGGCAGAGGTGATGATGAACTGCCATCTGGTTACAACAGAGACTTCAGCTGATCTCAGCAGGAGCTCTGGAGCCGGGATGGCCCTTCTGAGTCCTGCCAGGTCGAGGCAAGGAGGCCCGGCCTTGAAGTTCTGCACTAAGCAGTCGCAGGACGTCGGCCATCCCGAAGGAAGTCCCAGCAGCTGAGGGCAATTCCTGGGCATGAGTTTGATTGTGAGTCTTCAGCAGGTGACACTCCTGGAAGCTGAGGGAGTGACTGTGCTGGTCCTGAGGGGGATCTTGGCGGCTTACCACAGCCTCCAGGACGGCAACCTCGGCCTGTCATGGGAAATGGCCGGGTGCCCATCCCGATGGAAATACAGACCTGCCACTTCACATTCATTAGGGGGTCTACTACGAATGAAGCCAGAAGAATAGCATGTGTTGCTGAGGATGAGGAGAAATCGTGGTGAAATACACATAACATAAACTTTATCGTCTTAATAATTTGTCAAGGACACCAGTGACATTAGGTACATTTGCCGCACAAAAAGGTTGTAGTTCGTGGGAATGCAAAATGGTGCAGCTGCTATGGAAGCAGTCTGGTGGTTCCTCCAAGAATTAAAATAGAGTTACCATACGATCTAGCAATTCCGCTTCTAGGTGTATACCCGCATGAACTGAAAGCAGGGACTCCAAAGATATCTGCACAGCCAAGTTCATAGCAGGATTAGCCACAGTAGCAGAAGGCGGCGGAAGCAACCGCAGTGTCCACTGACTGACGAGTGGATAAACAAAACAGGATACAGATATGTAATAGGATATCATTCAACCTTAAACAGGAAAGAGATGACAACACGGATGAACCTTGGGGACATGATAAGTGAAATAAGCCCCTCACAAAAGGAAAGATACTGTACGATTCTGCTTACATGAGGTCCCTAGAGTCATCGAGTTCAGAGTCAGAAAGTAGGATGGTGGCGGCCAGGGGCTGGGTCGGGGGGGATGGGCATTAGTGATTAACTGGGACAGAGTTTCAGTTTTGCGAGATGAAAGCGTTCTGTGGGTGGATGGTGGTGAGGGCTGCACAGCAGTGGGAATGTGATTAATGCCGCTGAACGGTACACTTAAAAATGGGTAAGATGGTAAATTTTATGTGAGGTGTGTTTTATTAGAATTTAAAATTAATTAATTTTTAAAACTCCAGAACTAGAGGTCACGGGAGAAGGAGCGTCCTGGGCGCTTCCTCTTCTGGGCAACCCCCCTTCCCGAGCATGTGATCTCTGGGAGAGCGGCTATTTTGTGCAGGGTGCTCAGAGAATGCCAATGGGTGGGTGCTGTGTCACTTGGGTCCTCAGGGAGGCAGGAACTGAGAAGGTTAGGAATGCAAATAGTCCTTTGAGGAGTAAGCTCCATGAAGGGAGACAGGAGGAGGAAGTAGGCATGGGTGGTGGGGGCCACAAATTGTGGTTCCAGCCTGATAAAAGTTGTGCTGACCCAGCCAAAAGCTCCAGGACAAAGGCTCAGTTGGAGGAATCGTATCTTGGATCCTTCTACCACAACCCTGTGGGGCCAGTCATCAGCTGGCACCACCCCAAGAAGAACATGACCTTGGCTCAAAAGCTGACGCAGACCTGAAAGAATTAATAGCTGGAGGCTGGCAGCTAACTTCCCTCCCTGCAATGGGGCAGCAAGTTCTTCCTTGAAGGGGGCTCTGATCAGGATGTCTCCCACTCTCCACAGCTGTCTGCCCATGCTCAGCTGGTGAGTCCTATCCTGACTTAGGATCTCGGATCTAGAGTTGAGTCGGTCTCTGGACAACCAGAGCTGTGACATGGCCAGCTCTGGAGCCCTTGGGTGGCCGTGTACTGTCGCATGGACATATGGGCTGAGGGACAGGGGAGGCAGGTGTGTAGTGGGAGAAGAGGGTGAAGCAGGGGTGCAGAGAGAAGAAGCGATGAGATGGAGAGAGAAGCTCACAGCGCTCGTTTCCTGGTGCCAGTTGTTAAGGCTTAGCTGCCCCTGCCCTTCCCAGCCTGGCAGTTCCCCATGTTCTTCTCCAAGATTCTGCCAATAAATCCTCCCTTTTGTTTGAACTAGTCATTTAAAAAAAAAAATCACTATAACCCAGACTTTTAACCAATATGGTGAGGATTTGTCAGGGCTGGGGAAAGAGGAAGAAGCGCAAGAGAGACAAGAGGATCAAGAGGAGGAGAATATGGGAAGAGCTGTGGCTGAGGGCTGCCCTGCTTCTCTGCGGGCATCTCTTGGGTTCGCCATGAACTTTCCCAGGCTGTGGATGACCCTTCCTGGATTCTGGGTGCTGACAAGTGAAAGTGCAGATGGGACTGTACCAAAGACTTTCAAGGGCTTCCCCACTTGAGCCTTTCAGGTCACATTTTTGCTGCATGCTCAGTTACCAGTGGGCCAGGATATCTCTGTTCTTCTGGTAGAGACTTAATTGAGCACTGAAACTCACCACCTTTCATCAAATCCTGAAGATGGTAGAAAAAGGTTTATACAATAAGTTCATTGAAAAAGAAGTGTACTTAAAAGTAAGGGAGAGAGGGCGCCTGGGTGGCTCAGATGGTTAAGTGTCTGCCTTCGGCTCAGGTCATGATCCCAGACTCCTGGGATCGAGTCCCGCATCGGGCTCCCTGCTCAGTGGGGAGCCTGCTTCTCCCTCTGCCTCTCTCTCTCTCTCTCTCTGTCTCTTACGAATAAATAAATAAAATCTTAAAAAAAAAATAAAAAAAATAAAAAAAAAGTAAGGGAGAGAATGTTCTGAGCCATAGAACCCAAGTACTGTGACTCCACTGGATTCCATTGGTCATAGGAAGTCACAAGGACAGCCCAAGACTAGCAGTCATGAGGATAGGGAATTAGGCTCCACCTCTTAATGGGAGGAATTGCAAAGTCATTTGCAAAAGATTTCTGCCATCCTAACTTTTGTTTTCCATTTGCCATGCCGTGGTAGATTGCAAAAATGGTAGATTGCTCAAATTATTTGCCTCCCTATTCTTATCCCCATTATACAGATGAGGAAACTGAGATTCAGAGAGTTTCAGTGATTTTCTCAGGGTCCCACAGCCAGTGAGGAAGTGAGTAAGGACATGGGAGTGGAACATAGTCTGTCTAATTCCATATCTCTTGTTCTCAGTGCTAGTGGATGGCAAGGTGTGAAGAATCACCCCGCCCCTCTTGAGGCTGATCATGAGCCTCCCAAAGCCCGCCCTGGCCCCCACATGGAGTGGGAACACAGAATTCAGGGGAACTTGACCCTTCCTAGGCAGCTGTGTTTTCTTAGTGGCCACTTAATTCCCAAATGAAATCTCTTTAGGAAAATCCTAACTTTGTGTGAGATGAATTAATCCAGTGCATGTGTGGAGCTTTGAGGGGTACAGGACAGGCAAATTCAAGAGGCACAGGAGAGCCAGAGTGGGAAGGAATGAACAAAGGGAAGTAGGAGGGGAGACCAAGGCAGAAGGGTGATTGAGAGAGAGAGAAAGAAAGCTAGCTAGGTGATAGATAGATGACAGATAGAGAGACAGATAAGATGTAGAGTAACAGAAGCATTTAATTAAAGATAGAAATTGAGGAAGGGATAGAGTGTGAATTGAGAGAGAAAACGGAAAAACAGAGTGAGAAGAGAAACACTAATAAGAAACAGAGGTACAGAAATACAGAAGCAGCAACTGATGGATGGAGAGAAGGAATTTCACATAAAGGCACAGAGCCAAACAAAGGAGAGACAGCAAGAAAGGAAGAGAGAGAGATGGGGGAAAGAGAAAGAAAAAGTCATAATGAGAAAGAACAGAACAGATGGAGAAAAAAAGTGACAGAGACAGAGGAAGAAAGAGGGAGAGGGAGAGAGAGAGGGAAGGGAGAGAGGGAGAGAGAGAGAGAGAGAGGAGGGAGGAGGGAGGGAGAGAGAGAGAGGGAGAGAGAGGAGGGAGGAGGGAGGAGGGAGGAATGACAGGAGGGGACCAGGACAGAGGCAGGAGGGAAGTGAGAGGCAGCGAGAGGAGAACCCAACTTTGGGGATTGCCTAGCTCTGCCACTCTGCTGTCCTCAGGGAGGCTGACACCAAGGGGCAGCAACTGCCCCTCCACCGGAGGTGACCCTCGCCCGCCACTGCGGCCAGGAAGACCCCTACCCCCACCCCGTGGTACCAAGAAATCAAAGACAGGAGTTATTTGGGTGCAAGTGTTCCTCATTCTGAACAGAACCATTAATGTATTCTAAAAAGCTTTTTAGCTGTGGCCTGCTCTGCATGTTATTAATTTCTTTATTACAGATCTTGTTATTTTCAGAGGTCCCTGGGGACCCATTAACAATGGGTTTTTATGGGAAAGAAGTCGGCTAAAGTGGCGGGAATAACTGTTCCTCAGCCCTGAGTCAGTAATCGGAGTTGCACCGAGGATAATGCAGGCTGTTTTAATTTCCAAAATAGCAACAGTGCAGACATTTAATTGCAGTTTTATGCCCTTTTTTCATGCTGCCGAGTGTAAAATATGTGACCAGTAATATATAACAGCTAACCACTGAGCCACAGCCTGCCCCTGCTGCCTCATCTCTCCTGGAGAGGGACGCAGGGAGGAAGGAAAGCGGGAAGGGGAGCAGAAGGAAAGGAGGGAGAGAAGACCCTGGGTGAGTTTGCCTGAGCTCAAACCGCTGGATGGATTCAGTTCTGCCTCTCGTCCTCTCACATCCTCTCTGATCCTTCCTCCAACTCAGCATTCTTGATTTGAAACTTCATATTCCACCACCCCTCCCCCATTTTTTTTTCCTGTGGCTTCAACATCCCCCACAGGTTGTAAGCACCTGGCCCAGGGGACCACAGGTGACCAAGTATGATAAGGTTGTCCTCTGTCACAAGTTCCCTTTCCTGCCCTCCCCCAAACCCTGACCTTCAAATGCACCAAGGAAATGACCACACCAATGAAAATGCACCAATGGACCGCACGAGTGACATCCGCTTGTGCCTTTTCCTGTGTACCCACCCTGACCCCCAATAGAGGCACTAGCCCGCTCGTCCTTGCTGTCTTGACTCCTCTCCTGCTTGGCTGAGACTGCTCCCCTGGGCTGTTTTTCTAGGACCATGGGTATCTTACACTTCGTTACACTAAACCTCTCCTGGGCACCATCACCTAAAAGAACACAGAACAATCTCTGAATGTGGCAACATACAGGAAATCTTTCCTGAGTGAACTGCGTGAGTCTGTGGGGTGAGGTTGTAGGGGTGCCCAGGCAGCTGGCTCAGTGATGAGCTTCCCGCTGGTGAGTGTTAGATCTGGTGAGCTGAAAGGCTACTTGTCTTGTGGGTACCAGTAGCCTGCATTTCTTTTCTGGTCCCTTCTTCCTTTAGGGGCCATTAAAACCGTCTAACGTGTGAGCTCCCAGAAAGCTGACATTGCGTTAGTGCTGAAGCCTAAAGGGGTGTGTGGCACATGGTGAAAATCTACAGAGTTGATGACAAGGATTTCCATTTTCCTCTTTAGTTCCTGCCATCCTGGCACCCAAGAATGGAGCACCCATGCTCCTTCCATGCGTATAGCTCTACTCTTTCTCTGTTGCTCTCTTCTCACTAGTAGAGAGCAACTCTCCAGAGTTCTCCGATTTAACAATACCAACTGAGGGAGTTTTGTGCCTAGGCTTTGCATGAACTCCCTTCTCTGAGAACTGCCCCTGGATTTCCAGGGGAGGGCACCCAGCTCTTTTACCAGGAGACTTGTGCCCCTTGGGCATAGCTAACTGGACCAGGTGTGGACACATGACCCAAGCTGAGATTTTTCACAGAACAAAGGAGTCTTAATCAATGGCTGAAATTATAACTTGTAAAGTCAATCAGAGAAAGACAATTATTATATGGTTTCACTCAGAAACAGGGCAGAAGACCGTAGGGAAAGGGAGGGAAAACAGAATGGGAGTCATCAGAGAGGGAGAAAAACCAAGAGAGACTCTTAACTACAGGAAATAAACTGAGGGTTGCTGGAGGGGAGGTGGGTAGGGGGATGGGGTAACTGGGTGATGGGCATTAGGGAGGGCATGTGATGCGATGAGCATCGGGTGTTATATGCAACTGATAAATTATTGAACACTACATCTGAAACTAATGATGTATTATGCTTTGGCTAATTGAATTTAAATAAAAAAATTATAACTTGTAAACTTACAAGCTATAGAGTCATTGTATTCCCTGTGCTGGAATGTTCTGTTGTTAACTTGGTTAAGCTAAGAACTACCTGTTGCAGAATCTCTCCAGAGTAGAGTTGTCTAAAAGAGGAATGTGGAGGTGGAGATGTGTTAAATGCACTTGTTCTATGATGGTTTTTGTGGTCAAATACGGTGATGACAGATGCCAAGGTGTCCAGAGGATCATGTTGCTTTTGTCCTTAGTTCTATTAACATGGAGTATAACATTGATTGATTTTCATATGTTGAACCTGTCTGTATTCCTACAGCAAATCCTACTTGGTCATGGAGTACATATTTTTAAGTTGATGAATTTGGTTTCCTAGTATTTTGTTAAGGATTTTTACATGTATATGCATAGGGGATATTGGTCTATAGCTTTTCTTTTCATGTGATGTCTTTGTCTGGTTTTGGTATCATGATAACTCTAGCTTCACAGAATGAGTGAGAAAAGTTTTCTCTTCTTCTATTTTTTGGAAAAGTTTGTGAAGGATTTATGTTAACTTTTCTTTAAAAAATCAGTTGAATTCACTGGTGAAGCCATCTGCTCCTAGGCTTTTCTTTGCGGAAAGTTTTTGATTACTAATTCAGCCTGTTTACTTGTTACAGGTCTATTCAGTTATTCAACTTAAAAAAAAAAAAAAAAGCCTGGGGCACCTGGGTGGCTCAGTCAGTTAAGTGTCTGACTCCTGATTTTGGCTCAGGTCATGATCTCAGGGTCGTGAGATGGAGCCCTGCATTGGGCTCTGTGCTGGGCTTGGAGCCTGCTTAAGATTCCCTCTCTTCCTCACTAAAAAAAAAAAAAAAAAGCCAGTTTCAATAGTTCGTGTCTTTCTAGAAACGTGCCCATTTCATCTAGATTATTTAATTTGTTCATAGTATTCCTTTATAATCTTTTTTATTTCTGCAAGATCAGTAGGGCTCTCTCCTCTTTAATTTCTGAGTTTAGTAATTTGAGTCTTCTCTGGGAGTGGGACTTTGAAGGGGCATTTTACCATAGTCGCAGGGAAAGGGCTAGTGCAAACCCAGGGAGAGGGGAGATGAGAATAGTGAAAGTTAAAATGCCATAAAGCTTGCTGTTCTTACTGAGATGCAGCTATTGGCTTTAAAAAAATAATAATAAATGCTTCCCAGATTGCTGCAAGCCTTTGGTTAATTTCCCAAGTTCTGAAAAAGTTGTTTCTGACAATTTTTGCCAGTGTTTTCATTACTTTTATGGAGGAGGGAATTTTCAGAGGTCCTTAAAATTGCCATTTTTGCTGATGTCATTCCTCCTTTTTCTTAGAGGTACATAAAATAATAGTGTTTTTTACAATTGATGACATCTTAGATTTGATAAAATATAGTAAGCCTTAGCTGTAAAACACAGCTAACTAACTAATGAGAGAGTTAAGAATAAGGTGACATTAAATGCTGGACAATAAAGAAATAGATGATGGGATTGATATATAAATTAAATATCTTAGTCCTTACATTGTTATGAAAAAAATAGAGATATTGATTATCTTGACTTTGTTACATCAGTTACTTATGTTAAGATGTAAAAATAACTACTCAGATAAGAGAAAGATAATATATAACTTATGAACCAATTAAAAGGAAAACAGAAAATGATTAATTCAATGGAAGGCAGGAAGAAAAGAAAGAACAAAGAAAAGCCCAGTGAAAAGACACACAAAGACACAAAATAGATGTTATAAATAATTACAAATAAAACAATAATCACAATAAATGTAAATACACTAAACTCACCCATTAAAAGATAGTTTTTCATATTGGCTTGAAAATTCAGCTCCATATCCGGGGGACCTGGGTGGCTCAGTTGGTTAAGTGTCTGACTTTTGATTTCTGCTCAGGTCATGATCTCAGGGTCGTGAGATCAAGCCCCTGCATGGCCTCAGCACTAAGCTCAGAGTCTGCTTGGGATTCTCTCTCCCTCTTCCCCTCCCCCCACTCACAAGTGCTCTCTCTAAAATAAAAAAAAGTCTTTTAAAAAATTCAGCTACATATTCTATTTACACCTTTAAAAATGAAATAAGTAATAGTAAATGTATAGATAGAAATATACAGTAATAAGTAGATACTAACCAAAAAGCAGCTGGTATAACAATGTTCATACTAAATGAAGAAAGCTTTAAAGAAAAGAGGATTAAGAAAAATGGGTGAACTTCCCAGGAAAAGATATTACTGAACTTGATATAGCCTAGAATGCATTAAGCAAAAATTGACAAATCCCCAATTATACTAGATTTTAACACATTTGAGATGGAATAAGAAAAAAAAAACTAGTAAGGATAAAGAAGATATAGAAGACTAGATAATAGTATTAACTATTAGTTAATATAAAGAACCCCTGTAGAATTCTGAATGTAGCAAATGGAGAATATATATTCTCTTCATGTATATGTGGAATGCTTATAAATATCAACCTATTCTATCATGTAAAAAAGGACTCAAAAAATAATGAAGAAACACTATCCCACAGAACTCATGAAATTAGAATTTAATAATAAAGGCTAGTCAGAGTGGGAAAACATCTCCAAATAATTAATGCATTAAAGAAGAGATTATAACATCAATTATACATATTTATAACTGAAAAAAACAATATTTATAAATGAACAACTAAAACTCTGCATGCCAAAACTTGTAGATAGTGTCAAAGTGGAAATTAGAGAGAAAATTATAGCCTTGAAATAACTTGAACCAAATTCTCAACTCAAGTAGATTTTAAAAAAATGAACTAGAACAACAACAACAACAAAAACAGCAGAAGTTAACAACAAAATCAAAAGTTAACTCTTTGAAAAGACTAATAGATAATGTTAAGGTTAATGAAGGGGGAAAAAAGAAATTTTTAAAAAGGGACATAAGTACAGACACAATGGAAATGAAAAGGATCATAAAGGAATGCTTTGAATGACTCTATGCTAATACATTTTAAACTTGTATGGAATAGACATCTGTTTTATAAATCTAAAATTGATCAGTATTAGCTTCAGAAAAAAATAGAAAACACAAATAGACCTATAACCACTTAAGAATTTGACCTAAATTAAAACATCAGAACTTGGATATTTTCCAGATGAGTTTTACCAAAATTCAAGAAACAGGTAACTCCTGTCTTGAACTGTTTCATGAATAGAAAGAGAATAAAGCTTCACCAACATCTCCTTTTCTGTGGCGGAGATAACTTTGATACCAGAATTGGAAAAAAAGAGTATGAGAAAGAAAAATGATAGGCCAGCTTCACTTAAGAACACTGATGCAAAAATCCTTTAAAAATGTTAGCAAGGGGCACCTGGGTGGCTCAGTTGGTTGAGCATCTGCCTTCGGCGGGTCATGATCCCAGGATCCTGGGATCGAGACCCTGCATCAGGCTCCCTGCTCAGCGGGGTGCCTGCTTCTCTCTCTCCCTCTGCCACTCCCCCTGTTTGTGCTCTCTCACTCTCTTTCAAATAAATAAATAAAATCTTGGGACACTGGGTGGCTCAGACGGTTAAGCACCTGCCTTGGGCTCAGGTCATGATCCCAGTGGTCCTGGGATGGAGTCCTACATCAGGCTCTTTGCTCAGCGGGGAGCCTGCTTCTCCCTCTGCTTGCCACTCCCCCTGCTTGTGCTCTCTCTCTCTCTGACAAATAAATAAATAAAATATTTAAAATAAATAAATAAATAATCTTTAAAAAAACAAAATAAAATAAAGGTACATCCAGACAATGGAATAGTATCCAGAGCTAAAAAGGAATGAACTATCAAACCATGAAAAGTCATGGAGAAAGCTTAAATGCATATTGTTAGGTAAAAGAAGCCAATCTGAGAAGGCTACATACTGTTTGATTCCAATGATATGAAATTATGGAAGAGAAAACTATAGAGATAATTAAAAAAAAAAAAAAAGGAATGGTTTCCAGGGGTGGGGTGGAGAGATTTTTAGGGCAGTGAAAATACTCTGTATGCTATTATAATGATGGCCATAGGTCATTCTACATTGGTCTAAACCCACAGAATGTACACCATGAGAGAACCCTAAGGTAATCTATAGACTTTGGATGATTATGATGTGTCAAAGTAGTTTCACCTTGGTTAAAAAAAAGTACCATTCTGGTGAATAAACGTTAATAATAGGGAGGCTATCTATGTGTGGGGGCAAGGAGTATAAGGAAAATCTCTGTACCTTACTCCTAATTTTGTTGTAAACACAAAACTGCTCTAAAGAATTTGCCCTTTTAAAAAATATTGTCTTAAAAAAAAAAAAGGAGTGCCTAGGTGGCTCAGTTGGTTAAGTGTCTGCCTTTGGCTCAGGTCATGATCTCAGGGTCCTGGGATGGAGCCCCGCATCAGGCTCCCTGCTCGGCGGGAAGCCTGCTTCTCCCTCTCCCCTGCCCCTGCTCTTGCTCTCTCTCGCTTTCTCTCTCTCAAATAAATAAATAAACTCTTTAAAAAAAATAAAAAAAGAAAAGAAAAAATACATGGAAAAACAATAAGAAAGGTAAGAATATATTTGACACTATTCATTTTTAAAAAATATATCTATTAATGGACGCCTGGCTGGCTCAGTCAGTAGAACATGTGACTCTCAATCTCGAGCCCCACATTGGGTATGGAACTTACTTAAAAAAAATAAAATCTAGGGGCACCTGGGTGGTTCAGTAGGTTAAGGGTCCAGCTCTTGGTTTCAGCTCAGGTCATCATCTCAGGGTAACGAGACTGAGCCCCACGTCGGGCTCTGCTTATCCGTCTCTCTCTGCCCCTCCCCCTGCACGCTTGCTCTCTCTGTCTCTCAAATAAATAAATAAAACCTTAAAAAAAAAAAGACTCTCCCTGTCCCCCTCCCCCGCTCAAGTAAATAAAAAAAATTTTTAAATAAACTCTTTTAAAAATAAATAAAATCTTAAAACTTTAATCTTTTATTTTTATTTTTTTAAGATTTTTTAATTTTTATTTATTTGACAGAGAGAGAGACAACCAGAGAGGGAACACAAGCAGGGGCAGTGGGAGAGGGAGAAGCAGGCTCCCCGCTGAGCAAGGAGCCCAATGTGGGGCTCGATCCCAGGACCCTGGGATCATGACCTGAGCTGAAGGCAGACGCTTAACGACTGAGCCACCCAGGCGCCCCTACTCTAATTTTTTAAATAATAAAAATAAAAATATATCTAAGTTCCTGCTCTTATAGAGCTTACACTGTAGTGGAAGAGGCAGACAAAAACAAACCAATAATTTATAATATGTCGGTCCTAAAAAAAAAATGTAGGGGAAGGGGGATAAAGGAAGCTGTGTGCATGTGCATGTGTGTGTTATTTTATATGGGGTTAAAGAAGGCCTCACTGATTCAATGATATTTGAAAAAGGCCTGAAGGTCCTGAAGGAGTGAACCAGGTGGGATAAGGTAGTTCTAGGCAGTGGGAATACAAGTAAAAACATCTTTTATATAATTTTTTATGTAGAAAATCCAAAAAATATACATCATTAGAACTAACAAGAATATTTGCCAGGGTTGCCAGATACAAGATAAATATTCAAAAACTGCTGGGGCTTCTATGCAATAGCAGCAACCAATTAGGACACAGAGTGTGAAAAAGAAAAAGATTTCATTTACAATGGCAACAAAACCAACATAACTATGACTAAATGTAACAGAAGATACACAAGATCTATGTAAAAATGAATTATATATCTTTACTGATCTAATAAAACTGAATCTAATAACATCTAAAAATAATATCTAAATAAATCATTTATGTTTATCAGTGGAAAGGCTCAGTGTTGTAAAGATAGTGAGCCTCCACATATTAATATAGAAATTAAATGGAGGGCACCTGGGTGGCTCAGTTGGTTAAGCGTCTGCCTTCGGCTCAGGTCATGATCCCAGGGTCCTGGAATCGAGTCCCACGTCGGGCTCCTTGCTCAGTGGGGAGCCTGCTTCTCCCTCTCCCTCTGCTGCTCCCCCTGCTTGTGCTCTCTCTGTCTGTCAAATAAATAAGAAATCTTAAAAAAAAAAAAAAAATTAAATGGAATTCCAACCAAAGGCACAGCAAGGCTTTCTGAAGAAACTTGGTAAACTAATCTTAAAATTTGTATGACGATAAGGGCCAAGAATACCTGAGACAATTTTGAAGAGGAACAAGAGGATAGGGAGATACTTAGCCCTACTGTATTAGGGTGATAGTAGCTGCAACAAACCTCAACATCTTTATGACTCAAACATGATAAAAGTTTATTTCTGGCTTCTATAAATCCAAAATGGATGTTCCTGATCAGTGGGCATCTCTCCCTCAAGCAGCAAGTTGTAGACCCAGTCTTCTTCCATTTCTGGTTCCCATCTTTCAAGGTCACCATGCACATTCGCACCAAGCTGGTGGAAAAGGAAAGAGAATGAAGGATCATGAATGGAAGTTTTTGTAAGCAATGCCTAGAAATGGTGTACGTTGTTTCCATTCACATCACTGGCCAGAACTCACTCATGTGGCCACACCTACTGCCAGGGAGGCTGTGAGACAGAGCCCAGCTGTGGTCCCAAGAACAAGAGGAAATAGGTATGGTGAAAAGCTAGCCAGTCTCTGTCATACTTGCCATATGTCAAGATTTCTTATACAGATATTATCATCTAAACTGTGTGGAGTGGCACAGGGATAAACAAATAGATCAATAGAACAGGAAACATAGCCCAGAAACTGAATTATACAAGTACTGGAAGTCCCTATATGATGGGGATAGCATCACAATTCAGGGCGGAAGTGCGGAACCATGTAATGTATGGTACTGGGACAACTGGCCATCTCTATGGGAGTCAATGTAAAATAATATGTATGGAAGGCCATACACAAAAACCTAGATGACTTGAGGTCCTAAATGTAAGAGAGCAAAGACTTTAAAATAATTAGAAGAAAGTATCAGAGAATATCTTATGGTTTTGTTTAGGGAAAGATTTCTTGAACATGGGAAAAACAGAGAGAAAGAAGGGAGGAAACACCAACCGTGGAGGAAAAGACTGATACATTTGACTCTCCTTTCTGCCTCATTGTTTTGTCTATTACTGTGCCCAAACCACTGTAAAGAAAGATGTCCTCAATGAAAAAATTTTTTAAATCACAAGAGGAAACATTCCCAAAGTAGAAAACTGTAAAGGATTAATATTCAGGTTACATAACGAACTTCAATAAGATAAAGGCATACAACCAGCAGAAGAGTGGATAAAGGATATGAATAACTAATACGCAAAGGAAAAAATGGAATTTCCTATGAAAAATGAAAAGATGCCCAACTTCACTCATAATTGTGGAAACACACACACACACACAAAGGTCAACAATAAGATACCAGATCACATCAATGAAATGGGCAAAAATTTAAAAGTCTGGCAGTACCAAGTATTCTTAGTAAAGATGTGGAGAAATGAAGACTCTTGCACACTGTTGGTGGGAGACAAATTAGTGCAAATACTTTGGAGAGCAATTTGGAAATATAGCTTGACAATATACACATCCTGGGACCCAGCAATTCCTCCCCTTGGTATATGCCCCAGAAACATTTTGCTCCTAGACACAATGAGACATGCTGGAGGATACTCATTGGAGGATTATCTACAGTTGCAACAAAATTAAGAAACAATCTGTTTGTCTACCAATAGCAGAGTAAATAAAGAAAGTATGGTGTTTTTGTGCAATGGGCTATTCTTCCTCAGGTAAAATGAATGAACCGGGGCTACATGTAACAGCATGAACAAATCCTGGGAAAATAATGTTGAAAGCAAGTTGAGAATGATCCTGTTCATGTAAATATGAACAATGGCAGGTAACAGCTCATTTAAAAATTAAAAATATACAAAATAATACTATATTTTTATGGATAGCTACATAGTGAACGTACAAAAATGTGGATGGGCAGGACACACACCAACTTAGTTACGTATGAGTTAGTGCCAGTGAAGAGAGTAATGAAAAAGAATCAGGATGAGAGCAAAATCAGATAGAAGTAATATGGCAAAATGTTCATGGCTGCTAAATATGGGTGATGAGCAGAAAGGTTTTATTATATTATCCCCTATTCTTCCATATGTGTGAAATATTTTATGTTTAAAATTTTATTTTTTAAAAATATTTTATTTATTTATTTGACAGAGAAAGAGATAGTGAGAGCAGGAACACAAGCAGGGGGAGTGGGAGAGGGAGAAGCAGGCTTCCCTCAGAGCAGGGAGCCCAATGCGGGGCTCGATCCCAGGACCCTGGGATCATGACCTGAGCCGAAGGCAGACGCTTAATGACTGAGCCACGCAGGCGCCCTATGTTTAAAATTTGAATAAAATAATTTCTAAAAATCTTAGGGAAGGATTCTGGTTGGTCTATCCTTGATCAGTCGCCCATTTACGAAGCAATCAACTGGAAGAAAATTGTAGTTCTGGGCATAGCTATATATACGCAGAGTTCTGGGGATGCAGATAGTGTCCTTGAGAAGGAAGAGAAGTAGCACAGACAATACCAAAGATGCCTACACTGTGCTGGTCCCCGGGGCATAAGCAGCCAGGATATCTGGGATATTAACCCGGGAACAGATTAGAATCCACAAGGAGCTTCTTTCAGGAATCAAGCCCAAACCTGCTGAGTCAGAATTTCCCAGGCATTCACATTTCCAAAAAGCCTGCCAGTTGGTTCTGATGGGAAATCTTAAAGAATAATCATCTAAGGCCTTGGGTTCAAACCACGGGGTTGCATCCCTGACTCAGGTGAGCAGGGCCCAAGCTTTTACCCACCTAACATGTGCCTGGGTAGGGACTCCTTCAGTTTGAGAGACAGCCTGTGGACAAAGGAGAGGACACACATAGGTAGACTAGTTTCTAGGAACGCCCCATTTCCAGACTTCATCCTCCAATAATACCCTTGACCTTAACCACCCACCCTGGTTCCTCTGGAATTTGGCAATAGGAGGTACATTGGGGAGCGAGGAACTTGAGCTCCCCCTAGAGGCCAAAAGTGTTAATGTTGGTGATTCTCCAAAGCTCTTCTGCGTGGTTAAAAATAACAGTAAGTAAAACAACGGCTTCCAGGGCAATTACTAAATGCCAGACACTGTGCAGAAATGAAGTGCCTAAAGTCCCTAAACTAGGGGGTGGCAAATTCGGGATTCGAACCCGGGTCTGTCAGACTCCCAGAGCCGTAGCATGGGGAATCTTGAGTCATTAAAGATCCTCCACAGTGTGGCAGCAACCAGCCTCCTCTCCTTACGCCTGCCCGCAGTGACACCCTAGAGTCTGCTCTTCTCCAAGTACACGGAGCATCACGTGGTGGCGGTGATGCTGTTGATGCCCTCATGCCCATCTTATTGTTGCCTTCCTGCCTGCTGTCCCCTGAGTATCCTTCCTACCAAAACATCTATGTGGCAAGTCCTAATTGTTCTTCAGGGCTCTGCAGAATGTATAACGCCGTTGGTTGCTTACCCGTCTCCCCCATTCCGCTGTGCGCTCCCAAGAGCGGGCATCGACTTACTCATCTCTGTGCCCCCAGTTGATGAGCGGAGTGAGGGGGTGAGCGAATACACGAACGAGTGAACGAATGAATGGTATTGGCGATGACGAGCAAATGGCAGCCGTGGCAGAGGGGGATGCGTGCCTGTAACCATAGTAACGAGGATGTTGCTGTGTGATAGTGCTAGAGGTTGGTAACCATGGCAACACTGACAGTGAGGCCTGTTTGGACAGTACTAGCTCTGTCCACTGCCTGTCCATGCCAAGCCTGACCTGCTCAGGGGCCAAACAGGGTGATGCACGCAAGCAGCAACTGTTATCCTGCTCCCAAGACCCCCCGCCCCTCCCCAGGGCTGAATTTCACAGTGGTCGCATCCTCTTTCTGAGTGGCCCATGAGACTCCTGGAAAACCGTGTTGGGGACGAGGGGGTACAGTCTGCCTGGATGTGGGTATATGTGCGCAGGCAAGAGGCAGCTGGATGGGCAAATGTGTAGGGTGTAGCTTGCGCTCAGGCTAGTCTTGTTCTTGTGAGTGCCAGGGGAAGGGTCTGCGGCAAGTGTATTAGGGGAAGAGGGACAGCCCCCTATATGAGTGGGGGGCAGCGCCAGAGGCGTGGGGGCGGTGTGTAGGGAGGGAGGGTATCAGTCCATCGCGAGTGTGGCCGCAGTGCGCGCTTTCTGGGAGGGGCGACGCGGTGTGTGTGCGCGTGTGTGTGCGCGTGTGTGTGCGTGTGCGCGCGCGCGCGCTGGAGCTCTGTCGTGGGGGGCGGGGTTCCGGGGCTGCGGGGCGGGGACCCTTGGCCGCACCGCCTGCGCGGCTGGGGGTGGGGGGTGCTCCGCCCCATCCATCACCCCGAGCGCAGCGAGCAGGGCGGATATCACTGTGTCACGGGCGACTCCGCTCGCAGATCTTATCCTCTTCATTTCCGCCTGAGCCCAGCCCGCCCGCGCTGGCTCCCTGAAGGCTCCATCCATCATGGGGGAACGCGGGGGGCTGCACGGGGTGTGGGGGGGCCTCTCAGACGGCGCGGAGAGGGAGGGCAGCAGGAACCAGAAGCACCGTCCGACACCGGAGGAAGGACAAGTGGGGGCTGGGGGGACCTCTGAGTCCGCGCTTTCACGTGGGGGAGGGGACGCTGTCTGCCCCGGAGCGGACGAGGGACAAGGAGCCAGCCGGGGCCCGAGCCGGGGACACTCGGCAGGTTGCTGGGGTCCGGACCCCTGGGTGCCTGGCCTCTCTCTCCCACGCTGAGGCGCAGCGTGGGGAGCGGGGAGCGTGACTGCATCCCAGGCCTGGGAGGGGGTGCTGAGCGCGGGGCCCGCACCTGGACCCTGCGGGGCGACCCGGGGCCCGGGCCGCGCGGGCGGGGGCGGGCTCCCCGAAGGGAGGCCTTATTTCATTTCCCCGCGCTGCTGAGGTTTCTGCGCAGTGTCTCTCTCACCTCTTTAAATTTTACGGCGCTTGGCTTGTGGCCGCCGGGCCCCGCCCCGGGGAGGAAGCGGGTGCTGGGTCTGGGAGCCTGCCCGGGCCGAGAGGTGGCCCCAGCAGGCAGGGCGCGGGTCAGGCCCGGGGCGCCCAGACTCTGCAGGGGCGCCCGGCCTGCGACCCCCCTGTGGTTCCCCGGGACCTTCCAGGAAGGGGGTCTGGGCTGTCCTGGCCCAAAGGGCGGGGTTTGCCGAGGAGCGCCTCAGGCCTGGCCTCGTTCCCTTTTCCAGACTCCTGGGCTCGCCGCACCTCCCTCCTCCTCCTCCTCCCGGAGTGTTGGGGGGGGGGGTGTGGTGGTGGGGACTGCTGGAAGAGGGAATAAGAGGAGCAAAAATAGATACCAGCCTTGGGGCCCCAGTCGCGTTGCCAAATCCACCCCCCACCCCCCGCCAGATTCCCCTGGAAGCAGGATGGTGCCCCCAAGTCCAGAAGCAGGGTCAAGTACACAAACTTCTGGTCGCTGATGGCCAGGCCCAGCACCTGCTTGGAGACGAGGTTGGGGGCTGGAGATGAAGGGAGGAGAGTGAAGAGGCCACTGGCCCCCACAGGGTTCCCTCAGGAGACCGAGATGACTCCCTGCCAGGGTCAGTCTGAGGGAGGGGAAGGAGTGTGGCCCTGCTTGCGGGGGAGGGGGGTGAGGGAGAAGAGGGGAGCAGGAACAGCGGATGACTGTGAACAAGAGAGGGGGTGTGAGGGAGAGAGAAGGGTGAGCAGGATGTGTGAGGAGGTGGAGTATCTGCGGATCCCATTAAGTGGGGGAGACACTGCCCATAGAAACAGCCAATTCCGGGAGAGTCGCGATTTGCACACAGTTCTGACTCCAGAGCCACCTTTCTTAGATTTGCAGTCATCACCTTGACTTCTCAACAATTCACTCCTTATTAATAGAGCCCCAGTCTGCACCACCAAACAGCCACCCACACAACTGTGACAAGTACATAACCAGAAGGAAACAAGGCACAAAACAGAAATTTGGCTCCACTGGCCTGGGAGATGGGCCCAGCAGTGGGAGACACCAGCTGCCCAGGATGCCCCTTGCAGGGCCTGGGGGACACCAGGACTGGTGCAGTTCAGAGCAGAGTGGGGGCAGGGGGGCTGTGGGGGCAGAACTGCAGCTGGAACTACCCCCCTGGTGGCTGAAGTCTGCTGGAAGCTTTCAGGCTGAAGAAGGCTCTGAGACATTTTTTTTTCCTCCATTGACCTGGAGAGGAAATGTCCTGGATATCACACTCTAGGGAGCTCAACCACCAGCATCTTTATGAGGAAAATTGGTCACCTCCCCATGACCCAGCCAAGGACTGATATGGCCGCCCCTCCCCTATTCCCACCCCTGCTCCTGCATTCCGTTGGTCTCCTGGTTAATGCTCCCATCTTTTTCACGCTCCTCACGTACAATCTCTCACCACATCCCATTGATTCACCCTTCTAAACATCTCTCAGATCTGTCCCCTTCTCCCTCATCCCTGCCACTACATCGTCCCCGGCTCCTATCCATCCTCCATACTGTGATGACAGTTGGGCCATGTCATACCCTCGTAAAACTCTTTAAGGGCTGCCTGTTGCTCCCAGGATAAAGCCAGAGTTCTCAGCATCCCGTTCAAGGTCTTCAAGCTCTGGCCTGACTCCCCTCTGCGGCCACCTTTCCTGCTTTCCTTGCCTGGCTTTCCTAAAGTCACTTTGATCTTGCCTGCTTCTGAACCCATTGCATGTGATTTCCTCTGCCTGCCGGGTGTCCTTCCCTCCTTTCTCTACAGGACTGGATTCTCGTCACCCTTTGAGGCCCGGCTCACATGCATCCTTCTGCTCAGGGAAGCCTTCCTGGAGAGAAAGCCTCTTCTGTACTCTCCGGACCTCTGTGCTCCCTTGTCCCCTGGTTATAATTGGCTGTTAGGGCATGTCTGGCTCTTGCGCTAGACTGATTGCTCACTGAGGGCAGGAGTCCTCATTTATCACAGGAGCCCGAGTACCTGGCGGAAGGACTCATGAGGGATTGCTGTTGGACGAGAAAAGGGAACCTGGTATTGTTTGGGACCTAATACCAGGCTGCCCCCAGCCTGTTTCTAGACTTGCTTGGACCTGGGGCCCTGAGGCCCCCCTAACTGGGGTGTGGGTGAGGAGAAAGGGGCTGGTGAGTAGCTTGTTTGAACATTACCGCTTCACACAAATTTTCTTTCCTCTGAGCCTCCGTCACACTGCCCCTCAAGGCTGCAGAAGACCTACCTGTAATGAGGTCTCAAGATTCAGAAACGTTCACTCACGGCCTGTGGCTTTTGCATCTCATAGGATGACTGGTTGTCATGGCAACCTGAGCGCAGGAAGTGCCTGCTGGCTCCCTTCCCAGGGTGGGAGCAGCCGCTGAGTGCCCTGTACAAGGCGGTGGTTGAGCCCGTCTGAGATGGTGCTGGATGACTGGGGCCTGCCCACTCTGAGCCAGACGGGGTCTCCTCATTCTTTCCCCAGCAGAAGCTGGGGAGCTCACCCCAGAGTATTGGCCTGGGCCTGCACCACATGCTCCAGGGCGGCAACCCTGTAAATATGTTTCTTTTCCTTTGGGGACCAGCAACCCTCTGGTCAAATACTCATGCTTGGGCTCTGGAGTCAGACAAGATCCCTTCTAGCCTTGCCTCTGCCACTGGATGGCTGTGTAGTCTTGAGCAAGACATTTAATGTTCTGAGCCTCAGTTTCCTCATCTATAAAATGGGGGTAATAGCATCATGGGATTTCTTTTGGCCAGATGGTGAACTAGTGCTCTGAAAGGCCCTCCCACTAAAATTCAACTAGATTCTGCATGAATTACTAAAACAAAACAAAACAGATAAACTAGCACTTTTAATGCATTGCTGGGTTTGTTGGAAAGTAAGGGAAATCTCCCCTAAATACCCTCTGCCAAGAAAAGCACAAGACAATGGGGAACTGAAACTAAAGCATTGGAGTGGTGAATAACAGGTTAACAGGAAAATTAAGGTGAATGTTGAAATAAGTGCCGTGATAGGCAAATTAAGTCAAGGGCAGAAGCAAGGTGAGAAAACAGCATGAGACCTCTGCATTGAGCCAGGGTCTCTTAAAGGTGGTTGAAGTAGCTCCAGGTTAATAGCAGCCCCTGACTGCTGGCAGAAACAAGCGCATCTCAGGAGGAAGGCGCCTGCAACGTAGGCTCCCAGGATTCTCACAGATTAAAATCAACAAAACATGGGGCACCTGGGTGGCTCAGTCAATTAAGCATCTGACTCTTGGTTTCTGCTCTGATCATGGTCTCAGGGTCTTGAGATCAAGCCCCGCATCTGGCTCTGCGCTGAGCTTGGAGCCTGCTTAAAATTCTCTCTCCCTCTTCCTCTACCCCTCCTACCCCTTGCCACACCCCCTCCCCCGCTCACATGTGTGCTCTCTCTCTCTCTCTAAAAATATTTAAATTAAATTGACAAAACATGAGCTCACAATTAGTGATTACCAAACTGCAAGGAAACAAGCCACTATGAGTGAGAGTCAGCAATATAATAAACACTATACTTAGATACCTTTCCCAAATATTTTGGCTATTGGAATTACTAAATACAGAATATAAAACAATCATGTATAAAATATTCAAAGAAATTCAAGATAGGGGCACCTGGGTGGCTCAGTCGTTAAGCGTCAGCCTTCAGCTCAGCTCATGATCCCAGGGTCCTGGGATTGAGCCCCGCATCAGGCTCCCTGCTCAGTGGGAAGCCTGCTTCTCCCTCTCCCACTCCCCCTGCTTGTGTTCCCTCTCTCGCTGTGTCTCTCTCTGTCAAATAAATAAATAAAATCTTAAAAAAAAAAAAAAGAAATTCAAGATGGAATGCAAAACAATTATTGACCTAAGACTTGGGTACTCATATCTTTTGAAAATGAGAACAAAATAAAACCTGAGGGAATTCAGCACTGTTAGACTTTCAGTAAAGGAAAGTAAAGGAAAATGATCTCAAAAGAAACAGAAATGGAGGGTGCCTGGCCCGCTCAGTCAGAAGAGCATGTGACTCTTGATCTCAGGGTCGTGAGTTCAAATCCCACATTGGATGTAGAGATTACTTAAATAAATAATTAAAAAAAAAGAAGAAATGGAGAGTAAAGAAGGGATAAACACGTAGGTGAATCTAAATAAAAAATGTATAAAATAGTATCAATAGTAATAATAATGTCTATTTTGTGGGCAAAACTCAAATACTGGACATCAATTATATACAGTTTGGAGAGGTAATTGGAGTTAATGTGGTTGAAGATCCTTGAATTATTTGGGGGGTGATGGAATAAGATAATTATTAACTGTAGACTTTTTTAAGATTGAAAGATATAATTTTAAGGGCAATTACTAAAAGAATAGAAAAGGAGTATGCATTTACCAACTGTAGAGGAAAAGAAATGGAAGAAAGGGGGAAAACCCTCAATTTTTAAGAAAGTAAGAAAAGAGAAAGGAGAACCGTGGAAAAGATGGTAGGTCAAAAAGAAGCACAAAATTAGATAGCAGATACAAGTCCAAAATTTATCACTAATCTTAAAAAAGTGCAAATGTGCTAAATTCTCTAGTTAAAAGACCAGAGATTATCAGAAATATTTTTTATCTTTTAAAGTTTATTTATTTATTTATTTTAAAGTAATCTCTACACCCAGCATGGGGCTCAAACTCATGACCCCCAGATCAACAGTTGCATGCTCTTCTCACTGAGCCAGCCAGACGCCCCCACATATAATATTTTTTAAAACCAGCCATATGTGGTCTACAAGACCCACTCCTAAAACATAAGGACACTGAAAGGCTGAAAATAAAGTTATACATTATGATACATCAGAAAGATATCAACCAAAAGAAAGTTGGAGTGGCTTTGTTAGTATCAAAAAAATAGAGATTAAGTTAAATATTATTGTAAGAGATAAAGACAATAAAGGTTTTAGTGCATCTGGAGAATAAAACAATTGAATGAATGAAACAGCCTCAAAATATACAAAGCAAGAATGGAAGAACTCCAGAGAAAAATTGATAAATCTGTAATTATTATGAAAGATTTCAACATATCTCTTGCAATTATTTATATGTCAAGCAAAGAAAAAAATTAAGATATAGAGGATTTAAACTACACAATTAAAAAACCTGAGCAAGTGGCTGTAGATAAAATCCTAAATCCAACAATTAGAGAATACATATGTTTTCATGCACACATGGGAAATTTGTAAGAAGTGATCATATTAGAATATAATGCAATTCTCAACAAATTATAATAACTGGTATCATACAAATCATGTTTCCATAACCTATGATGCAAGTAGGTTAAAAGTCAATGATAAAACGATGAGTGAAAAAAATTTCCGTATGTTGGTAAATTAGAAAAAAAAATCACACCAGAAATTTTTAAAGTACTTAGAACTGAATGAAAAAATTACATATCCAAACTTGTGGAATGCAGCAAAAGTGGTAGCTTGAGGGAAATATAGAGTCTAAAATACTTATATTAGGGGGGGGAAAAAAAAGGTTGACCATGAGCTAAGCACCCATCCCACAAAATTAGGAAAAGAACAACAGAATTTGGTGAAAATAGAAGAAAGGATACCATAAATTAATAAATTAGAAAAATAAAGATACATAGACTCAACAAGGACAAAATTGGTTCTTTGAAAGATGAATAAAACAGATAAATATTGGCAAAATTTAAAAAGTAAAAAGACACGGGAATAAATCAATAATATTAAGAGTGAGAAAGGAAATATTGCTACAGATAGAACAGAGAATACAAAGATAAAAATGAGGGTCACCTGGCTGGCTCAGTCAGAAGAGCATGTGATTCTTGATCTTAGGGTTGTGAGTTTGAGTCCCACATGGGGTGTGGAGATTGCTTAAATAAAACTTTTTAAAAATAAAGATAAAAAAGAGAATGTCCTATACAGCTTTTTATTAATAAATTTTAAAACAGGCAAAGTCCACAAATTCCTTGAAACACATGCCTAATCAAAACTGACTCAAGAAGAAATAAAAATCTTGAATAGTCACATTATTATCATACATAATTGAATATACAGCTAAAATAGTTCCACATAGAAAATATCAAGCCCAAATGATTCCAAACATCCTAAGAACAGATATTACAATTTTATACAAACTCATCCAGAGGATAAAAAAGAGGAAGCACTCCTCATCTCACTTTGAGAAACCAGTCTAACTTGAATACCCAAACCAGGACAACCTCATGTGCCTACAAACAAAAATCAAGAAAGAATAGGAGAAAACTGAATCCAACAAAATATTTAAAATCATGGCCAAACTGGCTTTATGCCATGAGTGTAAGGGTAGTTTGACATGAATATATAATATATATATGAATATAATACTAGTATCATTAATATATATTATAATACCATATATAATAATTATATATCTATTTTATATTACATATTAGAGTATCATGTATTATATGTTATGATTAGAAAGAAATGAAACTATCATTTCCAGATATGATTATCTACTTTAAAAAACCAAAATAATATACTGAGAGACTATTAGAATTAATAAGAGCTTATCAAGATGGCAGGATATATGATAATATTTAAAACTAAATTGCCTTTCTCTATGCTTGCTTATAAAATGATTCAGAAAAAGACAACATTTAGGTAAGTGACAGAAAGAAAGGACTCTAAAACTAAAGCTAATAAGAGGTATATAGGACCTGATACACAGAAAATCCTCCAACTGTGTTGAAAGATATTAAAGAAGACCTAAATAAACAGGGAAGTGGATCTTGTTCAAAGAGGGAAAGACTCATCATCCATATTTTATCAATTCTCCCCTTATTGATCTATAGAAGGATTATAATTCTGATCAAAATCCCAACAAGACATTGAAAAGTACTTTACAAGCTGATTCTAAAATCTATGTGGAAGAACAAAAGGCCAAGAACTAGCATACAATCCCGAAGAAGAAATGGTGGTAAAACATGCCCTAAATGCCAAGAAGACTTACATAAAGTATTCATACTTAAGACAGTGCAGTACTGGCACGGGATTAGCCCAACAGACCAATGCGACAGTAGTAAATGCTCACATGCATGAAAACCTGACATACAATAGAACCAGCTCTTCAGACCACTGGGTAAGGATTAACTATTCAATGCAAGATGGCTGAATAATTGGTTATCCATATGAAAAAATATGAAATTGGATCTTTATCTCACCTGTACCCCAGAATAAATTATTTTTTTAAGATTAAAAAAAATTTTTTTTTCTTAAAGCTTTTATTTATTTGAGAGAGAGAGTGAGCAAGAGAGAGAGAAAGAAGGAGCAGGGGGAAGAGGGGGAAGCAGATTCCCTGCTGAGCAGGGAGCCCGATATAGGGCTCTATCCTGGGAGTCTGGGACCATGACCTGAGCAGAAGGCAGACACTTACTGACTGAGCCACCCAGGCACCCCAATAAATTATTTTTTTAAGATTTTATTTTTAAGTAATCTCTACACACAACGTGAGGCTTGTACTCACAACCCTGAGATCAAGAGTCACACGTTCTATCAACTGAGCCAGCCAGGCACACTCCCCCCCAAAATAAATTCTTAATGGATTAAAAATTTTAAATGTGAAAGTGAAAACTTTAAAATTTAAGAAGAAATATATAAGAGAATATCTTTATGACTTGGGTAGGGAAGGATTTCGTAAATAAGACCAAAAAAAAAAAAATCAAACCCTAAAATGTATAATAAATTAGTCTACATTAAAATGAAGAACTTCTATTTCACAAACTGGAAGAAATTACTTACAACACATATAATTAGCAGAGGATGTGTATCCAGAATATATTTAAAAAACAAAAACAAAAACTAACAACACTAGAAGTAAATAAGAAAAAGACAAATAACCCAAAAGAAAATTGAGCAAAAGACATAAATAAGCATTTCCCAGAAGAGGAAACGCCAATGGAGAATATACAAATGAAAAGATGCTCAATCTCATTAACAGTAAGGTAGTAAGTAGCAAATTCAAATCACTTGAGGCAGGTCAAAATTGGTAAGTGCTGTCAAGGATAGGGAGCAACAGGAACTCTTATTCAATGCTGGTGGGAAGGTGAATAGTAAAATCACTTTGGAAAATGCTGACTTTGTCTTATAAAGCTGACTCTGTGCGTATCCCGACAACCCAGCCACACCCCTACCAGCTTATGTTCTGGAAAGACTCTGTCGGGCATGTGTGCATTAGGGGCCTTGTGGCTGGATGCTCATTGCAGCATTGTTCATTCTAGCGAAAAGCTGGAAAAACCCAAATATCTGCAATAGGAGAATTAATAAATAAATGGCATGTTATACTGGAAAAAACGGTGGCTACATGCAACACTGTGGATGAATGCTGGCAATGATACCGATTTTTTTTTTTTTTAAGATTTTATTTATTTGACAGAGAGAGCACAAGCAGAGGGAGAAGGAGGCTCCCTGCTGAGCAAGGAGCCCAATGTGGGACTTGGTCCTGGGATCGTGACCCGGGCCGAGGGCAGCCGCTTAACCGACTGAGCTACCCAGGCATCCCAATGATACTGATTTTTAAAAGGGAACTAGTAGAAGGCTATGCATAGTACTATATCTCTTGTAAAAAGCTCAAAAAGAAGCAATATTGAATGATATATAATTTGGGGGATTAGGATTTTTAAAAAAGATTTATTTATTTGTTTGAGAGGGCGGGGGGAGCAAGTGTGAGCGAGGGGAGGGGCAGAGGGAGAGGGAGAGAGAATCCTCAAACCGACTCCCTGCTGAGCTCGGAGCCCCACGTGGGGCTGGATCCCAGGACCCTGAGATCATGATCTGAGCTGAAATCAAGAATCCGATGCTCAACCAACTGAGCCACCTAGGCACCCCTAGGATTTTTTTTTTTTTTTTAAGCAAAGCAGTAATAAACACAAAATACAAGATAGTGGTTATCTTCAGGAGTGAGGTAGGGGAAGGGATGGGATGGAATACAGAGGAAGATTCAGTGGTTTTGGTAATGTTCTAGTTCTTATCTTTGGTCATGTTCATAGGTGTTATCTTGTGCAGCATAACTTTTATGACTCATATATTTGCTTCGTGTATGTATCAAATAGAACGTAATGAAAATAAAAACGAATCCCATTTATATGCCTTTTTAAAAAACAAGAAATGGGGCGCCTGGGTGGCTCAATCAGTGAAGCGGCTGCCTTCGGCTCACGTCATGATCCCGGGGTCCTAGGATTGAACCCCGCATCGGGCTCCCTGCTCAGCAGGGAGTCTGTTTCTCCCTCTCCCTCTACTGCTCCCCCTGCTTGTGCTCTCTCGCTCTCTGTCAAATAAATAAATAAAATCTTTAAAAAAATAAATAAAAAATAAAAAACAAGAAATAACCAAAAAAGAAAGCAAAATAAAAGCCTGGACAAAGATAAAGATAATAGGGCAAAGGCAAACAAAACATGACGTGGGAATGCCAACATTGCCATCCAAGTAGAATTCAAGTCTAAAAGCATTACACGGGACAAAGAGGAACGTTATTTAATGAAGGAAGACACATTCCCTAGGAGGATAGAACAATCATAAACAGTCTATACCTATAATAAAGCAGAAAATCCAGGAAAATGCAATCACAGACTTGTCAGACTCCTCCTCCTGCACGGTGATCGGAGAGTCCTCCCCACGGGGTACTGCTAGCTGGGCCCCCTCCTGAGCACTGCCCTGGCTTTAGGGGAGTCACCACTGGGACAGGGGCCCACCTTCTCCAGTGATTTGGAAAGGGCTCAGAGAGTGTGGCCAGGCTCCCGGGGGTCCCAGTCTGGCCTTGTCCAGTCTCCCAGCCCCAGTTCCTGCACCTGCTCCTAGATCCAGCCTCCCCCAGGGGGTGAGCTCTTGCTCATCCTTACCTGTGTGCTCTTTATCGACGTTCTAAGTTTCTAATCGACGGGATTTCTCCTAGGGCTCTTCTGGCGGTGGGTGAGGGGAGGGGGATGTGGTGGGGATGGGGGGGCTCTAGTGTGTGAAAATGAACCCATTCTCCTCCCTCCCCCTTCCCATGCTCCTATCTGTGCCCACTGGCTGTGTGAACTTGGCAAGCCGCTAACCACCCGGAACTCTGCCTTCCCCTCTAAACAGCGCAAGGCAATGAGATGTCAGAGCCACAGGCCGCGCCCGCAATAGGGCTGGGCGGGCGCAGGGGAGGGACGGTGGCTTTCTCCCTTTCTCCCTGCTTCTCTTGTCCTGAGAAGCCGACTTGCGGGCCCGTGCCTGGGACGCAGCTTAGGATGGGCCGCACCCCTCCGCCTTGCCTTTAAAGTCTAGCTCCAGTTCCCCTGGGAAGAGGCCTGCCTCATTCGTCCCTGGGGCCATTCCCACTCACTCCCTGGCCTGCAGCCTAGTCTGGTGAAGCCCGCTCAGAAGAGCAGAGTTGCAAAAAATTGGGAGCTTTTCCTGTCCGTCCCAGCCTTCCTTCTGGGCAGAGCTGCTTCTTTATACTGGTGACCCGCTCTCAGGATCTGCCACTCACTGAACAAGCTCCTTTACCCCTCAGAGCCTCAGTGTTTTCACCTGTAGAATGGGGATGATAATAATTACACCTTGAATGACAATGAAATGAGATCATGCCTAGAGGTGCTGGCCCGGCATAAGTACCCGCAAGGAGCAGCTATTATAACTGTCCTGGCCATCGCTGCCAGGACCATATTTCTAGGTGTTGGTGGGGCATTTTACAAACCACAAGATCCTTTGCAGTGAGCTGACCTCTTCTAGAGCATGAATGCAGTTTCTGCCCTTGTCCAAAGTGCTCTGTTGCTGGACATTTTTGGGATGGATATAGCCTGATTATTTGCTCATTAGCAGCTCAGCACCAGTAATTCACTTTTTCAATTGAGCTCTGTGGCTTATGGCGACCCCACCGCCTGGCCCAAGTTCCATGCGTGGGGGAACCCAAGGGGACCCCACACCGGGCAGATGCTCACAGCCACAAGAGCTCTGATGGCAGGAACTGTTCTTGCAGCGACGGTACGTGTATTTTATGCCAACAACGATCGGTTTCCTTTGTTCTCAGCAATCTCGGACAATATCCAGTTGAATGGAATCCGCAGGGGAAAAAATGCCCCCCCCCCCCAAACAATATCTCCTCTTAAATGCCAGCTCAAAATCTGTGTACATGTTAGGTAGAGTTCTCACAAACTGTATTTGTATAAACAAAGTGGGGCAATGTTGCAAAACTGGGGGTGGGGGAGGTCCAGGGGTCCTTATTGTGTCCTGTTGAGAATCATCTTAGCTATTCTTTTTGAGCACTGACTTTTATGCCAGAAACTTGGAAATGTGATCTCATTTATTTGCCCAATAACTCTGTGAGATGGTATGGGTTTTAGTCGGGGCTCTTTGGTAGCAAGTGACAGAGACTTAACTCTAACTAGCTCAAGCAGTAAAGGGCTTTATTAGCCATTTATTTGTTAGTCTCTTAATGCCTCCATAAACTGAAGCCTTGGTCTGTCTCCCTGTCTGGCTTCCCTTTTACCTGCGGTCCGGGAACTGGCCACGGTCTCTAGGGCTCCCCCCAGTGGTATGAAGCAGAGCTGCCAGCATCTCAGTTACTTGTGATCCAAGAAGGTGCCCCAACATCATCCTTGGACCAATCACAGGTAATGGAGTACTCTGGCCAGGAGGTCTAGGCCACAAGACTCAGGCTGACTGGCAGGGACATGCTCCCACTGCCCATGCCTCAAGCTGGTGTCTCAGGGAACACAGCTCCCAGAAGCTTCCCTGGCCTAAAAGGGTTGGGAGAAGCCTTGTGATTGCCAGGGCCAAGGACAACCCCAAACACTCCCTCCAGGGCCCTTGGGCTCTCCTGGCTCAGTGTTCTGGGCTAAGAGTCAGCTTCCTGGGTAGGCAGACGTGAGGGGCACCCACAAATACTCTTAGCCACATTGTTTGAATGCCTGGGTTTGGCTGAACCCTGTGACCGGCTCACTTGCTCATGTGACCTTCATGATGGCCCTGTACTCACCCCTCAGTTTATAAAGAAACCAAGGCTTGGGATGGTTAAGTGACTTGTCCAAGGTTACATGGCCAGTGAAGAGCAGAGTTGGGACTGGAGCTTGATAACACTGCGTTGTACACTCCCCAAAGCTGGAAGAGGGGGCAGAGCACCCCCAAACCCCAGAGCCCTAGTGACTGAAATGATCAGAATGAAACTCTGACTCCCAGTCAGGGGCTTCCAACCGTGACTTGAATCCCCTGTTCTGGAAGCACCCATAGGGGCCTGTGTTTTATGGGGGTAGACCTGGATCTTGCCCAGTGAGGGAGCACCCCTCATGTCCCTGGGGAAGCTGAGGCTGCCCTGGGTCCTGTGCATGTGTGTGTGTGGGGGGAAGGGGGGTTCAGCAGTTCTGCACCCACCCTTGTGGTTTTCCTGCAGGGCTCAGGGAGGGCTGATTCCCCAGGAGCTAGGGCACTGATAATAACTAGTCTTTCTCTGGCTTTTAGCCTCTCTGAGCCTTAGTTTCCTCATCCATAAAATGGGGGTAGTGACAGCACCTGCCTCACAGGTCAGTGTGAGGAGTCGGTGAGACGCGCACAATGCAGCTGGGAGTGGCTACAGCAAGAAGAGGTTGATATTTTTACCCCCTTCCGCCTCTCCTTGTTTTCCTCCTCCTGTGTCTTTGTCACTGCCCCAGCTCTGTTCAAATCCCAGATCTCCCATTTCCTAGCTGTGTGGCCTCAGGCAGGTTGCTTGACATCTCTGAACCCATGTTGCTCTTCTGTAAGATGGGAATGCTCACACCTGCTTCTTAGGGTTGTGATGAAGAATGCACGGCATCATCCCTGTAAAGCTCCCACACAGGGCCTGGCGCACAAAAGCCTCCGAGGAGGAAGAGGATTTCTTCCCTCTTTCTTTCTTTCTCTGGCCTTAATCTGAAGCCATCCCCGCATCACCACTCAGTCCAGCCGCTGCCTCGGCTCTCACCTGCCTGACTCCCGACCGCCACCTCGTGGCCTGACAGGTGACTGCATGTTCGGAACTGAAACTCAAACTAGCTGTGGTCTCCAGAATTGAGTAACAAAATCCCCCCAGCTTTGTTAAGGGAGGCACTGCTCACAGAAAGGTCCTAGGTGTTCTGTCGCAGAGGAAAGATGCACGAGGGGCTGCCTACCATTGGGCCCATTCCAACTAGATTCTGTGCTGAGACCTTTCCGTGCATCACATTGTTACTGATTTGGCTCTGATTTGGATCAGAGTTTTCCAAATGAACAAATAAAGGTCCCTGGAGCCACCGTGGGCACATCAAGGGTTTCAAGGCATCGACATGTGCATTTGCTTTATCTGTAGAGTGGGTGCAGGGGCTTTTGTTTATTATTCCTCTTTCAGCCACAAATAGATACATTGCATAGCCTCTTCTGTGTTATTCAAAAATCTCATCTTGTGCTGACTTCATTCTCAGCTAAGCAGAGAGCGGTTTGTGTCAGGTGTTCTTCCAATGCCAAGGACCCAAATGACTGCCCCCGGCGTGTCCAGCACCAGGGATCTCAGGTCCTGCCATCTCTGGCCTTTGGATCCTGAATTCAACCCAATTGTGCCCCACCCCCCACCCCCGATGCCTCACTACTCCCACCTCTGAGCACTTGCTCTGGTTTTTCCCTCCCCCAGGAGGTTTTCCCTAAATTTTCAGCTACAGCTGACAAGCCCCCCCCCCCCATCCGCCCCCGCTTTATGCCTCTCTCGTAGCTCCTGCTTAAGCTCTGCCCAGGCGGACATGCGTCCTGGGAGACCTGCCAGGCGAGAGATGAAGATCAAAGGGAAGGAGCAATCAGGGGGCTATCCCCGTTCTCCAGTCAAGCCCCAGGGGTTGCTCTGAAGTCAAAGCCATAAATAGAGTCCCACTGTCTGTCTGTCTGTGCCCGGGGTCAAGATCTGCCTGGTATGGGGTCCCAGGACGCTAAAAGCAAAGAGGGCATCTGAGGCAGAGCGGAGCTGGCTGCAGGATGGGGACTCCTGGGAGGAACTGGGAGAGCAGTGTCCTCATCTGTCAGGTGGACATCACAGTCCTTCCTGCCCCAAAGGGCTGGGAGGAGTGAAACAAAGTGTGCAAGGTTCAGCACGGTGCATGGGGCACGGACCGTCTGGCAGGCAGCCACTGGAGAGCAGGCTGGCTTCACTTCCCAGGTCCAGGGGCGCTGTTCACATCATGCTGGGGTGGGGGGCTGCAGGGCTGCGTGTGGTGGCCCTCCTTTTGACCATCCTCCTAATGCCACCTAACCGCCCATCTGTCCAGGCGGATGCCCGTTCCGTGTAGCAGCGCACATCCCTCACCTTCTCCATTCCGGGGCTCACAGCCCAGCAGGGTTCTCGAGGAAAGCTGGGGGCCTGGGAGCCGTGGGGAATTCTGGAGGCAGGACTGCACAGGGGCTCAGGCCTCTTGAAGACAAGTTTTATAGGGTGGGCTCACAATCATGTTCCTCTCCTGGGACCACCCCCTTCTCAAGACCCTCTTCCACCCCAAGATCCTAGGAGAAGTCACCCTGGAGCACGTTGCTTCTCTCTGAGCCTTGGTTTTCTCATCTGTGCGATGGGATGAGAGCTGCTCTGGGTTGCTGTGAAGGTCAGTGGGCTGAAGTCTGTGACTGGCAGTGGTGGCAAAGGCTGGTGTTTGTCCTGTTTGAATCTGCCCCGGAAAAGAGGGGGCCTGGAGGGAGACCTCCTCCTATGCCCTCTTTCTCCCCAGGGACCCAGCCTGTGTTTCCCCCACCTCCAGTGCCTTCACCTTCTGGGCTGGGGGGAGAAGACAGGCAGGAGACAGGGGAGCACTGGATTAGCACAGCTCCTCCACCCCCACCCCCACATTTTTTAATGACAGGATTTTAAACGGTTGCTGTAGGCAAGAGAGTTGGCAGCCCACTGCTGGGGGTGGGGAGGGGTGGAGCTTGGAGGCCCCTCTTACAGGAGCCTGGGCCTGGGGCTTGGACGTGAAGACCCGGTTGAGTCCTGTCTCTGTGCTGTGCAGCCGGGCTGAGTGACTTAATTTCTCAGGGCCTCAGTGAGGCCACTCTGAAGGTAGGAGTTTCCTTGATCCCCAGGTCCCTGAGCTTGACCTTGGAGGACCACATCACAGGGCCAGAGAGTGTGGGGTGCTGGTGAGGCCATGGATTTGCAGCCAAACCTGATTTTGAATCTTGGTTCTGCCACCCCTTGTGACCTTTGTCATATCGAGCATGGTCACTACCTCCTTCTGAGCCTTGGGTTCCCTTCTGAAAACTGGGACCTTAATACTTGCTGCTCAGGGTGTTGCGGGGTGCAAAGGAAGAAATGAATGGGAGTGCCTCAACTTGTCTAGACTCCTGGAAGCCACGTGGCTGAGAATCACCCAGAGGCTGCAGAATGAGTGCGGGGTGGAGCGTGCCCCATAGGGGGCGCTGGTGCCAGAGGGCAGAGGGAGAGCGGCTAGAGGTGGCTTCCAGGTAACCCTGGCCACAGCAGTGGGGACAGGAGGCTGAGAAGGAGCAACCAGAGAGGTGGGGAAAGGGAGACAACATTAGAACCTCAGATCTGTGGATGTGAGGCCCTGCCCCCAGTCTCATTGCTTCTCCCCCACCCCCAAACTGAGCTCTTCTAATTTAGGAGAGTTACAAGATTTTGCCTGCCCTGAGATTTTGCACAAGACAGAAGCACTGCCAGACACTCCTCCCCACATAGTCTTCTCCATGCTGGCTAACTTCTGATCGCAGCTTAATATGTAGCTTCTTCCAGGAAGCCTTCCTTGATGCCTTACCCCTCCAGGTGAGGTTGGGTAGCCCTGCAACAAGGCCTCTCCGAACCTCAACTGAGCTTATGTCATAGTCTACCTCCTTGAGGCACAGACCACTGAGCCCTGGTTCTCAGTCCGGTAGCTGGCACTTAAAGGTCTCATCATGTTGGTTGGTTGCATGAATGAATGTGTTGGGATGGATGCATTTAAGCATGGAGGTGGTTCGGGGTTGGGATGGGCCAAGGATGGGAGGGTGAAGATTATGGGATGCAACAAGGAATGGGTTGGGGCAAGAACAGGGACCCCGAGCCCTCCCTCCTTCTTGACCTGCTGTCCCTGGTGCCCATGGAGGAGTTCCCCCACGCCTCGCACAGGACTGGCTCGGGCCTGGCCCCTCCCTCCCCCCAAGGAGAGGCGGCACAGGCGTGTACAGGTTGGTTTATTTACAAATATACTGATGTCTCATCTTTTGTTGGTGTTTCCATTTTCTGCTTTTGTGGGAAGAGGCAGAAGGTGAGCGTGGAGGGCAGGGTGGGGGTGGTGATGTGGTAAACGCTAATAAATAATTTAACAATGACAAGTTATTAAATAAAATGTGTCTGGGGATGGCGGGTGGGCAGTGAGAGTCTGTACAAGGAAAATAGAGGAATGGCCGATGGCCGGTCCCCACGCCCAGCTGGGCTGGGCTCCCGTGGGGCCCTCGGTGGGGTGGGGGCACCAGCAGACAGGCTCATTGCAAACTGCATCTTCCAAGGGCCAAATGTTGGAGGGTCTTTCCTGCTCCCCCAGCCCTCAGGCCTCGTGTGCCCGGGAATGTGGGTAGGTATGTGAGCCTCCGTGTGCGTCCGGGTGTGAGTGTGTGTCTTGTGTGCGTGCGTGTGAGTGTGGACCCTCTCCCCGGCAGGGCGGAGTGAGCCCCAGAGCTGCAGGTTCTCCCAGATCGGAGGTGAGGTCCTCACCCCAGGTGGTGCCCCGAGCTCAGGCCAAGCAGGGGTCAGCCGGCTCGGCCCTCCCCCGCCCAGGCTCCCTGGGCGCTGGCTCCACGGGGGTGGGTGAGGCAGCCTAGGTGCTAGGGGGCAGCTGAGCCCCCTGGAGGAGAAGAGGCCCCCCGCAGCCCTGCGACGGGGGCCTGACCTTGCTTGGGCCCTGTTCGCCCAGAGGCAGTGGACTCCTCTCCTCCCCCTCCTGGGAAGCCTCCCAACATGCACAGCCCGCCTTGTAGGACCCCTTCCCCTACAGGCTCTGCCTGCCCTACGGTCGGACCTTTGGAACCATAGGGTCCCTTTGTCTGTGTGGCCCCCCAGGAGGCTCCATGGAGCAGGCAGATGAGGCTCTGGCTGGGGGCAGGACCCCACCTTCTTGTCCCTCTTCTGCCTCATTTGCTGTGTTACCTGAGGCAGATTCCTTCCTCTCTCTGAGCCTCACCTTCCCCAGCAGGGAAACGGAAGTCGGTTTTTCTCTAACACTCCCTCTGCCCACCTCACACTTTCTGCCTCTTCCTCTGGACAAGACCTTTACCTCCCTCTTCCCTGGGCTTCCCATCCCAGCCACCACGGATGATGGTCTGATGGTCAGGGTGGGGTGCTCCTGGCCACTCACTGCACGCCCAAGTCAAGGCTGCACTTCTTCCCACATGAAGTGGGAAGAGCCCGCTTATCTCAGCTCACCCCAGACCCCAGCGAGCCTGCTTGCCTCTGTGTGCTTCTTGCCTCCTTTCTCTGAGCCTCGGGCTCCTCATCTGAGAAACGCGTCCCCGCTAACATTTGGACAGAGCTGGGTCAGAGTGTGAATGCCTCTCCTTCTAGAAGAAAGCCCCTCCAGGGTGGGCCCCACATCTTGTTCATCTGTCTCCACACCCAGTCCAGGGCTGGGCAGGGTGGACATCAGGGTCTGGGGGAGCCTGAGGGAACTGAGGGCAGTGAGCCACAGCATACAGCAATCACCTAACCACAGCTGATGGGGTGTCTCTGGCCCACGGAGCTCTCTGAAGTTTCTCTGGCTTTGACCATCCGTGGGACATGAGTGCGGGTGTCTCTGAACCAGCTGCTGGCAAGGAGCAGGGCCCAGTGGGGACAGAGCCTGGGCTGGACTTGGGAGGTTGTGAGGCCCCCAAGTGGAAAGAGGTGCCCCCCAGGGGCTGGCAAGAGTTTCCTAAGACAAATCATGCCCCCCCACCCCCTCCTGACCTAGAGGCCATTCACCAAACCAAGAGGATGAGAGGCTGGCATGGCATCCCTGCTCCCTCCCCTGTCCCAGCCCAGGCTTTCCAGGCTGGGATAAAGGGAGTGGACCAGATGCCCACTTCTGAGCTTCCTTCCAACTGAAAGAGTCTGGGGGAGAAGGACCAGGGCTCCTGGAGGTTGGGGGGTCTGCCCCTGGGCCCGCCCCAAGTGGCCCCAGCATGATTTGGACCATGTGAGCCAAGAAGAGGAAGGGGAGCATCTCTCAAAAACCAGCATGGCTGCCTAAGGGACCACTGGTGGCCCAGGACAAGAGCTGGGACCGAGCCCAGGGGGGCTGAGGTTGCAGAAAACCGAAGCAGCAGCCAAGATCCCTGTGGAAGTTTGTGTGGCACAAGGAGGAAGGTCCAGGCTGGCTGCTCTGTCCGGGGGTGGAGGGGGGCTGCTGCTGAGCCGCATTGCCCCGCTCACGGCTCTGGTGAAGAGCACAGGACGCTCTGGAGCAGCCGAGGTCTCCCGACTGGAAGGAGGAGCAAACACACGCAGCAGGCTGGCGAACTGTGAGGATCCCAGAGAGAGCCAGGCGGAGGGGCCCCAAGGCAGAGAGAGACAGACACCCATTGCCCTGTTCACTCAAGGGCTGGACCGGGCAGGGGCTGGGCCGGGCAGATCTCAGGGTGGCGGCCTAGGGCTTGGTGTCAAAATTAAAGGCAGGGCTCTGAGCACCTGGCTGAGGATACAGTGGCCACCAGAGCCCAGGAAGGGGTCACTGAGAACAGGGCCCCTCAGCCTGACCTCACTTCCTCTTTTGACAGAGTGAGAGCTGAGTGGATCCGGGGTGGGGGTTGACGCAGCCTATCTGGCTTCCAGCAGGGCAGCTGACAGAATGGGGCTGAAGTGCACTGGAATGCGTCATCCAAGGAGGACTGGTTCATGGGCCAACACCAGACCGGGACAGGCCCAAACGGTTCCCGTGCCTCGGGTGAGAAGCACAGGGCTGCCTCCTGACATCACAGGGACAGCAAGCCATGGTCACAGAGCTGCGGGTGCAGAGAAACTCCACAGGCCTGACTGAATCAGATAAGAAGAAATGTAGCAAGTAAAAAAGTCAAGGTCCTTCGCTGGATCTAAACAATAAATGTCCCCTCTGCCACATACACACAGAAGAGAGATGTGGCTTAGCCGTCACGTGTGTGAGGGTCAGGGGATTCAGTTACAGAAGGGCAGGGTGAGTTTCCAGGTCATGTGGCCTCAACTGTTCACTGCATTTGGGCCACATTAACAGAGGCAGGGCGCCTAAAGCGGGGGAGGTGGCTGGCTGATGTCAGTGGGGAGATTGGGTTATATCTGTTCCACCTTTGGAGGGAAAGCTGGAGCCCAGCTGAGGGTACAGTTTTAAGAGAAAGAGCTAGAGAAACTGGAAGAGCCTGGCTTTGAGAAGTGAAGACTCGGGGCTCAAAGAGGCAGAGACAAAATCAGCAGAGAACGGCAGCTGACCTGGGGCCCGATGAAGCAGCGGGCTCCTCGCCGCTGGAGGTGTGCGAGGCAGAGGGGGCCAAACTTCAGATGATGTGCCACATGGGTGACTTGGGAAGGTCCCTTTCCCCCTGGAGGTTCTGCCATTTGTCCTACCTGGTTCTGGGGGCTCTGTCTCTGCCCTGCCTGCTCAGGCAGGTCCGTTTAGGCTGAGGCTAGGATACATCTGGGTCCATGTGTTTCAAGCCCCAAACTCTCCCCTCCCTCCCCTCCCCTCCTTCCTTCTCCCCTATTGCTGTAAGAAGAGGGGGTCCCTGGCCCGCTCTGGCCTCTTTCCCCTTCCTGACGTGGCAGGGCTGGCCCACAGAGCACCTCTGTGTCTCTTTAGCTTGTCTGTGTACCTGTGTGCTTATCCGCATGGGTGTGCCTTGGAGTGTGCGTGCGTTTGCAAGTGAGGCTCAGTCTGCCCCCCCCAGGGACTCCCCCTCAGGGCAGAGCCGAGGTGGGCTTGGCACACCTGCCGGACTCTTCCCCACTTCTGTTCCAGGTTTGGACTGGGACGGGAGAACCCAGGCTGGCGGAGATGGGGAAGCTGGGCACCAGCTCCTCAAAGGTAACAGGCACGGCACACATCATCATCGCCTTGGGGCATGCCGGCGGGGGGAGGTGCCTGCCTGGGCCTAGACCTGGCCCCTGGAGGTTGGCTGGACACAGAGAGGACGTTTAAAAAAATAGAGAGAATTTAAGCTTCCCAAAAAAGAGATGGGTAGGGAGAAGGAGGCGATGCAGGCCGAGGTGGGGCTGGGAGGCGAGTGGCTTTCCGAGACTCTGGGTCCCTGGGGTGACACGGTCTCTGTGGGCAGGACGCGGCCCTGCCCAGGCTGCGCCCATCTGCCTGCCCGGCTGGCCCAGGGCAAGGGCACCGTATGGCTGTGTGTAGTCTGTGTGGGCGGTGGGGTGGCCGCGGCGGCCGCAGGCCCACCCCAGGACCCTGGCGCAAGCGTCCATGCGGCCGGCTGGCTCTCAGGAGGCGAAGTAGGAACTCTGCATGGAGTAGAGCCGGTCGATGGGGTTCCCCACACGTGCCTGCAGGGAGCCCACATCCGAGGAGCCCAGGAAGCAGTCACTGAGGCTGGTTAAGGAGGTATCGCTGTCGATGTCGTGGAAGATGGAGTCGTTCCCTGAGGGCAGAGGGGGTGTCAGGAGCCAGGGCGGGCGGGAGCTCCGGGGGCGGGGCTGTCAGCCCTTCGGGCTGTGTGGCCAGAGGTGAGGAGGGACGGGATGACCTGCGGCGGCAGCGGGGGCCAGAGCTGCTGAGCGCGGCGGGCGGGGCCTCGTCGGGCGGCAGCAGGGCTGTGTGGGCGGGGCCTGCCTGGGCCCTGGGGCGGGATGTGGCCGTCCTGGCCCCAGGCCTGCCGGGTCAGGCAGCGGGCGGGGGCGGTGCTGGGGTGCGCAGGGGGCGGGGCGGCTTACCATAGGGGTTCATGTGGTCACCTGGCATTTGGGGCGGCGTGAGGCCCTGCTGGAAGGGGTCGCTGCTGCCGTAGGGACTCTGCTCCATGGCCACGATCTGCTGTTGCGGTGGGGCCAGCGGCGTGTAGGAGGCCATCATGCCCTCCATGCGACTCGACAGGACCTCTGGGGACAGAGCACACCTTCACTGACCGGCCCTGTCCACCCTGTCCTGGAGCCCACCCCGCCCCCGGGGAGCCCTCCCAGACGTACCTCAGGAGTTCCCACTGACCTCCCACGTGACGCCCTAGGCCACGGGGCCCACTGCAGTCCCCCTGACTCTGACCTCCTCTGGACTTCCCCAGGTTGCCTACCGTGATTCAGGGCCACTGAACCCAGGTATCTGACCCCTGGCCCCTCTCCCCAGACACACCCTCCAGCTCCTCTTCAGGAATCAGTTTATCGAAAGCCAGAGACCTCCCCTCCCCACCTCCTCCCTTCCTCCAGTGGCCCTGCCCTCCAGAAGTTCACTGCCTGGGGGACACAGACACTAAGCGGGCAGTAACGATTCAACATGTGGGTGCAGTGAGCTCCCTGCATCTGGGAGCATCAAGATGGGGCCCAGGCCAAAGAGGCTCAGGGAAGGCTTCCTGGAGGAAGGGACCCCCTGACTCCATGTCACTTAAAGAATCAGCAGGGGTTCAACCATGTCAGGGGGCAGGCATGCCCTGCCGCAGGCAGCAAAGGCAGAGAGGGGAGAAACTAGCCAGTGGGAGCAGGGAGCCCCGTGCATGGGGCTATAGTGTGAGGATGAGAGATGGCCAGGGGTGGGGAGGAAGATGGTCCTCTGGGGGGCCTGAGCTCAGTGTGGTTCTCCCTGAGGCTGTAGGAAGTCTCCAGAGGGTCTTAGCCAGGGAGAGGCTGTGGAGAAAGGCTGGCAGGGTGGAGGCTGAAGGCAGGGACCACTGAGGAAATTGAGGGAGGGGCTGGGGTCCCTATGATGGTGGGTGTGGGAATGACAACTCCTGGGAGGGGCATGAAGGACACAGGAGCAGCAACCACTGCCCTACTTGGCAACTGAGCAGATACAGTGAATGGAGGACAGGAAGGGTCAGAGGTGACTCCCAGGTTCCTGGTGTGGGCACTGGGGGGGCGGGGTGCCATTTGCTGAGAGGGGGTGGGGAGGAGCAGAGGGTGTTGTGTGAACGTGGTAGCAGGGGCTGGTGTGTGGAGTACTGTAAGGGCTGTGATGAGCTCAAGGGGGACTGTGGAACATTCTCAGAGGCAGCTGGGAACACGGGAGGTAGCTGGGAGACCAGACACAGGAGGCCAGGCTGTCTTAGGAGAAGGGGACAGCGGGGGCAGAGGAAAGAACTGGACTCCAAGGCTCAGGTGCAGCCAGGCACACGGGCCTGGCCCTGAGCCCTGAGTAGAAGGGGCTGCCCATCAGTGCCCTGGCACCTGCCCCGGAGCCCCCGTCTCACCTGGGAACAGGCAGCCCTGGGGCCCCCACTCCTCTTGGGCAGTCCCAAGAAGCTCCCTGTGCCCTCCCTTTAAGGCTCAATGTCCCCACGGGACTTGGGAAGCCAGCCTCCCCCTAACCCCGGCCCAAGAAGTGGTAACAGGATTTTGGCAAAGCCCAGTGTTCGGGGGCCTGGCTGCCGCCCCTCAAACTGTCTCCTTACCACGCAGCAGGAGCCCACCCTGAACTCCGCAACACCCTGCAGAGACTCTCTGGAGATTTCTGCTGAATTCTATCGTGGGCAGTGGGGTGTATGTATGGTCATGTTAAAACCACAGGCTTGGGGCGCCACACGTGGGGCCGAGGCCAGCTTTGCCCCTTACTAGCTGAGGGATCCCAGTAAGTCCTCTGGTCTGAGTCTCAGCCTCCTTGGCTGTGAAATGGGCTGTGACAATGCCCTTCCCCTCCGGAATAGGTGGGCATTCCGAGGCGGAGCATGGCCACTGGTGACAACCGTGCCTAACACACCCTGAGGGTGGGAGACGGTTGCAGGTGCTTTTGTTTTTGTTTTCTAAGTAAGCTCTATGCCAAACGCGGGGCTTGAACTCCTGACGCTGAGATCAAGAGTCGCACGCTCCGCTGAGCCAGCCAGGCGCCCCAGGGGCGAAAATTCTGCCACCCCTCTGGGCAGCCCACGCCGCCATCTCTCCTCCCGGGCCCCACCCGTGGTCCCCGCCGCCTCTCTCCATCCCGGCAGCTCCCAGCGCCCTGACGGCCCCGTGGAAGGGGCCCGGGGCCCGGGGGTGGGGGGGGTGTGTCCAGAGGCTGCGCCGGGGCCCCGCTGCCCTGGCCCGGCTCACCTTGGCCCAGCCGCTGCGAGTTCTGCTGCTCCTGCTGCTGCTGGTGCCGCCGCGCCAACTTCTTCATCTGCGGGGACACGGGTCGTGCCAGTCCCGCCTCCCTGCCCCGGTCGGCCCCGGCCCCTCCCGCAGGACCCTGGCTTCTGCCTGCACACATCCTCCCCCCCAGCCCTGCCCAGCGGGGGTGACAGGTGGCCTCTCACCTTGGCTCTTTGGTTCTGAAACCAGACCTGGACCACACGCACGCTGAGGCCCGTCTCTGCCGCCAGCGTCTCTCGGACCTGCCCGGTGGAGGGACACGGATCAGGCCGGGGGCGGGGGGAGGGGGGGCAGCAGGCCAGGGAGGCGGTGGTTTGGGGGGACTGAGGGATGGGGGGCGGGAGGTGGAGGGATGTCCCCGTCCCCAGCAAGAGTGGGGGGGCATTGTCTGGGAAGACGGCGGGTGTGGGGTGTCAGCCCCGCCCCAGCCCCGCGGCCCCTCACCTTGCGGCAGGGCTTGGAGGACACCTCAAAGGAGGCCTTGAAGGCTCTTCGTTGCTGCGTAGTGAGGATGGTCCGGGGTCGCTTGGGCCTCCGGGGGTCCTTCCCGTCGTCCCCACTGCCTTTACTCTGGCTGCCCTGTCCCTTGGCCGGCTTCATGTCCCCGTCCTCGTCCTCGCTCTTCACTGTGGGGGACACACCCAGCCCATCAGTCTTGTACCCTGAGGCCATCTGTTGCCTGGCGGGATCCCATCACCTCCTGCCAACACCAGCCGCCGGCACTCTGGAGACCCCAGGGCAGCATGTCAGCCTTTGAGAAAACTGGTTCCCACTGTGCCAGCCCAGTGCCAGTGGGTCCCGTGACCCAGCGAGGAGACTCCAGGGAGCCTTCTTTCTTGGAAGCTTCCAGGGACTAAGAACTGTCGGGCAAAGACATACCCCGAGACGTCCTCATACCCATCATACGTGACGACGGCACGCACGCCACACACAGTTACGCACTCGACCACTGACATCTGCACGTGCGCACTGCACATGGGCCCGCATGGGACTGGGCACACGCAGCTCACACACATATTCACACACACACAGGTGCATGCTCGCAGGTGGGGACATACAGGCAAGCACACACCTGAACACACACACGCGCGCGAGCGCACACACACGACGCAGAAGCACGTGTATTCCCCCGCAGACACACCCACGCCCACCGTGCCCACACGGCCACTTTCACGCCCCAGAATTGTGGGTCTCACAGATGCCGGCCCCAGGCAGACACCGTGCACCTCCCGCTGCCCCCAAGTCTGAACTGGTCTCCTTTCCCCAGGCCCATCTTCCTCAGAGCCCCGGGGGTGGGTCTCCTCCCTCCAAGACCCCCGCCCCCTGCTATGAATGGGCCAGTGGCACCTGGCCAGCGTCTGCCCTGCCATATGAGTCCAGGCAGCCACCACGGTGCCCTGGCCCGTGGGCGGACAGAGGGACAGACAGATGGGGAGCTCACTGCTTCCTCCAAGGGCCCCGACAGTGACAAAGCTCTTCCAGATGGGCAGGTCCTGTGACTGCGGGCTCTAGGTTACCCCAAAGGGCTCAGAAGACCAGCGCATCTCCTCTCCAAGCCCTCTGCTCCAGTATTCCCCACTATCTGGGAATGACAGGGCCCCAGCCTTCTCCCTGGCTTTTCCCTTCTAAGACTCATTCCTAGCTGTACCCGCCCTTCTGCCAGGAGGGCTCTAAGCTGGCACAGTCCTTTTGGGGGCTGGAGCAGAGTAGAGAGGTGCCTTCATCCTGGAAAAGGGGGTCTTTGCCTCCACCGCAGAAGGCTCCGGTCCCCCCCACCCAGCCGGGAAACGGAAGAGCTCAGGCTGCTGAAGAATGTGTCAGGGCCTTGCCTCTTGGCCACCAGCAGCCTGCAGACCTGGGGCAGGCAGAGACAGCTGGGGGGCCGTGCTCCGGAGGGGGCCACAGCAAGGCGAAGGGAGGGCGAGGGACGCGTGTGTGCGCATGTGTCTAAACCGCAGTGCATGTGAGCATGTGGATAAACGTGTGTGGCCACGTGCATAGCTGCTCAGTGCACGTGTGATGTGTGAGCTGGGTCACGTGTGCACAGGTATGTGTGTTTAAGTGTACGCGCACGTGTGTGTTCCTGGGTGTGGGTTCGTGCGTGCGTGGGCATCTCAGCACACGTCTACAGATGTACCTGTGTCCGTGCATGTGTGCTGCTGGGCATGGGTACCCACACACCCATCGTGCGTGCTCGTGGTACATCTGTGGTCCCATGCACGTACACTGGTGCGTGAGCGTGCGTGCTCAGTGGTAGCGTCCGCACGAGCATTTGTGTGCCTGGGGGCGTGCACACACATCGGTGTCCATGTGCCCCTGCACACGTGCGTGTGAACACATCAGGGCCATGGGCGTCGGACGTCTGGACGTAGCTCAGGTCCTGGGGTCAGGATTGGGCTTCTCCGGCAGGGCCCCCTCCCCGCCCCCCAGCTGCCCCCCAGCTCCAGTCATGGCTCACCAGAGTCGGACTCGTCGGGACTCACGGAGCTGAGCAGGTCCTTCTCCTTCTCGTAGTCGCCCTTGCACAGCAGCTGGCCCTCCTTGAGCACAAACTCGTCGCCCTTGCGTAGCTGCCGCTCACACACGCAGCAGCAGAAGCAGCCCAGGTGGTACACACATTCCAGCGCCCGCATCACGAACTCCGTGGGGGCGATCTTCTCCATGCAGCCGCTGCACTTGGCTGCGAAGAGCCTGCAGGTGCACAGGGTGGGCGCATTGGCTCGGCTCGGGGGTCCACCAAGGGCCTCTCCCTCCTGCCACCCTGACCTTCCGCCCCAGGTAGGAGAGGCCCACCCTGGGCGCAGAGCCAGACTGTGGGAGGGCCCCTGGCCCTACTCTTCTGGTGCCCCAGGGCCCTGGTGGCCCAAGAGTGGGTGCTGGGCATCCTGCCCAGAGGTGCCCTCTCCTGGGTGTAGCAGCTCAGGGCCCTTCCTGCTCAGAGACACCGTGGCCACTAGAGGGCAGAACACAAGGTCAGCCTCAACCTTCCCCAAAAGCCAGGTGGGTTCTGGGGCTGAGAAGGGCCGGCGACCCCCTGGTCCCATCTCCCCTCACTCCAGGACCTGCTCCACCTCCTCTCTGCTCCCCCCCACCCACCCAAGCAATCCTGAGCCCTGTCCAGCCCACCACCCAGGCTGGGCTGCTCCTCTCCTGCCTGAGCGCCTGCCCCAGTCCCCTTCCTGGGCTCCTGGCCCCTCTAACCCTTCAGTTCACCCTCCAGGATGAGAGCCAGAGGAAGCTGTCTAAAACACACCTCTGCTCACACTGCTCCCCTGCTCCAGACTCTTCCATGACTCCCTGGTGCCTCAAGGCTCTTCACACCCTTACTGTCTTTGCTCCCGAAGGCTGTGGCCCGATGGAACAGCCTGTGGTTTCTCCAGAGCACCTTCCCACTGGCCCTTCAGCATGTTCTTTTTCTGCCCCGTGGCTGGGCTAACCTCTACTTATCCCTCATTTCGGCTTAAGTATCTTTACCAAGCACAGACATTTCCTGAGCACGGACAGTGAGCCAGGCGCGGCTCTAAGCACTCTGCAGGCAGAAGTGCATTTAATCCTTGCAACGACCCGATGAGACAGGGATGAACGTTAACCCCATCTTAGAGATAAGGAAACTGAGGTGCCGAGAGGTGAAGTTACTTGCTCGGGGTCACGTGGTAGTAAGTGATTGGGCCGACTCGGAGCGTGGGCCTGCTCCAGCCCCCTGCACGACAAACCGGATCCATCTTCCATCTCTGGAGACAAAGCCTGGCGGGGGTCTCCCCGCCTCCAGCGAGCGTGTGTGCAGAAGGGTCTGAGCACCGTGGCCCCTCCTCTGCCCTCACCTACTGACCGCTCCTCCTGGCTCCCCCCTCCCAGTCACGTGCCCTGCTCTGTGGGAACTCAGCCTCAACAACACTTTGATGGAAAAATTTATGAAGAATCAAATTATTGCTGCTGGGAGGGAATTAAAACCATTTTTCATTCCCCACGTCCCTGGGCCACGTCTGCGGGCGCCACCTTGGGAGCGCTGTGCGCATCCCATCCCTCTTTATGGCCCGCCATCACAGGCACAGATTACAGCTGCAATTCTCTACTAATCGGTTCTGGAACAGAAATGGCCATAAATGCAAGGCACTCGGCCTGCCTCCCTTCCCGGGGCTGCCATCAGCGCCGCCCACGACAAGCTAGTGGGGCGCGGTGGACAGGGCCGATCTGAGCTCTGCCTGCTGCCCTGGCACCGGCCAGGGCGCTCAAATTGGGGGCATCCCCAGCAACCCCTGCCATCCGCCTCTATCTAACGAGCAGGCTCCTACTCATCCTGCAGTGCCCAACTCTAATGCCACCTCCTCTGGGAAGCCTTCTTTGTCGCCCCAATCAGGGGGAAGTGGCCTCCTGTATGCTCACCTGAGCTTCCCTCAGGCCTCAGTCTCCTCTACTGTGAAATGGGGATGTCAACAGGACCTCCCGCAAAGGGCCGTTGTCAGGATTCGATGATGCTGAGCCTGTACCTTGGTACATAAGCATCACATCAGTGACAGCACATGCCCGTCAGCTTCCAATTCTGCAGGGGTTCCACAAGGCAGGGCCTGACTCTACCTGATCCCCAAAAAGACCTTGGTGAGTGTTTGCAAAGCAGGTGAGTGAAGGCTTGGGGCAGGCTGAGGCTCAGGCCGGCTGTCAGCTGGACCCTGCTATTGCCCAAATAGTGCATGGCTTTGCAAGGGTAACATGAGCTGGATTTCAGCCCCGATATGGCCCTTGGGCTAGATAACTTTGTTCAAGGTACAACCTACCCAACTGTCCACAGCAGCCTTTGGCAGAGGCCCCTAGGAATCTGGCTGTCTGTCCAGCTCTGCCAAGGGGCTGGGAAGGAGCCAGGTTTCCAGAACTTGATGCTCTGACACGGAGGATGCTTCTGCCTTCTCTACCCGCCACCCCCCCCCGCCCCCGCCCCTTTGTCCCCTCCCCACACTCCTACCTCCTGATCTAGGTGCCACGCTAAGGTCTGCAGCCCGGCCTCAGTGGCCCATGAACAAGCAGGCACTGGCTGATCTCTGTGCCAGCTTGGCGGGGCCAGGGGCCCAGGCCGGGGTCAGCGCACCTCGGGGCGGCTCCTGGAGAGGACGCTCTCTTAGGTAGGGGAGGGGGGCAGCAGGAGGGGTGACCCGCATTTGCAGGCACCCGCCACCATGCAGGCTGCATTCGGAACAGCCGTGCTAATGCCTTGGCAGCAGGGGGTCGATTGCTACTTTCTCCAAACTCATCAACACAATCTATTATTAATACTTCTCCAAAGGCTCGGTGCCGCCATTACGGAGGCAGTGCCAGCCACTCGGGGCGTCATCTATTATCTAGATTGCAAAAACTCGGGATATAAAACAAACTGCGCACACTTTATAAACGGAATGTGCCATCCGCTTAGTCTCCAAGCATCTCTCCACCCAATAAAACATCGGGGGGGGGGATGCATGAAATACTCACTCCCAATTACGGAGCTGCCTTTGTCTATGGAGCCGGGGTGAGCGCGACGAGCGCACGTGTGGGAGGGGCTTGGGGGTGCCAGCAGGGTCCCCTCCTCTCTGCCAGCCCCCCTCCCTCCCTCAACCCCTCCCATCGAGAAGGGCTTGTGGAACCGGACACTGAGAAGCAGGCCCAGCCACGGGGAGTGGCACTGGGACTGGATGGGCTTGAGTTCAATGCCTGGTTCCACCACTCCCTGGCTAGTGACTGGACAAGTAATTTCCTCTCTCTGAGCCTCAGCTTACTTATCTGTATAATGGGCTCGATAACACTGCCTGCTTCTCCATGTGAAGAGGCAGTGAGTTGTCAGTGTAAAGCAGTGAGCACAGAGGGAGAGGTCAGTGAGCTGGGCAGGCCTTTTGAGGCCAGGAGTGGGCCTCTCCAGGAATGCTGCACAGAAGCTGCAAATACTGACCAGAGACAAAGTTGCTCAGGCTGGGGAGCTCCAAGCCTTCCTGCCCCGCAGGGGCCCTGGAGCCTGATGCGAAAGGCCCTGCCAGCATCCAAGGCACTGGATTTGGAGCCCAGGTCATGATCTCAATCCTGACTCAGCCACTCACTGGCTCTGTGACCTTGGGCAAGTCTGAGTCTGTGTCCTCATCTATAAGATGGGGACAGTAGTCCCCACTCCCCAGAATTGTGCTGGGCGTTCCAGATGGATGTGTTTCTGCTTCCCACACTTGGGGTCGAGGGATGGTGGGGTGAGAAGCCCCCTGTGGCTTCCCCTCCAGCTGCCTGGCACCTCTCGGTGCCAATCCCATGGTCCAGCTCCTCCAAGAGCTCCAGATCCAGAGGGCAGCTTCATGACCACACCACAGGCATACAGGCTTGCCAGCAACCTTCCCCCCATCTCCATGTAAACCACCAAGCCTTTCCTCCTGCTGTCCCTAATGTCTAGAACACCATTCCTCCCACCCTCAACCTTTGACAGCCAAACACCTGCTTATTCTGAAGGATTCAGCTTGGATATCCCTTCCTCCAGGAAGCCCCCCCTTCTCCTCTCCAATCTTAGATGTCTTCCTCGCTGAGTTCCCCATCCTCACATCTCCTTTCCATTATGGTATTTATCCGAAGGAATCCACTTTCCCTGTTTCCAGGTCCACTTTTCCCTCTTCTTCCTCTATCTTCCACCTCTATCTTCGAAGCTGAGCACAAGGTCCCAGACACACGAAGGTGAGCGGCAAATGTTTGTGCAATGAACGCTGAACCAACCAATACAGCCTATTCCACCTGTGAGGTAGGGCAGGTGGGTACCCACCCCCAGCCTGGTCTGGCGGGAGCACCCACCACCTGCCCCGGGATGGCAGTGCCACCTGCAGGAGAGCAGTGTGTAGGGGATGCTGGAACTGGCAGCCCAGGGTTCCATCCTGAGTCCATAACTTTGTCCCTGTGTGACTTTGGTCAAGCCATTTAACCTCTCTGAGCCTCAGTTTCTTCATCTATGAAATGGGACTGGTGGTACCTTCCTACAGGGTTGTTGGAAGGGCCTTCTGCATGCAAAGCCCTTGACACTGTGCCGGGCATGGAGAAGGCACCCCACGGAGCTGCCTTTCTCTTCTCTTATTGCCCTTCTAGGTCACCCTCACTGGGGTCTCCGTCACTCTTGGGCGCAGGAGTGACACCAGGTTTACCGGTCCCAACCAAGCGTCCCCCTCACGACCACCCTGGGTTCTGGGTCCTTCTAGCTTCTGTCTGGCCTGAGCTAGACAAAGCATTCCTGGCTCAATTCTCTGTGTGTCTGTCTCACTAATGTTACTGAGCTCAATTATCATCACTTGCATCACCTCATTAAGTCCTCAAAGAACCCTAAATGGAAGACACTGTTTCCATTCTCATTTTACAGATGAGGACACCAAAGTGCAGAGGGCAGGTTCAAGGTCACATGGCAGCACCACCATATACCCTCTCCCTGCTCTGTGCATCCAAATATTTCTCTGCCCACCAATCACCCCTGTCGTTTGCTGGGGGTACCATGCCCAGGTCTGTCTGCCCTCAAGGCTCTGAACGCCCAATTTCTGATTGCTCAGCATAAGCCCAACACCCAGCAGGTGTAGCTGAGTGGGTTTTTCTTAAACCAAACAACATCTCCCCGTCACAAACCCATCCTCCCTCCCCCAGGATCATCTGTGATTCTGGAGTAAGAAAGTCCCTTTTTAAGGATGTCCTTCCCGTGAAGAGTCCCCAGCTATGAGAACACATCTCTGTCTCCTCTGAGTTTTTATTGGTTTATTTGTTTAATGCTCAATTTATTAAACTCATAAAGCTAATAAACAAAACTGAAAACCAATTTTTTCTGGAGCATTTGAACATGGATTACAAATCTGATTAATTTCTCTTAAACCACTGACAACTGCAGACAGGTAATGCTTACGTCTGATTCTTTTTTTTTTTTTTTAAAGATTTTACTTATTTATTTGAGACAGACAGAGATAGAGCACAAGTGGAGGAGGATCAGAGAGAGAGGGAGAGGCAGACTCCCCTCCAAGCAGAGAGCCTGATATGGGGCTCGATCCCAGGACCCTGACATGACCGGAGCTGAAGGCAGACGCTTAACCGACTGAGCCACCCAGGCGCCCCTCTATGTCTGATTCTTTTACCTCCAATAAAATTGGCTTCCTAACATCCTGGGGACCCTCCCCCTCTCCCTGTGGGTTTTTGAGTCCATAAGCATGCACTAGGCTTGGAATCGTGGCTCTGTCCCTTCCTAGCACAGGAACAATACACAGGTCCCTTCTCTCTGAGCCTCAGTGGCCCCCTCTGTTCAGTGGGGATAATGGCTGGGCACCACGAGGCAGGCTTAGTAAGTAGGCACCATGATTGCTGTCATCATCTTTTCAAGACTATTGGCACCTGTTCCCCATCCTCGCTGAGTGGAAGCTCCTCTGTTCCCTCCTCACTGTACTGCCATTCCCATAGCCCATGGCTGCATCTTACAGTTCATGTAGCCCCTCACCAGGGCCTCAGTCCAAGAGTGCCCACCACTTTCAGGATAAGCCCAAAGACCTCATCATGGCACTCAAGGGCTTACTCCAGCGCTGACACACCCGGTCTCAGACCCTCTGCTCCAGCCGCTAGGCCTCTCACTGCTCCCTGAAAACAGCCAGCCCTTCCTGCCCCGTTAACACTTAAAATTCCACCTGCCTGTCTTCTCACCCCCTTTCTTTTGCTTCTTGTTGGACTTCATCCTTTAAGACCCAATTCAAGGGTAACCTCCTCCGTGAAGCCTTCCCTGAGACCCAGATATTTGTGTGTCTGAAGCCCTCACTGACCTAGAAATCAGAAACTGGGTCTGATTCACACACACCCCGCCCACGCTGGATTCTGGCATTGAGGAGGTGACCAGTGAGTGTCCAATGAATGAGTGAATAACATGTGAGAAATGAAATAGGCAGCCAGGTAGGACAAGAGAACATCGGCCGCTCTGCTTCTAGGAGTTTAAGAAGGCCACCAGGTAGCAAGATAAATGAACTCACCGCTCTTGGCCCACGGCCCCCTTCACGGAGATACAACCCGGAGGCCAATTCCTAACTTGTATCTCGCTTAAGTTCTTTACACACCTCCTGTCGGGCTGGGCTCCAACTGCACTCTCATCTCTAGTACACAGGGAAAGCCCCCGGGGTGGGAGGGCCACGTTGGTACTCAGCGATTCCCCTGGCCACAGGTGATTGGGTCAGGCCTGGACACCTGGATCAAGGTGAACCAATCCATCCTCTGTCCCTTCTCCTGCTCATCAAGAGCTTTTTGTCAGCCCCCTGGGCTTACAGGTGCACTTTCCACATCTCCAGCACCAGCTATGTGGCCCTGGGTCATTCACATCCCTCCCCCCCTTTTTAAGGTTTATTTATTTATTTGAGAGAGATAGAGAGAGAATCTCAAGCAGACTCCCCGATGAGCCCAGAGCCCGACGTGGGGCTCGATCCCAGGACCCTGAGATCATGACCTGAGCCAAAATCAAGAGTTGGACGCTCAACCAAGCCACCCAGGCACCCCTCACATCCTTTTCTTGAGCCTCAGTTTCCTCTTCTGTAAAAAGGGGGTGCTGATCTTCCCTCACCTGGTGACTGAGAACCCGTTGAGTTTTCACCTGTGTGAGAGGGTCTAGCCCAGTGCCAGGCACAGAGGGCATCCTGCCAGGTGCACAACCCACTCCGTCCCCAGTCTGAGTCTCACCATCGTGCCGGGACACAGGCTCTGGAACCGTCTCTCCTCACCTCCAACTTCATGATGTGAAGCCCCCGATCACATCATGGGGTCTGGCTGTGCCTCTGAGGCACAGATTTCCGTCAGATCCTTGCCCAGGCCATACTGGGGACCAGGCAGATTTGCTCCTGGCTTCCTTTAGGGTCTCTCTGGGCCCAAGTCCCACAGTCCTTGGACACATTCCCTCCACGGGGAGGGAACCGCAGCCCTCCATCCCTCTGGCTCTACCTTCTCCTGCTCACCCAGCAAATACCCATGGAGACTGACTCCCAAACAGGCTTGTGCAAGATGCTTGAGGGACAGAGTGGGGCCAAATCTGGTCCCATGGGGCCTGGCATAGCATGACGTGTGCTTTGACAGGCTACACCTGGGGGGGCACAGAAAATCATGACAGTCAATCTGGAAGAGAGCTGGGGACTTCCTGGGAAAGGTGACATGACAGATAATTAAGAAGCTGGTTCTGGAGTCAGAAAGAATGGTGTAGGGGCACCTGGGTGGCTCAGATGGTTAAGCATCTGCCTTCGGCTCAGGTCATGATCCCAGGGTCCTGGGATGAGTCCCACATCAGGCTCCCTGCTCGGCGGGGAGTCTGCTTCTCCCTCTCCCTCTGCCTCTCCCCTTGCTTGTCTCTCTCTCTCAAATGAATAAATAAAATCTTAAAAAAAAAAAAAAAAAGAATGGTGTAAACAGTCTGCATCCCAGCTCTGCCTCTCACTAACTGACCTTGGGGCAAGGAGTGCCATCCCCACCTTACAGGTGTTCACTGTGATATGTTTAGCTTTCATAGGCTGGTGGCGAGCATCCCAGGATGGCATGGTCGCAGAGCACTTAGGGCGGGCTCCTACACTGTTAGCGCTCCAAACGGTGGCCAACATATTACGGTCTAGGGCTGGGCTTTCTGTGATGATGTGGTCGAGTGATGAGCTGGAGTTCACAGGGGCCCAGGGGACAGGACCCTAGACACTCCTGGGGGCCCAGCTGCTCCTGCTAGAGTTTGCCTGTCACTTGGAGGAGCTGATGGGGTGAGAGCAGGCAGAGGGAGCTGCCTGGCCTCCTCCCTCCCCGACTCGTTGACATCTCCCCCACGTGCCTGCCGCGTCCTTATCATTCCGGGCGTAGCTGTTTTTTATTTTGAGACAAAAAGGGGCCTGTTGATGGGGATCCAACTCAAACCAGCTGCAAACATCTGCTTTGATGCGGCGGCGGCGGCGGGCCAGGCGGGCGGCGGGAGCCGCAGGCGGGGGCCCCGGTGCGCGCGTCAATCACGCGGTTGGAATGCGCTGCGTGGCCGGGCGCTCGGACCGGCGGCCTCCGGAGCGCGGGCCTCGCAGGGCCTCTCCGCGGGCCGGGCCTGCAGCGAGGGCTGCCCCGGAGCTTCCTGCGGGCGCGCAGACCCAGCTGTGCGGGGCCGCCGTCTCCGAGGCCCTTTGATCCGGCCCGGGGCGCTGTCGGGAGCCCGTGGCCAGGGCTGGAGGTCACGGGCCAGGGGCAGGGAGGGATGGGCACAGTCGGGAGCCGCGGGTACCGTCCAGGGGCCAGCCTGGCCAGGCAGGCACACATCCTGTGACTCCATACACGTTTATGGAGTGCCTACTACTGTCTGGAGGCTGGGGATAGAGCAGTGAGGCAAATGGACAGTCCCTCCCACCCCCAACCCCAACCCCACCCTCTCACCCCCAGCTTCCATTCTAATGGGTGAGGGAACAGGCAAGTTAAATCCCTAGCATACAGAGTGTAACAATTGGTGACAATGTGATGAAGAAAAATGGAGGGGGAAGGGCAATGCAGGTGGCCAGGGGTTTTAGAAAGAACAGTCAGAGGACTTATTGAAATCTCTGCGGGGGGGGGGGGG